>NC_142265.1:1551836-1860703 GCF_052056855.1 Sturnus vulgaris | reverse complement strand
ATTGTCGTGTGCGATACGTCCCTCCGGGTCTTCGGTCCTTGCGAAGCTCTATGTACTGCGAGCGCAGCTACTTGAAGCTGAGACGGACCGCGGAGCTAGCAGCGAATTCGGAGAGCGCTAAGCACGAAGTCAAGAAGCGAGACGTGTCCCTGCAACGCGGTGCTAAGAGCAGCTTCCTGGCGGCGGGGGCGAGCTCCGGCCACAAGACATTCTCGTCCTAGCAACGGATCTCTGTGAAGGGCGTAGGCGAAAAGCTTTCGATTTCCATTCGAACTGCGAGAAAGGCAGACTGTTACACGGAGCTCTGAGAACAAAGGTGCACGCCCTAGGCGGGCTTGGGCAGAAGCAGCGTTCTCGAGCTCTTGGCTGCCCGCACACTGCTGGGTATGTGGCGCCCCTGCGGCGGCTTCTGGCCGCCGGCAAGTGAAAGCGGAGCCAGGCGTGGGCGAGGGCGAGGGCGGTGAACGAAGCGGCTATGTGCCGTGCTTGTGTGCACCACGTCAGAGGCTACTAGGAGAGGAAGGTGGTTGACTCTCGCTTGCCTTCCCAAGTGCCCTTAGCAGTCGGAAGGAGCAAGCTGAAGCACTGCTGCTTGTGCTGCTCCTTGGTTCCCTTGCAGCCCGCTCTGAAAGCATTGGCGGTCACTTCTAGGCGCCGAGTTGCACACACACAGCACCCCGCTAAGTGCCGCGGAGAAGGGAAATCCAGAGTGCAGCGAGGAGCTTGACGTGGCTTACGTGCAGTAAGGAGAAGGTGAACCTAAGCACAGCCTCTTCAATCTGGCCGCCTCTGCTCTGCTTGCAACTTTTGCAAGTCGGCAAAGGGAGACGCGAGTATGTAGAACGGAGGGCAGCGAGACGCCGTGTGTTATGCGCCCTTTCAGGGCTGCTGACAAGGGGCTACTTTAAGAAGGCCTTCTTCGTCCTCGCGTCCTTCTCGCTTCGCTCTAGCTGCAAGGAGTACAGCACAGCGAAGGAGTGAGGACGGGCACTGCCCCAGCTTTTGCCCTGGCGTGCAACGGCTGTGTGCTGCTTTTCCAAGCAGCAAGAGCACTGAGAAGTGAAAGCGATTGTGAAGGAGCTCTTTGGCTGCTCGTGTGCTCTTCGCTGCACTGCGCCGCTCGCAAGCGGCTTCGTTCTTCGGCGTCTGCTGTCCGGAGAGAGCTGAACTGCAGCGGTCAGTTGCAGCTCTGCCCAACAGCGCGCTCTCAGTTCTGCGGACAAGCACGCCCTGTTGCCTTGGCTCCGAGTGCAAAGTCCCTAGCGAGCACTCACTCAGTGCAATGCACCCAGAAAGACGCTCTCGCTCGTCTTTCAAGGAGCGATTCCTAACAGCAGAAGCAGCAGAGGCACAAACAGGATGACGAGAAGGGACAATGTAGAACACGTCTCTGTCCTGGCACATTGTCGTGTGCGATACGTCCCTCCGGGTCTTCGGTCCTTGCGAAGCTCTATGTACTGCGAGCGCAGCTACTTGAAGCTGAGACGGACCGCGGAGCTAGCAGCGAATTCGGAGAGCGCTAAGCACGAAGTCAAGAAGCGAGACGTGTCCCTGCAACGCGGTGCTAAGAGCAGCTTCCTCGCGGCGGGGGCGAGCTCCGGCCACAAGACATTCTCGTCCTAGCAACGGATCTCTGTGAAGGGCGTAGGCGAAAAGCTTTCGATTTCCATTCGAACTGCGAGAAAGGCAGACTGTTACACGGAGCTCTGAGAACAAAGGTGCACGCCCTAGGCGGGCTTGGGCAGAAGCAGCGTTCTCGAGCTCTTGGCTGCCGGCACACTGCTGGGTATGTGGCGCCCCTGCGGCGGCTTCTGGCCGCCGGCAAGTGAAAGCGGAGCAAGGCGTGGGCGAGGGCGAGGGCGGTGAACGAAGCGGCTATGTGCCGTGCTTGTGTGCACCACGTCAGAGGCTACTAGGAGAGGAAGGTGGTTGACTCTCGCTTGCCTTCCCAAGTGCCCTTAGCAGTCGGAAGGAGCAAGCTGAAGCACTGCTGCTTGTGCTGCTCCTTGGTTCCCTTGCAGCCCGCTCTGAAAGCATTGGCGGTCACTTCTAGGCGCCGAGTTGCACACACACAGCACCACGCTAAGTGCCGCGGAGAAGGGAAATCCAGAGTGCAGCGAGGAGCTTGACGTGGCTTACGTGCAGTAAGGAGAAGGTGAACCTAAGCACAGCCTCTTCAATCTGGCCGCCTCTGCTCTGGTAGCAACTTTTGCAAGTCGGCAAAGGGAGACGCGAGTATGTAGAACGGAGGGCAGCGAGACGCCGTGTGTTATGCGCCCTTTCAGGGCTGCTGACAAGGGGCTACTTTAAGAACGCCTTCTTCGTCCTCGCGTCCTTCTCGCTTCGCTCTAGCTGCAAGGAGTACAGCACAGCGAAGGAGTGAGGACGGGCACTGCCCTAGCTTTTGTCCTGGCGTGCAACGGCTGTGTGCTGCTTTTCCAAGCAGCAAGAGCACTGAGAAGTGAAAGCGATTGTGAAGGAGCTCTTTGGCTGCTCGTGTGCTCTTCGCTGCACTGCGCCGCTCGCAAGCGGCTTCGTTCTTCGGCGTCTGCCGTCCGGAGAGAGCTGAACTGCAGCGGTCAGTTGCAGCTCTGCCCAACAGCGCGCTCTCAGTTCTGCGGACAAGCACGCCCTGTTGCCTTGGCTCCGAGTGCAAAGTCCCTAGCGAGCACTCACTCAGTGCAATGCACCCAGAAAGACGCTCTCGCTCGTCTTTCAAGGAGCGATTCCTAACAGCAGAAGCAGCAGAGGCACAAAGTGGATGACGAGAAGGGACAATGTAGAACACGTCTCTGTCCTGGCACATTGTCGTGTGCGATACGTCCCTCCGGGTCTTCGGTCCTTGCGAAGCTCTATGTACTGCGAGCGCAGCTACTTGAAGCTGAGACGGACCGCGGAGCTAGCAGCGAATTCGGAGAGCGCTAAGCACGAAGTCAAGAAGCGAGACGTGTCCCTGCAACGCGGTGCTAAGAGCAGCTTCCTGGCGGCGGGGGCGAGCTCCGGCCACAAGACATTCTCGTCCTAGCAACGGATCTCTGTGAAGGGCGTAGGCGAAAAGCTTTCGATTTCCATTCGAACTGCGAGAAAGGCAGACTGTTACACGGAGCTCTGAGAACAAAGGTGCACGCCCTAGGCGGGCTTGGGCAGAAGCAGCGTTCTCGAGCTCTTGGCTGCCCGCACACTGCTGGGTATGTGGCGCCCCTGCGGCGGCTTCTGGCCGCCGGCAAGTGAAAGCGGAGCAAGGCGTGGGCGAGGGCGGTGAACGAAGCGGCTATGTGCCGTGCTTGTGTGCACCACGTTAGAGGCTACTAGGAGAGGAAGGTGGTTGACTCTCGCTTGCCTTCCCAAGTGCCCTTAGCAGTCGGAAGGAGCAAGCTGAAGCACTGCTGCTTGTGCTGCTCCTTGGTTCCCTTGCAGCCCGCTGTGAAAGCATTGGCAGTCACTTCTAGGCGCCGAGTTGCACACACACAGCACCCCGCTAAGTGCCGCGGAGAAGGGAAATCCAGAGTGCAGCGAGGAGCTTGACGTGGCTTACGTGCAGTAAGGAGAAGGTGAACCTAAGCACAGCCTCTTCAATCTGGCCGCCTCTGCTCTGCTTGCAACTTTTGCAAGTCGGCAAAGGGAGACGCGAGTATGTAGAACGGAGGGCAGCGAGACGCCGTGTGTTATGCGCCCTTTCAGGGCTGCTGACAAGGGGCTACTTTAAGAACGCCTTCTTCGTCCTCGCGTCCTTCTCGCTTCGCTCTAGCTGCAAGGAGTACAGCACAGCGAAGGAGTGAGGACGGGCACTGCCCTAGCTTTTGTCCTGGCGTGCAACGGCTGTGTGCTGCTTTTCCAAGCAGCAAGAGCACTGAGAAGTGAAAGCGATTGTGAAGGAGCTCTTTGGCTGCTCGTGTGCTCTTCGCTGCACTGCGCCGCTCGCAAGCGGCTTCGTTCTTCGGCGTCTGCCGTCCGGAGAGAGCTGAACTGCAGCGGTCAGTTGCAGCTCTGCCCAACAGCGCGCTCTCAGTTCTGCGGACAAGCACGCCCTGTTGCCTTGGCTCCGAGTGCAAAGTCCCTAGCGAGCACTCACTCAGTGCAATGCACCCAGAAAGACGCTCTCGCTCGTCTTTCAAGGAGCGACTCCTAACAGCAGAAGCAGCAGAGGCACAAACTGGATGACGAGAAGGGACAATGTAGAACACGTCTCTGTCCTGGCACATTGTCGTGTGCGATATGTCCCTCCGGGTCTTCGGTCCTTGCGAAGCTCTATGTACTGCGAGCGCAGCTACTTGAAGCTGAGACGGACCGCGGAGCTAGCAGCGAATTCGGAGAGCGCTAAACACGAAGTCAAGAAGCGAGACGTGTCCCTGCAACGCGGTGCTAAGAGCAGCTTCCTCGCGGCGGGGGCGAGCTCCGGCCACAAGACATTCTCGTCCTAGCAACGGATATCTGTGAAGGGCGTAGGCGAAAAGCTTTCGATTTCCATTCGAACTGCGAGAAAGGCAGACTGTTACACGGAGCTCTGAGAACAAAGGTGCACGCCCTAGGCGGGCTTGGGCAGAAGCAGCGTTCTCGAGCGCTTGGCTGCCGGCACACTGCTGGGTATGTGGCGCCCCTGCGGCGGCTTCTGGCCGCCGGCAAGTGAAAGCGGAGCCAGGCGTGGGCGAGGGCGGTGAACGAAGCGGCTATGTGCCGTCCTTGTGTGCACCACGTTAGAGGCTACTAGGAGAGGAAGGTGGTTGACTCTCGCTTGCCTTCCCAAGTGCCCTTAGCAGTCGGAAGGAGCAAGCTGAAGCACTGCTCCTTGTGCTGCTCCTTGGTTCCCTTGCAGCCCGCTCTGAAAGCATTGGCGGTCACTTCTAGGCGCCGAGTTGCACACACACAGCACCACGCTAAGTGCCGCGGAGAAGGGAAATCCAGAGTGCAGCGAGGAGCTTGACGTGGCTTACGTGCAGTAAGGAGAAGGTGAACCTAAGCACAGCCTCTTCAATCTGGCCGCCTCTGCTCTGCTTGCAACTTTTGCAAGTCGGCAAAGGGAGACGCGAGTATGTAGAACGGAGGGCAGCGAGACGCCGTGTGTTATGCGCCCTTTCAGGGCTGCTGACAAGGGGCTACTTTAAGAACGCCTTCTTCGTCCTCGCGTCCTTCTCGCTTCGCTCTAGCTGCAAGGAGTACAGCACAGCGAAGGAGTGAGGACGGGCACTGCCCTAGCTTTTGTCCTGGCGTGCAACGGCTGTGTGCTGCTTTTCCAAGCAGCAAGAGCACTGAGAAGTGAAAGCGATTGTGAAGGAGCTCTTTGGCTGCTCGTGTGCTCTTCGCTGCACAGCGCCGCTCGCAAGCGGCTTCGTTCTTCGGCGTCTGCCGTCCGGAGAGAGCTGAACTGCAGCGGTCAGTTGCAGCTCTGCCCAACAGCGCGCTCTCAGTTCTGCGGACAAGCACGCCCTGTTGCCTTGGCTCCGAGTGCAAAGTCCCTAGCGAGCACTCACTCAGTGCAATGCACCCAGAAAGACGCTCTCGCTCGTCTTTCAAGGAGCGATTCCTAACAGCAGAAGCAGCAGAGGCACAAACTGGATGACGAGAAGGGACAATGTAGAACACGTCTCTGTCCTGGCACATTGTCGTGTGCGATACGTCCCTCCGGGTCTTCGGTCCTTGCGAAGCTCTATGTACTGCGAGCGCAGCTACTTGAAGCTGAGACGGACCGCGGAGCTAGCAGCGAATTCGGAGAGCGCTAAGCACGAAGTCAAGAAGCGAGACGTGTCCCTGCAATGCGGTGCTAAGAGCAGCTTCATGGCGGCGGGGGCGAGCTCCGGCCACAAGACATTCTCGTCCTAGCAACGGATCTCTGTGAAGGGCGTAGGCGAAAAGCTTTCGATTTCCATTCGAACTGCGAGAAAGGCAGACTGTTACACGGAGCTCTGAGAACAAAGGTGCACGCCCTAGGCGGGCTTGGGCAGAAGCAGCGTTCTCGAGCTCTTGGCTGCCGGCACACTGCTGGGTATGTGGCGCCCCTGCGGCGGCTTCTGGCCGCCGGCAAGTGAAAGCGGAGCAAAGCGTGGGCGAGGGCGAGGGCGGTGAACGAAGCGGCTATGTGCCGTGCTTGTGTGCACCACGTCAGAGGCTACTAGGAGAGGAAGGTGGTTGACTCTCGCTTGCCTTCCCAAGTGCCCTTAGCAGTCGGAAGGAGCAAGCTGAAGCACTGCTGCTTGTGCTGCTCCTTGGTTCCCTTGCAGCCCGCTCTGAAAGCATTGGCGGTCACTTCTAGGCGCCGAGTTGCACACACACAGCACCACGCTAAGTGCCGCGGAGAAGGGAAATCCAGAGTGCAGCGAGGAGCTTGACGTGGCTTACGTGCAGTAAGGAGAAGGTGAACCTAAGCACAGCCTCTTCAATCTGGCCGCCTCTGCTCTGCTTGCAACTTTTGCAAGTCGGCAAAGGGAGACGCGAGTATGTAGAACGGAGGGCAGCGAGACGCCGTGTGTTATGCGCCCTTTCAGGGCTGCTGACAAGGGGCTACTTTAAGAAGGCCTTCTTCGTCCTCGCGTCCTTCTCGCTTCGCTCTAGCTGCAAGGAGTACAGCACAGCGAAGGAGTGAGGACGGGCACTGCCCTAGCTTTTGTCCTGGCGTGCAACGGCTGTGTGCTGCTTTTCCAAGCAGCAAGAGCACTGAGAAGTGAAAGCGATTGTGAAGGAGCTCTTTGGCTGCTCGTGTGCTCTTCGCTGCACAGCGCCGCTCGCAAGCGGCTTCGTTCTTCGGCGTCTGCCGTCCGGAGAGAGCTGAACTGCAGCGGTCAGTTGCAGCTCTGCCCAACAGCGCGCTCTCAGTTCTGCGGACAAGCACGCCCTGTTGCCTTGGCTCCGAGTGCAAAGTCCCTAGCGAGCACTCACTCAGTGCAATGCACCCAGAAAGACGCTCTCGCTCGTCTTTCAAGGAGCGATTCCTAACAGCAGAAGCAGCAGAGGCACAAACAGGATGACGAGAAGGGACAATGTAGAACACGTCTCTGTCCTGGCACATTGTCGTGTGCGATACGTCCCTCCGGGTCTTCGGTCCTTGCGAAGCTCTATGTACTGCGAGCGCAGCTACTTGAAGCTGAGACGGACCGCGGAGCTAGCAGCGAATTCGGAGAGCGCTAAGCACGAAGTCAAGAAGCGAGACGTGTCCCTGCAATGCGGTGCTAAGAGCAGCTTCCTGGCGGCGGGGGCGAGCCCCGGCCACAAGACATTCTCGTCCTGGCAACGGATCTCTGTGAAGGGCGTAGGCGAAAAGCTTTCGATTTCCATTCGAACTGCGAGAAAGGCAGACTGTTACACGGAGCTCTGAGAACAAAGGTGCACGCCCTAGGCGGGCTTGGGCAGAAGCAGCGTTCTCGAGCTCTTGGCTGCCCGCACACTGCTGGGTATGTGGCGCCCCTGCGGCGGCTTCTGGCCGCCGGCAAGTGAAAGCGGAGCAAGGCGTGGGCGAGGGCGAGGGCGGTGAACGAAGCGGCTATGTGCCGTGCTTGTGTGCACCACGTCAGAGGCTACTAGGAGAGGAAGGTGGTTGACTCTCGCTTGCCTTCCCAAGTGCCCTTAGCAGTCGGAAGGAGCAAGCTGAAGCACTGCTGCTTGTGCTGCTCCTTGGTTCCCTTGCAGCCCGCTCTGAAAGCATTGGCGGTCACTTCTAGGCGCCGAGTTGCACACACACAGCACCACGCTAAGTGCCGCGGAGAAGGGAAATCCAGAGTGCAGCGAGGAGCTTGACGTGGCTTACGTGCAGTAAGGAGAAGGTGAACCTAAGCACAGCCTCTTCAATCTGGCCGCCTCTGCTCTGGTAGCAACTTTTGCAAGTCGGCAAAGGGAGACGCGAGTATGTAGAACGGAGGGCAGCGAGACGCCGTGTGTTATGCGCCCTTTCAGGGCTGCTGACAAGGGGCTACTTTAAGAAGGCCTTCTTCGTCCTCGCGTCCTTCTCGCTTCGCTCTAGCTGCAAGGAGTACAGCACAGCGAAGGAGTGAGGACGGGCACTGCCCTAGCTTTTGTCCTGGCGTGCAACGGCTGTGTGCTGCTTTTCCAAGCAGCAAGAGCACTGAGAAGTGAAAGCGATTGTGAAGGAGCTCTTTGGCTGCTCGTGTGCTCTTCGCTGCACTGCGCCGCTCGCAAGCGGCTTCGTTCTTCGGCGTCTGCCGTCCGGAGAGAGCTGAACTGCAGCGGTCAGTTGCAGCTCTGCCCAACAGCGCGCTCTCAGTTCTGCGGACAAGCACGCCCTGTTGCCTTGGCTCCGAGTGCAAAGTCCCTAGCGAGCACTCACTCAGTGCAATGCACCCAGAAAGACGCTCTCGCTCGTCTTTCAAGGAGCGATTCCTAACAGCAGAAGCAGCAGAGGCACAAACAGGATGACGAGAAGGGACAATGTAGAACACGTCTCTGTCCTGGCACATTGTCGTGTGCGATACGTCCCTCCGGGTCTTCGGTCCTTGCGAAGCTCTATGTACTGCGAGCGCAGCTACTTGAAGCTGAGACGGACCGCGGAGCTAGCAGCGAATTCGGAGAGCGCTAAGCACGAAGTCAAGAAGCGAGACGTGTCCCTGCAACGCGGTGCTAAGAGCAGCTTCATGGCGGCGGGGGCGAGCTCCGGCCACAAGACATTCTCGTCCTAGCAACGGATCTCTGTGAAGGGCGTAGGCGAAAAGCTTTCGATTTCCATTCGAACTGCGAGAAAGGCAGACTGTTACACGGAGCTCTGAGAACAAAGGTGCACGCCCTAGGCGGGCTTGGGCAGAAGCAGCGTTCTCGAGCTCTTGGCTGCCCGCACACTGCTGGGTATGTGGCGCCCCTGCGGCGGCTTCTGGCCGCCGGCAAGTGAAAGCGGAGCCAGGCGTGGGCGAGGGCGAGGGCGGTGAACGAAGCGGCTATGTGCCGTGCTTGTGTGCACCACGTCAGAGGCTACTAGGAGAGGAAGGTGGTTGACTCTCGCTTGCCTTCCCAAGTGCCCTTAGCAGTCGGAAGGAGCAAGCTGAAGCACTGCTGCTTGTGCTGCTCCTTGGTTCCCTTGCAGCCCGCTCTGAAAGCATTGGCGGTCACTTCTAGGCGCCGAGTTGCACACACACAGCACCCCGCTAAGTGCCGCGGAGAAGGGAAATCCAGAGTGCAGCGAGGAGCTTGACGTGGCTTACGTGCAGTAAGGAGAAGGTGAACCTAAGCACAGCCTCTTCAATCTGGCCGCCTCTGCTCTGCTTGCAACTTTTGCAAGTCGGCAAAGGGAGACGCGAGTATGTAGAACGGAGGGCAGCGAGACGCCGTGTGTTATGCGCCCTTTCAGGGCTGCTGACAAGGGGCTACTTTAAGAAGGCCTTCTTCGTCCTCGCGTCCTTCTCGCTTCGCTCTAGCTGCAAGGAGTACAGCACAGCGAAGGAGTGAGGACGGGCACTGCCCCAGCTTTTGCCCTGGCGTGCAACGGCTGTGTGCTGCTTTTCCAAGCAGCAAGAGCACTGAGAAGTGAAAGCGATTGTGAAGGAGCTCTTTGGCTGCTCGTGTGCTCTTCGCTGCACTGCGCCGCTCGCAAGCGGCTTCGTTCTTCGGCGTCTGCCGTCCGGAGAGAGCTGAACTGCAGCGGTCAGTTGCAGCTCTGCCCAACAGTGCGCTCTCAGTTCTGCGGACAAGCACGCCCTGTTGCCTTGGCTCCGAGTGCAAAGTCCCTAGCGAGCACTCACTCAGTGCAATGCACCCAGAAAGACGCTCTCGCTCGTCTTTCAAGGAGCGATTCCTAACAGCAGAAGCAGCAGAGGCACAAACTGGATGACGAGAAGGGACAATGTAGAACACGTCTCTGTCCTGGCACATTGTCGTGTGCGATACGTCCCTCCGGGTCTTCGGTCCTTGCGAAGCTCTATGTACTGCGAGCGCAGCTACTTGAAGCTGAGACGGACCGCGGAGCTAGCAGCGAATTCGGAGAGCGCTAAGCACGAAGTCAAGAAGCGAGACGTGTCCCTGCAATGCGGTGCTAAGAGCAGCTTCATGGCGGCGGGGGCGAGCTCCGGCCACAAGACATTCTCGTCCTAGCAACGGATCTCTGTGAAGGGCGTAGGCGAAAAGCTTTCGATTTCCATTCGAACTGCGAGAAAGGCAGACTGTTACACGGAGCTCTGAGAACAAAGGTGCACGCCCTAGGCGGGCTTGGGCAGAAGCAGCGTTCTCGAGCTCTTGGCTGCCGGCACACTGCTGGGTATGTGGCGCCCCTGCGGCGGCTTCTGGCCGCCGGCAAGTGAAAGCGGAGCAAAGCGTGGGCGAGGGCGAGGGCGGTGAACGAAGCGGCTATGTGCCGTGCTTGTGTGCACCACGTCAGAGGCTACTAGGAGAGGAAGGTGGTTGACTCTCGCTTGCCTTCCCAAGTGCCCTTAGCAGTCGGAAGGAGCAAGCTGAAGCACTGCTGCTTGTGCTGCTCCTTGGTTCCCTTGCAGCCCGCTCTGAAAGCATTGGCGGTCACTTCTAGGCGCCGAGTTGCACACACACAGCACCACGCTAAGTGCCGCGGAGAAGGGAAATCCAGAGTGCAGCGAGGAGCTTGACGTGGCTTACGTGCAGTAAGGAGAAGGTGAACCTAAGCACAGCCTCTTCAATCTGGCCGCCTCTGCTCTGCTTGCAACTTTTGCAAGTCGGCAAAGGGAGACGCGAGTATGTAGAACGGAGGGCAGCGAGACGCCGTGTGTTATGCGCCCTTTCAGGGCTGCTGACAAGGGGCTACTTTAAGAACGCCTTCTTCGTCCTCGCGTCCTTCTCGCTTCGCTCTAGCTGCAAGGAGTACAGCACAGCGAAGGAGTGAGGACGGGCACTGCCCTAGCTTTTGTCCTGGCGTGCAACGGCTGTGTGCTGCTTTTCCAAGCAGCAAGAGCACTGAGAAGTGAAAGCGATTGTGAAGGAGCTCTTTGGCTGCTCGTGTGCTCTTCGCTGCACAGCGCCGCTCGCAAGCGGCTTCGTTCTTCGGCGTCTGCCGTCCGGAGAGAGCTGAACTGCAGCGGTCAGTTGCAGCTCTGCCCAACAGCGCGCTCTCAGTTCTGCGGACAAGCACGCCCTGTTGCCTTGGCTCCGAGTGCAAAGTCCCTAGCGAGCACTCACTCAGTGCAATGCACCCAGAAAGACGCTCTCGCTCGTCTTTCAAGGAGCGATTCCTAACAGCAGAAGCAGCAGAGGCACAAACAGGATGACGAGAAGGGACAATGTAGAACACGTCTCTGTCCTGGCACATTGTCGTGTGCGATACGTCCCTCCGGGTCTTCGGTCCTTGCGAAGCTCTATGTACTGCGAGCGCAGCTATTTGAAGCTGAGACGGACCGCGGAGCTAGCAGCGAATTCGGAGAGCGCTAAGCACGAAGTCAAGAAGCGAGACGTGTCCCTGCAATGCGGTGCTAAGAGCAGCTTCCTGGCGGCGGGGGCGAGCCCCGGCCACAAGACATTCTCGTCCTGGCAACGGATCTCTGTGAAGGGCGTAGGCGAAAAGCTTTCGATTTCCATTCGAACTGCGAGAAAGGCAGACTGTTACACGGAGCTCTGAGAACAAAGGTGCACGCCCTAGGCGGGCTTGGGCAGAAGCAGCGTTCTCGAGCTCTTGGCTGCCCGCACACTGCTGGGTATGTGGCGCCCCTGCGGCGGCTTCTGGCCGCCGGCAAGTGAAAGCGGAGCAAGGCGTGGGCGAGGGCGAGGGCGGTGAACGAAGCGGCTATGTGCCGTGCTTGTGTGCACCACGTCAGAGGCTACTAGGAGAGGAAGGTGGTTGACTCTCGCTTGCCTTCCCAAGTGCCCTTAGCAGTCGGAAGGAGCAAGCTGAAGCACTGCTGCTTGTGCTGCTCCTTGGTTCCCTTGCAGCCCGCTCTGAAAGCATTGGCGGTCACTTCTAGGCGCCGAGTTGCACACACACAGCACCACGCTAAGTGCCGCGGAGAAGGGAAATCCAGAGTGCAGCGAGGAGCTTGACGTGGCTTACGTGCAGTAAGGAGAAGGTGAACCTAAGCACAGCCTCTTCAATCTGGCCGCCTCTGCTCTGGTAGCAACTTTTGCAAGTCGGCAAAGGGAGACGCGAGTATGTAGAACGGAGGGCAGCGAGACGCCGTGTGTTATGCGCCCTTTCAGGGCTGCTGACAAGGGGCTACTTTAAGAAGGCCTTCTTCGTCCTCGCGTCCTTCTCGCTTCGCTCTAGCTGCAAGGAGTACAGCACAGCGAAGGAGTGAGGACGGGCACTGCCCTAGCTTTTGTCCTGGCGTGCAACGGCTGTGTGCTGCTTTTCCAAGCAGCAAGAGCACTGAGAAGTGAAAGCGATTGTGAAGGAGCTCTTTGGCTGCTCGTGTGCTCTTCGCTGCACTGCGCCGCTCGCAAGCGGCTTCGTTCTTCGGCGTCTGCCGTCCGGAGAGAGCTGAACTGCAGCGGTCAGTTTCAGCTCTGCCCAACAGCGCGCTCTCAGTTCTGCGGACAAGCACGCCCTGTTGCCTTGGCTCCGAGTGCAAAGTCCCTAGCGAGCACTCACTCAGTGCAATGCACCCAGAAAGACGCTCTCGCTCGTCTTTCAAGGAGCGATTCCTAACAGCAGAAGCAGCAGAGGCACAAACAGGATGACGAGAAGGGACAATGTAGAACACGTCTCTGTCCTGGCACATTGTCGTGTGCGATACGTCCCTCCGGGTCTTCGGTCCTTGCGAAGCTCTATGTACTGCGAGCGCAGCTACTTGAAGCTGAGACGGACCGCGGAGCTAGCAGCGAATTCGGAGAGCGCTAAGCACGAAGTCAAGAAGCGAGACGTGTCCCTGCAACGCGGTGCTAAGAGCAGCTTCCTGGCGGCGGGGGCGAGCTCCGGCCACAAGACATTCTCGTCCTAGCAACGGATCTCTGTGAAGGGCGTAGGCGAAAAGCTTTCGATTTCCATTCGAACTGCGAGAAAGGCAGACTGTTACACGGAGCTCTGAGAACAAAGGTGCACGCCCTAGGCGGGCTTGGGCAGAAGCAGCGTTCTCGAGCTCTTGGCTGCCCGCACACTGCTGGGTATGTGGCGCCCCTGCGGCGGCTTCTGGCCGCCGGCAAGTGAAAGCGGAGCCAGGCGTGGGCGAGGGCGAGGGCGGTGAACGAAGCGGCTATGTGCCGTGCTTGTGTGCACCACGTCAGAGGCTACTAGGAGAGGAAGGTGGTTGACTCTCGCTTGCCTTCCCAAGTGCCCTTAGCAGTCGGAAGGAGCAAGCTGAAGCACTGCTGCTTGTGCTGCTCCTTGGTTCCCTTGCAGCCCGCTCTGAAAGCATTGGCGGTCACTTCTAGGCGCCGAGTTGCACACACACAGCACCCCGCTAAGTGCCGCGGAGAAGGGAAATCCAGAGTGCAGCGAGGAGCTTGACGTGGCTTACGTGCAGTAAGGAGAAGGTGAACCTAAGCACAGCCTCTTCAATCTGGCCGCCTCTGCTCTGCTTGCAACTTTTGCAAGTCGGCAAAGGGAGACGCGAGTATGTAGAACGGAGGGCAGCGAGACGCCGTGTGTTATGCGCCCTTTCAGGGCTGCTGACAAGGGGCTACTTTAAGAAGGCCTTCTTCGTCCTCGCGTCCTTCTCGCTTCGCTCTAGCTGCAAGGAGTACAGCACAGCGAAGGAGTGAGGACGGGCACTGCCCCAGCTTTTGCCCTGGCGTGCAACGGCTGTGTGCTGCTTTTCCAAGCAGCAAGAGCACTGAGAAGTGAAAGCGATTGTGAAGGAGCTCTTTGGCTGCTCGTGTGCTCTTCGCTGCACTGCGCCGCTCGCAAGCGGCTTCGTTCTTCGGCGTCTGCTGTCCGGAGAGAGCTGAACTGCAGCGGTCAGTTGCAGCTCTGCCCAACAGCGCGCTCTCAGTTCTGCGGACAAGCACGCCCTGTTGCCTTGGCTCCGAGTGCAAAGTCCCTAGCGAGCACTCACTCAGTGCAATGCACCCAGAAAGACGCTCTCGCTCGTCTTTCAAGGAGCGATTCCTAACAGCAGAAGCAGCAGAGGCACAAACAGGATGACGAGAAGGGACAATGTAGAACACGTCTCTGTCCTGGCACATTGTCGTGTGCGATACGTCCCTCCGGGTCTTCGGTCCTTGCGAAGCTCTATGTACTGCGAGCGCAGCTACTTGAAGCTGAGACGGACCGCGGAGCTAGCAGCGAATTCGGAGAGCGCTAAGCACGAAGTCAAGAAGCGAGACGTGTCCCTGCAACGCGGTGCTAAGAGCAGCTTCCTCGCGGCGGGGGCGAGCTCCGGCCACAAGACATTCTCGTCCTAGCAACGGATCTCTGTGAAGGGCGTAGGCGAAAAGCTTTCGATTTCCATTCGAACTGCGAGAAAGGCAGACTGTTACACGGAGCTCTGAGAACAAAGGTGCACGCCCTAGGCGGGCTTGGGCAGAAGCAGCGTTCTCGAGCTCTTGGCTGCCGGCACACTGCTGGGTATGTGGCGCCCCTGCGGCGGCTTCTGGCCGCCGGCAAGTGAAAGCGGAGCAAGGCGTGGGCGAGGGCGAGGGCGGTGAACGAAGCGGCTATGTGCCGTGCTTGTGTGCACCACGTCAGAGGCTACTAGGAGAGGAAGGTGGTTGACTCTCGCTTGCCTTCCCAAGTGCCCTTAGCAGTCGGAAGGAGCAAGCTGAAGCACTGCTGCTTGTGCTGCTCCTTGGTTCCCTTGCAGCCCGCTCTGAAAGCATTGGCGGTCACTTCTAGGCGCCGAGTTGCACACACACAGCACCACGCTAAGTGCCGCGGAGAAGGGAAATCCAGAGTGCAGCGAGGAGCTTGACGTGGCTTACGTGCAGTAAGGAGAAGGTGAACCTAAGCACAGCCTCTTCAATCTGGCCGCCTCTGCTCTGGTAGCAACTTTTGCAAGTCGGCAAAGGGAGACGCGAGTATGTAGAACGGAGGGCAGCGAGACGCCGTGTGTTATGCGCCCTTTCAGGGCTGCTGACAAGGGGCTACTTTAAGAACGCCTTCTTCGTCCTCGCGTCCTTCTCGCTTCGCTCTAGCTGCAAGGAGTACAGCACAGCGAAGGAGTGAGGACGGGCACTGCCCTAGCTTTTGTCCTGGCGTGCAACGGCTGTGTGCTGCTTTTCCAAGCAGCAAGAGCACTGAGAAGTGAAAGCGATTGTGAAGGAGCTCTTTGGCTGCTCGTGTGCTCTTCGCTGCACTGCGCCGCTCGCAAGCGGCTTCGTTCTTCGGCGTCTGCCGTCCGGAGAGAGCTGAACTGCAGCGGTCAGTTGCAGCTCTGCCCAACAGCGCGCTCTCAGTTCTGCGGACAAGCACGCCCTGTTGCCTTGGCTCCGAGTGCAAAGTCCCTAGCGAGCACTCACTCAGTGCAATGCACCCAGAAAGACGCTCTCGCTCGTCTTTCAAGGAGCGATTCCTAACAGCAGAAGCAGCAGAGGCACAAACTGGATGACGAGAAGGGACAATGTAGAACACGTCTCTGTCCTGGCACATTGTCGTGTGCGATACGTCCCTCCGGGTCTTCGGTCCTTGCGAAGCTCTATGTACTGCGAGCGCAGCTACTTGAAGCTGAGACGGACCGCGGAGCTAGCAGCGAATTCGGAGAGCGCTAAGCACGAAGTCAAGAAGCGAGACGTGTCCCTGCAACGCGGTGCTAAGAGCAGCTTCCTGGCGGCGGGGGCGAGCTCCGGCCACAAGACATTCTCGTCCTAGCAACGGATCTCTGTGAAGGGCGTAGGCGAAAAGCTTTCGATTTCCATTCGAACTGCGAGAAAGGCAGACTGTTACACGGAGCTCTGAGAACAAAGGTGCACGCCCTAGGCGGGCTTGGGCAGAAGCAGCGTTCTCGAGCTCTTGGCTGCCCGCACACTGCTGGGTATGTGGCGCCCCTGCGGCGGCTTCTGGCCGCCGACAAGTGAAAGCGGAGCAAGGCGTGGGCGAGGGCGGTGAACGAAGCGGCTATGTGCCGTGCTTGTGTGCACCACGTTAGAGGCTACTAGGAGAGGAAGGTGGTTGACTCTCGCTTGCCTTCCCAAGTGCCCTTAGCAGTCGGAAGGAGCAAGCTGAAGCACTGCTGATTGTGCTGCTCCTTGGTTCCCTTGCAGCCCGCTGTGAAAGCATTGGCGGTCACTTCTAGGCGCCGAGTTGCACACACACAGCACCCCGCTAAGTGCCGCGGAGAAGGGAAATCCAGAGTGCAGCGAGGAGCTTGACGTGGCTTACGTGCAGTAAGGAGAAGGTGAACCTAAGCACAGCCTCTTCAATCTGGCCGCCTCTGCTCTGGTAGCAACTTTTGCAAGTCGGCAAAGGGAGACGCGAGTATGTAGAACGGAGGGCAGCGAGACGCCGTGTGTTATGCGCCCTTTCAGGGCTGCTGACAAGGGGCTACTTTAAGAAGGCCTTCTTCGTCCTCGCGTCCTTCTCGCTTCGCTCTAGCTGCAAGGAGTACAGCACAGCGAAGGAGTGAGGACGGGCACTGCCCTAGCTTTTGTCCTGGCGTGCAACGGCTGTGTGCTGCTTTTCCAAGCAGCAAGAGCACTGAGAAGTGAAAGCGATTGTGAAGGAGCTCTTTGGCTGCTCGTGTGCTCTTCGCTGCACTGCGCCGCTCGCAAGCGGCTTCGTTCTTCGGCGTCTGCCGTCCGGAGAGAGCTGAACTGCAGCGGTCAGTTTCAGCTCTGCCCAACAGCGCGCTCTCAGTTCTGCGGACAAGCACGCCCTGTTGCCTTGGCTCCGAGTGCAAAGTCCCTAGCGAGCACTCACTCAGTGCAATGCACCCAGAAAGACGCTCTCGCTCGTCTTTCAAGGAGCGATTCCTAACAGCAGAAGCAGCAGAGGCACAAACAGGATGACGAGAAGGGACAATGTAGAACACGTCTCTGTCCTGGCACATTGTCGTGTGCGATACGTCCCTCCGGGTCTTCGGTCCTTGCGAAGCTCTATGTACTGCGAGCGCAGCTACTTGAAGCTGAGACGGACCGCGGAGCTAGCAGCGAATTCGGAGAGCGCTAAGCACGAAGTCAAGAAGCGAGACGTGTCCCTGCAACGCGGTGCTAAGAGCAGCTTCCTCGCGGCGGGGGCGAGCTCCGGCCACAAGACATTCTCGTCCTAGCAACGGATCTCTGTGAAGGGCGTAGGCGAAAAGCTTTCGATTTCCATTCGAACTGCGAGAAAGGCAGACTGTTACACGGAGCTCTGAGAACAAAGGTGCACGCCCTAGGCGGGCTTGGGCAGAAGCAGCGTTCTCGAGCTCTTGGCTGCCGGCACACTGCTGGGTATGTGGCGCCCCTGCGGCGGCTTCTGGCCGCCGGCAAGTGAAAGCGGAGCAAGGCGTGGGCGAGGGCGAGGGCGGTGAACGAAGCGGCTATGTGCCGTGCTTGTGTGCACCACGTCAGAGGCTACTAGGAGAGGAAGGTGGTTGACTCTCGCTTGCCTTCCCAAGTGCCCTTAGCAGTCGGAAGGAGCAAGCTGAAGCACTGCTGCTTGTGCTGCTCCTTGGTTCCCTTGCAGCCCGCTCTGAAAGCATTGGCGGTCACTTCTAGGCGCCGAGTTGCACACACACAGCACCACGCTAAGTGCCGCGGAGAAGGGAAATCCAGAGTGCAGCGAGGAGCTTGACGTGGCTTACGTGCAGTAAGGAGAAGGTGAACCTAAGCACAGCCTCTTCAATCTGGCCGCCTCTGCTCTGCTTGCAACTTTTGCAAGTCGGCAAAGGGAGACGCGAGTATGTAGAACGGAGGGCAGCGAGACGCCGTGTGTTATGCGCCCTTTCAGGGCTGCTGACAAGGGGCTACTTTAAGAACGCCTTCTTCGTCCTCGCGTCCTTCTCGCTTCGCTCTAGCTGCAAGGAGTACAGCACAGCGAAGGAGTGAGGACGGGCACTGCCCTAGCTTTTGTCCTGGCGTGCAACGGCTGTGTGCTGCTTTTCCAAGCAGCAAGAGCACTGAGAAGTGAAAGCGATTGTGAAGGAGCTCTTTGGCTGCTCGTGTGCTCTTCGCTGCACTGCGCCGCTCGCAAGCGGCTTCGTTCTTCGGCGTCTGCCGTCCGGAGAGAGCTGAACTGCAGCGGTCAGTTGCAGCTCTGCCCAACAGCGCGCTCTCAGTTCTGCGGACAAGCACGCCCTGTTGCCTTGGCTCCGAGTGCAAAGTCCCTAGCGAGCACTCACTCAGTGCAATGCACCCAGAAAGACGCTCTCGCTCGTCTTTCAAGGAGCGATTCCTAACAGCAGAAGCAGCAGAGGCACAAAGTGGATGACGAGAAGGGACAATGTAGAACACGTCTCTGTCCTGGCACATTGTCGTGTGCGATACGTCCCTCCGGGTCTTCGGTCCTTGCGAAGCTCTATGTACTGCGAGCGCAGCTACTTGAAGCTGAGACGGACCGCGGAGCTAGCAGCGAATTCGGAGAGCGCTAAGCACGAAGTCAAGAAGCGAGACGTGTCCCTGCAACGCGGTGCTAAGAGCAGCTTCCTGGCGGCGGGGGCGAGCTCCGGCCACAAGACATTCTCGTCCTAGCAACGGATCTCTGTGAAGGGCGTAGGCGAAAAGCTTTCGATTTCCATTCGAACTGCGAGAAAGGCAGACTGTTACACGGAGCTCTGAGAACAAAGGTGCACGCCCTAGGCGGGCTTGGGCAGAAGCAGCGTTCTCGAGCTCTTGGCTGCCCGCACACTGCTGGGTATGTGGCGCCCCTGCGGCGGCTTCTGGCCGCCGGCAAGTGAAAGCGGAGCAAGGCGTGGGCGAGGGCGGTGAACGAAGCGGCTATGTGCCGTGCTTGTGTGCACCACGTTAGAGGCTACTAGGAGAGGAAGGTGGTTGACTCTCGCTTGCCTTCCCAAGTGCCCTTAGCAGTCGGAAGGAGCAAGCTGAAGCACTGCTGCTTGTGCTGCTCCTTGGTTCCCTTGCAGCCCGCTGTGAAAGCATTGGCAGTCACTTCTAGGCGCCGAGTTGCACACACACAGCACCCCGCTAAGTGCCGCGGAGAAGGGAAATCCAGAGTGCAGCGAGGAGCTTGACGTGGCTTACGTGCAGTAAGGAGAAGGTGAACCTAAGCACAGCCTCTTCAATCTGGCCGCCTCTGCTCTGCTTGCAACTTTTGCAAGTCGGCAAAGGGAGACGCGAGTATGTAGAACGGAGGGCAGCGAGACGCCGTGTGTTATGCGCCCTTTCAGGGCTGCTGACAAGGGGCTACTTTAAGAACGCCTTCTTCGTCCTCGCGTCCTTCTCGCTTCGCTCTAGCTGCAAGGAGTACAGCACAGCGAAGGAGTGAGGACGGGCACTGCCCTAGCTTTTGTCCTGGCGTGCAACGGCTGTGTGCTGCTTTTCCAAGCAGCAAGAGCACTGAGAAGTGAAAGCGATTGTGAAGGAGCTCTTTGGCTGCTCGTGTGCTCTTCGCTGCACTGCGCCGCTCGCAAGCGGCTTCGTTCTTCGGCGTCTGCCGTCCGGAGAGAGCTGAACTGCAGCGGTCAGTTGCAGCTCTGCCCAACAGCGCGCTCTCAGTTCTGCGGACAAGCACGCCCTGTTGCCTTGGCTCCGAGTGCAAAGTCCCTAGCGAGCACTCAGTGCAATGCACCCAGAAAGACGCTCTCGCTCGTCTTTCAAGGAGCGACTCCTAACAGCAGAAGCAGCAGAGGCACAAACTGGATGACGAGAAGGGACAATGTAGAACACGTCTCTGTCCTGGCACATTGTCGTGTGCGATATGTCCCTCCGGGTCTTCGGTCCTTGCGAAGCTCTATGTACTGCGAGCGCAGCTACTTGAAGCTGAGACGGACCGCGGAGCTAGCAGCGAATTCGGAGAGCGCTAAACACGAAGTCAAGAAGCGAGACGTGTCCCTGCAACGCGGTGCTAAGAGCAGCTTCCTCGCGGCGGGGGCGAGCTCCGGCCACAAGACATTCTCGTCCTAGCAACGGATATCTGTGAAGGGCGTAGGCGAAAAGCTTTCGATTTCCATTCGAACTGCGAGAAAGGCAGACTGTTACACGGAGCTCTGAGAACAAAGGTGCACGCCCTAGGCGGGCTTGGGCAGAAGCAGCGTTCTCGAGCGCTTGGCTGCCGGCACACTGCTGGGTATGTGGCGCCCCTGCGGCGGCTTCTGGCCGCCGGCAAGTGAAAGCGGAGCCAGGCGTGGGCGAGGGCGGTGAACGAAGCGGCTATGTGCCGTCCTTGTGTGCACCACGTTAGAGGCTACTAGGAGAGGAAGGTGGTTGACTCTCGCTTGCCTTCCCAAGTGCCCTTAGCAGTCGGAAGGAGCAAGCTGAAGCACTGCTCCTTGTGCTGCTCCTTGGTTCCCTTGCAGCCCGCTCTGAAAGCATTGGCGGTCACTTCTAGGCGCCGAGTTGCACACACACAGCACCACGCTAAGTGCCGCGGAGAAGGGAAATCCAGAGTGCAGCGAGGAGCTTGACGTGGCTTACGTGCAGTAAGGAGAAGGTGAACCTAAGCACAGCCTCTTCAATCTGGCCGCCTCTGCTCTGCTTGCAACTTTTGCAAGTCGGCAAAGGGAGACGCGAGTATGTAGAACGGAGGGCAGCGAGACGCCGTGTGTTATGCGCCCTTTCAGGGCTGCTGACAAGGGGCTACTTTAAGAACGCCTTCTTCGTCCTCGCGTCCTTCTCGCTTCGCTCTAGCTGCAAGGAGTACAGCACAGCGAAGGAGTGAGGACGGGCACTGCCCTAGCTTTTGTCCTGGCGTGCAACGGCTGTGTGCTGCTTTTCCAAGCAGCAAGAGCACTGAGAAGTGAAAGCGATTGTGAAGGAGCTCTTTGGCTGCTCGTGTGCTCTTCGCTGCACAGCGCCGCTCGCAAGCGGCTTCGTTCTTCGGCGTCTGCCGTCCGGAGAGAGCTGAACTGCAGCGGTCAGTTGCAGCTCTGCCCAACAGCGCGCTCTCAGTTCTGCGGACAAGCACGCCCTGTTGCCTTGGCTCCGAGTGCAAAGTCCCTAGCGAGCACTCACTCAGTGCAATGCACCCAGAAAGACGCTCTCGCTCGTCTTTCAAGGAGCGATTCCTAACAGCAGAAGCAGCAGAGGCACAAACTGGATGACGAGAAGGGACAATGTAGAACACGTCTCTGTCCTGGCACATTGTCGTGTGCGATACGTCCCTCCGGGTCTTCGGTCCTTGCGAAGCTCTATGTACTGCGAGCGCAGCTACTTGAAGCTGAGACGGACCGCGGAGCTAGCAGCGAATTCGGAGAGCGCTAAGCACGAAGTCAAGAAGCGAGACGTGTCCCTGCAATGCGGTGCTAAGAGCAGCTTCATGGCGGCGGGGGCGAGCTCCGGCCACAAGACATTCTCGTCCTAGCAACGGATCTCTGTGAAGGGCGTAGGCGAAAAGCTTTCGATTTCCATTCGAACTGCGAGAAAGGCAGACTGTTACACGGAGCTCTGAGAACAAAGGTGCACGCCCTAGGCGGGCTTGGGCAGAAGCAGCGTTCTCGAGCTCTTGGCTGCCGGCACACTGCTGGGTATGTGGCGCCCCTGCGGCGGCTTCTGGCCGCCGGCAAGTGAAAGCGGAGCAAAGCGTGGGCGAGGGCGAGGGCGGTGAACGAAGCGGCTATGTGCCGTGCTTGTGTGCACCACGTCAGAGGCTACTAGGAGAGGAAGGTGGTTGACTCTCGCTTGCCTTCCCAAGTGCCCTTAGCAGTCGGAAGGAGCAAGCTGAAGCACTGCTGCTTGTGCTGCTCCTTGGTTCCCTTGCAGCCCGCTCTGAAAGCATTGGCGGTCACTTCTAGGCGCCGAGTTGCACACACACAGCACCACGCTAAGTGCCGCGGAGAAGGGAAATCCAGAGTGCAGCGAGGAGCTTGACGTGGCTTACGTGCAGTAAGGAGAAGGTGAACCTAAGCACAGCCTCTTCAATCTGGCCGCCTCTGCTCTGCTTGCAACTTTTGCAAGTCGGCAAAGGGAGACGCGAGTATGTAGAACGGAGGGCAGCGAGACGCCGTGTGTTATGCGCCCTTTCAGGGCTGCTGACAAGGGGCTACTTTAAGAAGGCCTTCTTCGTCCTCGCGTCCTTCTCGCTTCGCTCTAGCTGCAAGGAGTACAGCACAGCGAAGGAGTGAGGACGGGCACTGCCCTAGCTTTTGTCCTGGCGTGCAACGGCTGTGTGCTGCTTTTCCAAGCAGCAAGAGCACTGAGAAGTGAAAGCGATTGTGAAGGAGCTCTTTGGCTGCTCGTGTGCTCTTCGCTGCACAGCGCCGCTCGCAAGCGGCTTCGTTCTTCGGCGTCTGCCGTCCGGAGAGAGCTGAACTGCAGCGGTCAGTTGCAGCTCTGCCCAACAGCGCGCTCTCAGTTCTGCGGACAAGCACGCCCTGTTGCCTTGGCTCCGAGTGCAAAGTCCCTAGCGAGCACTCACTCAGTGCAATGCACCCAGAAAGACGCTCTCGCTCGTCTTTCAAGGAGCGATTCCTAACAGCAGAAGCAGCAGAGGCACAAACAGGATGACGAGAAGGGACAATGTAGAACACGTCTCTGTCCTGGCACATTGTCGTGTGCGATACGTCCCTCCGGGTCTTCGGTCCTTGCGAAGCTCTATGTACTGCGAGCGCAGCTACTTGAAGCTGAGACGGACCGCGGAGCTAGCAGCGAATTCGGAGAGCGCTAAGCACGAAGTCAAGAAGCGAGACGTGTCCCTGCAATGCGGTGCTAAGAGCAGCTTCCTGGCGGCGGGGGCGAGCCCCGGCCACAAGACATTCTCGTCCTGGCAACGGATCTCTGTGAAGGGCGTAGGCGAAAAGCTTTCGATTTCCATTCGAACTGCGAGAAAGGCAGACTGTTACACGGAGCTCTGAGAACAAAGGTGCACGCCCTAGGCGGGCTTGGGCAGAAGCAGCGTTCTCGAGCTCTTGGCTGCCCGCACACTGCTGGGTATGTGGCGCCCCTGCGGCGGCTTCTGGCCGCCGGCAAGTGAAAGCGGAGCAAGGCGTGGGCGAGGGCGAGGGCGGTGAACGAAGCGGCTATGTGCCGTGCTTGTGTGCACCACGTCAGAGGCTACTAGGAGAGGAAGGTGGTTGACTCTCGCTTGCCTTCCCAAGTGCCCTTAGCAGTCGGAAGGAGCAAGCTGAAGCACTGCTGCTTGTGCTGCTCCTTGGTTCCCTTGCAGCCCGCTCTGAAAGCATTGGCGGTCACTTCTAGGCGCCGAGTTGCACACACACAGCACCACGCTAAGTGCCGCGGAGAAGGGAAATCCAGAGTGCAGCGAGGAGCTTGACGTGGCTTACGTGCAGTAAGGAGAAGGTGAACCTAAGCACAGCCTCTTCAATCTGGCCGCCTCTGCTCTGGTAGCAACTTTTGCAAGTCGGCAAAGGGAGACGCGAGTATGTAGAACGGAGGGCAGCGAGACGCCGTGTGTTATGCGCCCTTTCAGGGCTGCTGACAAGGGGCTACTTTAAGAAGGCCTTCTTCGTCCTCGCGTCCTTCTCGCTTCGCTCTAGCTGCAAGGAGTACAGCACAGCGAAGGAGTGAGGACGGGCACTGCCCTAGCTTTTGTCCTGGCGTGCAACGGCTGTGTGCTGCTTTTCCAAGCAGCAAGAGCACTGAGAAGTGAAAGCGATTGTGAAGGAGCTCTTTGGCTGCTCGTGTGCTCTTCGCTGCACTGCGCCGCTCGCAAGCGGCTTCGTTCTTCGGCGTCTGCCGTCCGGAGAGAGCTGAACTGCAGCGGTCAGTTGCAGCTCTGCCCAACAGCGCGCTCTCAGTTCTGCGGACAAGCACGCCCTGTTGCCTTGGCTCCGAGTGCAAAGTCCCTAGCGAGCACTCACTCAGTGCAATGCACCCAGAAAGACGCTCTCGCTCGTCTTTCAAGGAGCGATTCCTAACAGCAGAAGCAGCAGAGGCACAAACAGGATGACGAGAAGGGACAATGTAGAACACGTCTCTGTCCTGGCACATTGTCGTGTGCGATACGTCCCTCCGGGTCTTCGGTCCTTGCGAAGCTCTATGTACTGCGAGCGCAGCTACTTGAAGCTGAGACGGACCGCGGAGCTAGCAGCGAATTCGGAGAGCGCTAAGCACGAAGTCAAGAAGCGAGACGTGTCCCTGCAACGCGGTGCTAAGAGCAGCTTCATGGCGGCGGGGGCGAGCTCCGGCCACAAGACATTCTCGTCCTAGCAACGGATCTCTGTGAAGGGCGTAGGCGAAAAGCTTTCGATTTCCATTCGAACTGCGAGAAAGGCAGACTGTTACACGGAGCTCTGAGAACAAAGGTGCACGCCCTAGGCGGGCTTGGGCAGAAGCAGCGTTCTCGAGCTCTTGGCTGCCCGCACACTGCTGGGTATGTGGCGCCCCTGCGGCGGCTTCTGGCCGCCGGCAAGTGAAAGCGGAGCCAGGCGTGGGCGAGGGCGAGGGCGGTGAACGAAGCGGCTATGTGCCGTGCTTGTGTGCACCACGTCAGAGGCTACTAGGAGAGGAAGGTGGTTGACTCTCGCTTGCCTTCCCAAGTGCCCTTAGCAGTCGGAAGGAGCAAGCTGAAGCACTGCTGCTTGTGCTGCTCCTTGGTTCCCTTGCAGCCCGCTCTGAAAGCATTGGCGGTCACTTCTAGGCGCCGAGTTGCACACACACAGCACCCCGCTAAGTGCCGCGGAGAAGGGAAATCCAGAGTGCAGCGAGGAGCTTGACGTGGCTTACGTGCAGTAAGGAGAAGGTGAACCTAAGCACAGCCTCTTCAATCTGGCCGCCTCTGCTCTGCTTGCAACTTTTGCAAGTCGGCAAAGGGAGACGCGAGTATGTAGAACGGAGGGCAGCGAGACGCCGTGTGTTATGCGCCCTTTCAGGGCTGCTGACAAGGGGCTACTTTAAGAAGGCCTTCTTCGTCCTCGCGTCCTTCTCGCTTCGCTCTAGCTGCAAGGAGTACAGCACAGCGAAGGAGTGAGGACGGGCACTGCCCCAGCTTTTGCCCTGGCGTGCAACGGCTGTGTGCTGCTTTTCCAAGCAGCAAGAGCACTGAGAAGTGAAAGCGATTGTGAAGGAGCTCTTTGGCTGCTCGTGTGCTCTTCGCTGCACTGCGCCGCTCGCAAGCGGCTTCGTTCTTCGGCGTCTGCCGTCCGGAGAGAGCTGAACTGCAGCGGTCAGTTGCAGCTCTGCCCAACAGTGCGCTCTCAGTTCTGCGGACAAGCACGCCCTGTTGCCTTGGCTCCGAGTGCAAAGTCCCTAGCGAGCACTCACTCAGTGCAATGCACCCAGAAAGACGCTCTCGCTCGTCTTTCAAGGAGCGATTCCTAACAGCAGAAGCAGCAGAGGCACAAACTGGATGACGAGAAGGGACAATGTAGAACACGTCTCTGTCCTGGCACATTGTCGTGTGCGATACGTCCCTCCGGGTCTTCGGTCCTTGCGAAGCTCTATGTACTGCGAGCGCAGCTACTTGAAGCTGAGACGGACCGCGGAGCTAGCAGCGAATTCGGAGAGCGCTAAGCACGAAGTCAAGAAGCGAGACGTGTCCCTGCAATGCGGTGCTAAGAGCAGCTTCATGGCGGCGGGGGCGAGCTCCGGCCACAAGACATTCTCGTCCTAGCAACGGATCTCTGTGAAGGGCGTAGGCGAAAAGCTTTCGATTTCCATTCGAACTGCGAGAAAGGCAGACTGTTACACGGAGCTCTGAGAACAAAGGTGCACGCCCTAGGCGGGCTTGGGCAGAAGCAGCGTTCTCGAGCTCTTGGCTGCCGGCACACTGCTGGGTATGTGGCGCCCCTGCGGCGGCTTCTGGCCGCCGGCAAGTGAAAGCGGAGCAAAGCGTGGGCGAGGGCGAGGGCGGTGAACGAAGCGGCTATGTGCCGTGCTTGTGTGCACCACGTCAGAGGCTACTAGGAGAGGAAGGTGGTTGACTCTCGCTTGCCTTCCCAAGTGCCCTTAGCAGTCGGAAGGAGCAAGCTGAAGCACTGCTGCTTGTGCTGCTCCTTGGTTCCCTTGCAGCCCGCTCTGAAAGCATTGGCGGTCACTTCTAGGCGCCGAGTTGCACACACACAGCACCACGCTAAGTGCCGCGGAGAAGGGAAATCCAGAGTGCAGCGAGGAGCTTGACGTGGCTTACGTGCAGTAAGGAGAAGGTGAACCTAAGCACAGCCTCTTCAATCTGGCCGCCTCTGCTCTGCTTGCAACTTTTGCAAGTCGGCAAAGGGAGACGCGAGTATGTAGAACGGAGGGCAGCGAGACGCCGTGTGTTATGCGCCCTTTCAGGGCTGCTGACAAGGGGCTACTTTAAGAACGCCTTCTTCGTCCTCGCGTCCTTCTCGCTTCGCTCTAGCTGCAAGGAGTACAGCACAGCGAAGGAGTGAGGACGGGCACTGCCCTAGCTTTTGTCCTGGCGTGCAACGGCTGTGTGCTGCTTTTCCAAGCAGCAAGAGCACTGAGAAGTGAAAGCGATTGTGAAGGAGCTCTTTGGCTGCTCGTGTGCTCTTCGCTGCACAGCGCCGCTCGCAAGCGGCTTCGTTCTTCGGCGTCTGCCGTCCGGAGAGAGCTGAACTGCAGCGGTCAGTTGCAGCTCTGCCCAACAGCGCGCTCTCAGTTCTGCGGACAAGCACGCCCTGTTGCCTTGGCTCCGAGTGCAAAGTCCCTAGCGAGCACTCACTCAGTGCAATGCACCCAGAAAGACGCTCTCGCTCGTCTTTCAAGGAGCGATTCCTAACAGCAGAAGCAGCAGAGGCACAAACAGGATGACGAGAAGGGACAATGTAGAACACGTCTCTGTCCTGGCACATTGTCGTGTGCGATACGTCCCTCCGGGTCTTCGGTCCTTGCGAAGCTCTATGTACTGCGAGCGCAGCTACTTGAAGCTGAGACGGACCGCGGAGCTAGCAGCGAATTCGGAGAGCGCTAAGCACGAAGTCAAGAAGCGAGACGTGTCCCTGCAATGCGGTGCTAAGAGCAGCTTCCTGGCGGCGGGGGCGAGCCCCGGCCACAAGACATTCTCGTCCTGGCAACGGATCTCTGTGAAGGGCGTAGGCGAAAAGCTTTCGATTTCCATTCGAACTGCGAGAAAGGCAGACTGTTACACGGAGCTCTGAGAACAAAGGTGCACGCCCTAGGCGGGCTTGGGCAGAAGCAGCGTTCTCGAGCTCTTGGCTGCCCGCACACTGCTGGGTATGTGGCGCCCCTGCGGCGGCTTCTGGCCGCCGGCAAGTGAAAGCGGAGCAAGGCGTGGGCGAGGGCGAGGGCGGTGAACGAAGCGGCTATGTGCCGTGCTTGTGTGCACCACGTCAGAGGCTACTAGGAGAGGAAGGTGGTTGACTCTCGCTTGCCTTCCCAAGTGCCCTTAGCAGTCGGAAGGAGCAAGCTGAAGCACTGCTGCTTGTGCTGCTCCTTGGTTCCCTTGCAGCCCGCTCTGAAAGCATTGGCGGTCACTTCTAGGCGCCGAGTTGCACACACACAGCACCACGCTAAGTGCCGCGGAGAAGGGAAATCCAGAGTGCAGCGAGGAGCTTGACGTGGCTTACGTGCAGTAAGGAGAAGGTGAACCTAAGCACAGCCTCTTCAATCTGGCCGCCTCTGCTCTGGTAGCAACTTTTGCAAGTCGGCAAAGGGAGACGCGAGTATGTAGAACGGAGGGCAGCGAGACGCCGTGTGTTATGCGCCCTTTCAGGGCTGCTGACAAGGGGCTACTTTAAGAAGGCCTTCTTCGTCCTCGCGTCCTTCTCGCTTCGCTCTAGCTGCAAGGAGTACAGCACAGCGAAGGAGTGAGGACGGGCACTGCCCTAGCTTTTGTCCTGGCGTGCAACGGCTGTGTGCTGCTTTTCCAAGCAGCAAGAGCACTGAGAAGTGAAAGCGATTGTGAAGGAGCTCTTTGGCTGCTCGTGTGCTCTTCGCTGCACTGCGCCGCTCGCAAGCGGCTTCGTTCTTCGGCGTCTGCCGTCCGGAGAGAGCTGAACTGCAGCGGTCAGTTTCAGCTCTGCCCAACAGCGCGCTCTCAGTTCTGCGGACAAGCACGCCCTGTTGCCTTGGCTCCGAGTGCAAAGTCCCTAGCGAGCACTCACTCAGTGCAATGCACCCAGAAAGACGCTCTCGCTCGTCTTTCAAGGAGCGATTCCTAACAGCAGAAGCAGCAGAGGCACAAACAGGATGACGAGAAGGGACAATGTAGAACACGTCTCTGTCCTGGCACATTGTCGTGTGCGATACGTCCCTCCGGGTCTTCGGTCCTTGCGAAGCTCTATGTACTGCGAGCGCAGCTACTTGAAGCTGAGACGGACCGCGGAGCTAGCAGCGAATTCGGAGAGCGCTAAGCACGAAGTCAAGAAGCGAGACGTGTCCCTGCAACGCGGTGCTAAGAGCAGCTTCCTGGCGGCGGGGGCGAGCTCCGGCCACAAGACATTCTCGTCCTAGCAACGGATCTCTGTGAAGGGCGTAGGCGAAAAGCTTTCGATTTCCATTCGAACTGCGAGAAAGGCAGACTGTTACACGGAGCTCTGAGAACAAAGGTGCACGCCCTAGGCGGGCTTGGGCAGAAGCAGCGTTCTCGAGCTCTTGGCTGCCCGCACACTGCTGGGTATGTGGCGCCCCTGCGGCGGCTTCTGGCCGCCGGCAAGTGAAAGCGGAGCCAGGCGTGGGCGAGGGCGAGGGCGGTGAACGAAGCGGCTATGTGCCGTGCTTGTGTGCACCACGTCAGAGGCTACTAGGAGAGGAAGGTGGTTGACTCTCGCTTGCCTTCCCAAGTGCCCTTAGCAGTCGGAAGGAGCAAGCTGAAGCACTGCTGCTTGTGCTGCTCCTTGGTTCCCTTGCAGCCCGCTCTGAAAGCATTGGCGGTCACTTCTAGGCGCCGAGTTGCACACACACAGCACCCCGCTAAGTGCCGCGGAGAAGGGAAATCCAGAGTGCAGCGAGGAGCTTGACGTGGCTTACGTGCAGTAAGGAGAAGGTGAACCTAAGCACAGCCTCTTCAATCTGGCCGCCTCTGCTCTGCTTGCAACTTTTGCAAGTCGGCAAAGGGAGACGCGAGTATGTAGAACGGAGGGCAGCGAGACGCCGTGTGTTATGCGCCCTTTCAGGGCTGCTGACAAGGGGCTACTTTAAGAAGGCCTTCTTCGTCCTCGCGTCCTTCTCGCTTCGCTCTAGCTGCAAGGAGTACAGCACAGCGAAGGAGTGAGGACGGGCACTGCCCCAGCTTTTGCCCTGGCGTGCAACGGCTGTGTGCTGCTTTTCCAAGCAGCAAGAGCACTGAGAAGTGAAAGCGATTGTGAAGGAGCTCTTTGGCTGCTCGTGTGCTCTTCGCTGCACTGCGCCGCTCGCAAGCGGCTTCGTTCTTCGGCGTCTGCTGTCCGGAGAGAGCTGAACTGCAGCGGTCAGTTGCAGCTCTGCCCAACAGCGCGCTCTCAGTTCTGCGGACAAGCACGCCCTGTTGCCTTGGCTCCGAGTGCAAAGTCCCTAGCGAGCACTCACTCAGTGCAATGCACCCAGAAAGACGCTCTCGCTCGTCTTTCAAGGAGCGATTCCTAACAGCAGAAGCAGCAGAGGCACAAACAGGATGACGAGAAGGGACAATGTAGAACACGTCTCTGTCCTGGCACATTGTCGTGTGCGATACGTCCCTCCGGGTCTTCGGTCCTTGCGAAGCTCTATGTACTGCGAGCGCAGCTACTTGAAGCTGAGACGGACCGCGGAGCTAGCAGCGAATTCGGAGAGCGCTAAGCACGAAGTCAAGAAGCGAGACGTGTCCCTGCAACGCGGTGCTAAGAGCAGCTTCCTCGCGGCGGGGGCGAGCTCCGGCCACAAGACATTCTCGTCCTAGCAACGGATCTCTGTGAAGGGCGTAGGCGAAAAGCTTTCGATTTCCATTCGAACTGCGAGAAAGGCAGACTGTTACACGGAGCTCTGAGAACAAAGGTGCACGCCCTAGGCGGGCTTGGGCAGAAGCAGCGTTCTCGAGCTCTTGGCTGCCGGCACACTGCTGGGTATGTGGCGCCCCTGCGGCGGCTTCTGGCCGCCGGCAAGTGAAAGCGGAGCAAGGCGTGGGCGAGGGCGAGGGCGGTGAACGAAGCGGCTATGTGCCGTGCTTGTGTGCACCACGTCAGAGGCTACTAGGAGAGGAAGGTGGTTGACTCTCGCTTGCCTTCCCAAGTGCCCTTAGCAGTCGGAAGGAGCAAGCTGAAGCACTGCTGCTTGTGCTGCTCCTTGGTTCCCTTGCAGCCCGCTCTGAAAGCATTGGCGGTCACTTCTAGGCGCCGAGTTGCACACACACAGCACCACGCTAAGTGCCGCGGAGAAGGGAAATCCAGAGTGCAGCGAGGAGCTTGACGTGGCTTACGTGCAGTAAGGAGAAGGTGAACCTAAGCACAGCCTCTTCAATCTGGCCGCCTCTGCTCTGGTAGCAACTTTTGCAAGTCGGCAAAGGGAGACGCGAGTATGTAGAACGGAGGGCAGCGAGACGCCGTGTGTTATGCGCCCTTTCAGGGCTGCTGACAAGGGGCTACTTTAAGAACGCCTTCTTCGTCCTCGCGTCCTTCTCGCTTCGCTCTAGCTGCAAGGAGTACAGCACAGCGAAGGAGTGAGGACGGGCACTGCCCTAGCTTTTGTCCTGGCGTGCAACGGCTGTGTGCTGCTTTTCCAAGCAGCAAGAGCACTGAGAAGTGAAAGCGATTGTGAAGGAGCTCTTTGGCTGCTCGTGTGCTCTTCGCTGCACTGCGCCGCTCGCAAGCGGCTTCGTTCTTCGGCGTCTGCCGTCCGGAGAGAGCTGAACTGCAGCGGTCAGTTGCAGCTCTGCCCAACAGCGCGCTCTCAGTTCTGCGGACAAGCACGCCCTGTTGCCTTGGCTCCGAGTGCAAAGTCCCTAGCGAGCACTCACTCAGTGCAATGCACCCAGAAAGACGCTCTCGCTCGTCTTTCAAGGAGCGATTCCTAACAGCAGAAGCAGCAGAGGCACAAACTGGATGACGAGAAGGGACAATGTAGAACACGTCTCTGTCCTGGCACATTGTCGTGTGCGATACGTCCCTCCGGGTCTTCGGTCCTTGCGAAGCTCTATGTACTGCGAGCGCAGCTACTTGAAGCTGAGACGGACCGCGGAGCTAGCAGCGAATTCGGAGAGCGCTAAGCACGAAGTCAAGAAGCGAGACGTGTCCCTGCAACGCGGTGCTAAGAGCAGCTTCCTGGCGGCGGGGGCGAGCTCCGGCCACAAGACATTCTCGTCCTAGCAACGGATCTCTGTGAAGGGCGTAGGCGAAAAGCTTTCGATTTCCATTCGAACTGCGAGAAAGGCAGACTGTTACACGGAGCTCTGAGAACAAAGGTGCACGCCCTAGGCGGGCTTGGGCAGAAGCAGCGTTCTCGAGCTCTTGGCTGCCCGCACACTGCTGGGTATGTGGCGCCCCTGCGGCGGCTTCTGGCCGCCGACAAGTGAAAGCGGAGCAAGGCGTGGGCGAGGGCGGTGAACGAAGCGGCTATGTGCCGTGCTTGTGTGCACCACGTTAGAGGCTACTAGGAGAGGAAGGTGGTTGACTCTCGCTTGCCTTCCCAAGTGCCCTTAGCAGTCGGAAGGAGCAAGCTGAAGCACTGCTGATTGTGCTGCTCCTTGGTTCCCTTGCAGCCCGCTGTGAAAGCATTGGCGGTCACTTCTAGGCGCCGAGTTGCACACACACAGCACCCCGCTAAGTGCCGCGGAGAAGGGAAATCCAGAGTGCAGCGAGGAGCTTGACGTGGCTTACGTGCAGTAAGGAGAAGGTGAACCTAAGCACAGCCTCTTCAATCTGGCCGCCTCTGCTCTGGTAGCAACTTTTGCAAGTCGGCAAAGGGAGACGCGAGTATGTAGAACGGAGGGCAGCGAGACGCCGTGTGTTATGCGCCCTTTCAGGGCTGCTGACAAGGGGCTACTTTAAGAAGGCCTTCTTCGTCCTCGCGTCCTTCTCGCTTCGCTCTAGCTGCAAGGAGTACAGCACAGCGAAGGAGTGAGGACGGGCACTGCCCTAGCTTTTGTCCTGGCGTGCAACGGCTGTGTGCTGCTTTTCCAAGCAGCAAGAGCACTGAGAAGTGAAAGCGATTGTGAAGGAGCTCTTTGGCTGCTCGTGTGCTCTTCGCTGCACTGCGCCGCTCGCAAGCGGCTTCGTTCTTCGGCGTCTGCCGTCCGGAGAGAGCTGAACTGCAGCGGTCAGTTTCAGCTCTGCCCAACAGCGCGCTCTCAGTTCTGCGGACAAGCACGCCCTGTTGCCTTGGCTCCGAGTGCAAAGTCCCTAGCGAGCACTCACTCAGTGCAATGCACCCAGAAAGACGCTCTCGCTCGTCTTTCAAGGAGCGATTCCTAACAGCAGAAGCAGCAGAGGCACAAACAGGATGACGAGAAGGGACAATGTAGAACACGTCTCTGTCCTGGCACATTGTCGTGTGCGATACGTCCCTCCGGGTCTTCGGTCCTTGCGAAGCTCTATGTACTGCGAGCGCAGCTACTTGAAGCTGAGACGGACCGCGGAGCTAGCAGCGAATTCGGAGAGCGCTAAGCACGAAGTCAAGAAGCGAGACGTGTCCCTGCAACGCGGTGCTAAGAGCAGCTTCCTCGCGGCGGGGGCGAGCTCCGGCCACAAGACATTCTCGTCCTAGCAACGGATCTCTGTGAAGGGCGTAGGCGAAAAGCTTTCGATTTCCATTCGAACTGCGAGAAAGGCAGACTGTTACACGGAGCTCTGAGAACAAAGGTGCACGCCCTAGGCGGGCTTGGGCAGAAGCAGCGTTCTCGAGCTCTTGGCTGCCGGCACACTGCTGGGTATGTGGCGCCCCTGCGGCGGCTTCTGGCCGCCGGCAAGTGAAAGCGGAGCAAGGCGTGGGCGAGGGCGAGGGCGGTGAACGAAGCGGCTATGTGCCGTGCTTGTGTGCACCACGTCAGAGGCTACTAGGAGAGGAAGGTGGTTGACTCTCGCTTGCCTTCCCAAGTGCCCTTAGCAGTCGGAAGGAGCAAGCTGAAGCACTGCTGCTTGTGCTGCTCCTTGGTTCCCTTGCAGCCCGCTCTGAAAGCATTGGCGGTCACTTCTAGGCGCCGAGTTGCACACACACAGCACCACGCTAAGTGCCGCGGAGAAGGGAAATCCAGAGTGCAGCGAGGAGCTTGACGTGGCTTACGTGCAGTAAGGAGAAGGTGAACCTAAGCACAGCCTCTTCAATCTGGCCGCCTCTGCTCTGCTTGCAACTTTTGCAAGTCGGCAAAGGGAGACGCGAGTATGTAGAACGGAGGGCAGCGAGACGCCGTGTGTTATGCGCCCTTTCAGGGCTGCTGACAAGGGGCTACTTTAAGAACGCCTTCTTCGTCCTCGCGTCCTTCTCGCTTCGCTCTAGCTGCAAGGAGTACAGCACAGCGAAGGAGTGAGGACGGGCACTGCCCCAGCTTTTGCCCTGGCGTGCAACGGCTGTGTGCTGCTTTTCCAAGCAGCAAGAGCACTGAGAAGTGAAAGCGATTGTGAAGGAGCTCTTTGGCTGCTCGTGTGCTCTTCGCTGCACTGCGCCGCTCGCAAGCGGCTTCGTTCTTCGGCGTCTGCCGTCCGGAGAGAGCTGAACTGCAGCGGTCAGTTGCAGCTCTGCCCAACAGCGCGCTCTCAGTTCTGCGGACAAGCACGCCCTGTTGCCTTGGCTCCGAGTGCAAAGTCCCTAGCGAGCACTCACTCAGTGCAATGCACCCAGAAAGACGCTCTCGCTCGTCTTTCAAGGAGCGATTCCTAACAGCAGAAGCAGCAGAGGCACAAACAGGATGACGAGAAGGGACAATGTAGAACACGTCTCTGTCCTGGCACATTGTCGTGTGCGATACGTCCCTCCGGGTCTTCGGTCCTTGCGAAGCTCTATGTACTGCGAGCGCAGCTACTTGAAGCTGAGACGGACCGCGGAGCTAGCAGCGAATTCGGAGAGCGCTAAGCACGAAGTCAAGAAGCGAGACGTGTCCCTGCAATGCGGTGCTAAGAGCAGCTTCCTCGCGGCGGGGGCGAGCTCCGGCCACAAGACATTCTCGTCCTAGCAACGGATCTCTGTGAAGGGCGTAGGCGAAAAGCTTTCGATTTCCATTCGAACTGCGAGAAAGGCAGACTGTTACACGGAGCTCTGAGAACAAAGGTGCACGCCCTAGGCGGGCTTGGGCAGAAGCAGCGTTCTCGAGCTCTTGGCTGCCCGCACACTGCTGGGTATGTGGCGCCCCTGCGGCGGCTTCTGGCCGCCGGCAAGTGAAAGCGGAGCAAGGCGTGGGCGAGGGCGAGGGCGGTGAACGAAGCGGCTATGTGCCGTGCTTGTGTGCACCACGTCAGAGGCTACTAGGAGAGGAAGGTGGTTGACTCTCGCTTGCCTTCCCAAGTGCCCTTAGCAGTCGGAAGGAGCAAGCTGAAGCACTGCTGCTTGTGCTGCTCCTTGGTTCCCTTGCAGCCCGCTCTGAAAGCATTGGCGGTCACTTCTAGGCGCCGAGTTGCACACACACAGCACCACGCTAAGTGCCGCGGAGAAGGGAAATCCAGAGTGCAGCGAGGAGCTTGACGTGGCTTACGTGCAGTAAGGAGAAGGTGAACCTAAGCACAGCCTCTTCAATCTGGCCGCCTCTGCTCTGGTAGCAACTTTTGCAAGTCGGCAAAGGGAGACGCGAGTATGTAGAACGGAGGGCAGCGAGACGCCGTGTGTTATGCGCCCTTTCAGGGCTGCTGACAAGGGGCTACTTTAAGAACGCCTTCTTCGTCCTCGCGTCCTTCTCGCTTCGCTCTAGCTGCAAGGAGTACAGCACAGCGAAGGAGTGAGGACGGGCACTGCCCCAGCTTTTGCCCTGGCGTGCAACGGCTGTGTGCTGCTTTTCCAAGCAGCAAGAGCACTGAGAAGTGAAAGCGATTGTGAAGGAGCTCTTTGGCTGCTCGTGTGCTCTTCGCTGCACAGCGCCGCTCGCAAGCGGCTTCGTTCTTCGGCGTCTGCCGTCCGGAGAGAGCTGAACTGCAGCGGTCAGTTGCAGCTCTGCCCAACAGCGCGCTCTCAGTTCTGCGGACAAGCACGCCCTGTTGCCTTGGCTCCGAGTGCAAAGTCCCTAGCGAGCACTCACTCAGTGCAATGCACCCAGAAAGACGCTCTCGCTCGTCTTTCAAGGAGCGATTCCTAACAGCAGAAGCAGCAGAGGCACAAACAGGATGACGAGAAGGGACAATGTAGAACACGTCTCTGTCCTGGCACATTGTCGTGTGCGATACGTCCCTCCGGGTCTTCGGTCCTTGCGAAGCTCTATGTACTGCGAGCGCAGCTACTTGAAGCTGAGACGGACCGCGGAGCTAGCAGCGAATTCGGAGAGCGCTAAGCACGAAGTCAAGAAGCGAGACGTGTCCCTGCAATGCGGTGCTAAGAGCAGCTTCCTCGCGGCGGGGGCGAGCTCCGGCCACAAGACATTCTCGTCCTAGCAACGGATCTCTGTGAAGGGCGTAGGCGAAAAGCTTTCGATTTCCATTCGAACTGCGAGAAAGGCAGACTGTTACACGGAGCTCTGAGAACAAAGGTGCACGCCCTAGGCGGGCTTGGGCAGAAGCAGCGTTCTCGAGCTCTTGGCTGCCGGCACACTGCTGGGTATGTGGCGCCCCTGCGGCGGCTTCTGGCCGCCGACAAGTGAAAGCGGAGCAAGGCGTGGGCGAGGGCGAGGGCGGTGAACGAAGCGGCTATGTGCCGTGCTTGTGTGCACCACGTCAGAGGCTACTAGGAGAGGAAGGTGGTTGACTCTCGCTTGCCTTCCCAAGTGCCCTTAGCAGTCGGAAGGAGCAAGCTGAAGCACTGCTGCTTGTGCTGCTCCTTGGTTCCCTTGCAGCCCGCTCTGAAAGCATTGGCGGTCACTTCTAGGCGCCGAGTTGCACACACACAGCACCACGCTAAGTGCCGCGGAGAAGGGAAATCCAGAGTGCAGCGAGGAGCTTGACGTGGCTTACGTGCAGTAAGGAGAAGGTGAACCTAAGCACAGCCTCTTCAATCTGGCCGCCTCTGCTCTGCTTGCAACTTTTGCAAGTCGGCAAAGGGAGACGCGAGTATGTAGAACGGAGGGCAGCGAGACGCCGTGTGTTATGCGCCCTTTCAGGGCTGCTGACAAGGGGCTACTTTAAGAACGCCTTCTTCGTCCTCGCGTCCTTCTCGCTTCGCTCTAGCTGCAAGGAGTACAGCACAGCGAAGGAGTGAGGACGGGCACTGCCCCAGCTTTTGCCCTGGCGTGCAACGGCTGTGTGCTGCTTTTCCAAGCAGCAAGAGCACTGAGAAGTGAAAGCGATTGTGAAGGAGCTCTTTGGCTGCTCGTGTGCTCTTCGCTGCACAGCGCCGCTCGCAAGCGGCTTCGTTCTTCGGCGTCTGCCGTCCGGAGAGAGCTGAACTGCAGCGGTCAGTTGCAGCTCTGCCCAACAGCGCGCTCTCAGTTCTGCGGACAAGCACGCCCTGTTGCCTTGGCTCCGAGTGCAAAGTCCCTAGCGAGCACTCACTCAGTGCAATGCACCCAGAAAGACGCTCTCGCTCGTCTTTCAAGGAGCGACTCCTAACAGCAGAAGCAGCAGAGGCACAAACAGGATGACGAGAAGGGACAATGTAGAACACGTCTCTGTCCTGGCACATTGTCGTGTGCGATACGTCCCTCCGGGTCTTCGGTCCTTGCGAAGCTCTATGTACTGCGAGCGCAGCTACTTGAAGCTGAGACGGACCGCGGAGCTAGCAGCGAATTCGGAGAGCGCTAAGCACGAAGTCAAGAAGCGAGACGTGTCCCTGCAATGCGGTGCTAAGAGCAGCTTCCTCGCGGCGGGGGCGAGCTCCGGCCACAAGACATTCTCGTCCTAGCAACGGATCTCTGTGAAGGGCGTAGGCGAAAAGCTTTCGATTTCCATTCGAACTGCGAGAAAGGCAGACTGTTACACGGAGCTCTGAGAACAAAGGTGCACGCCCTAGGCGGGCTTGGGCAGAAGCAGCGTTCTCGAGCTCTTGGCTGCCGGCACACTGCTGGGTATGTGGCGCCCCTGCGGCGGCTTCTGGCCGCCGGCAAGTGAAAGCGGAGCAAGGCGTGGGCGAGGGCGAGGGCGGTGAACGAAGCGGCTATGTGCCGTGCTTGTGTGCACCACGTCAGAGGCTACTAGGAGAGGAAGGTGGTTGACTCTCGCTTGCCTTCCCAAGTGCCCTTAGCAGTCGGAAGGAGCAAGCTGAAGCACTGCTGCTTGTGCTGCTCCTTGGTTCCCTTGCAGCCCGCTCTGAAAGCATTGGCGGTCACTTCTAGGCGCCGAGTTGCACACACACAGCACCACGCTAAGTGCCGCGGAGAAGGGAAATCCAGAGTGCAGCGAGGAGCTTGACGTGGCTTACGTGCAGTAAGGAGAAGGTGAACCTAAGCACAGCCTCTTCAATCTGGCCGCCTCTGCTCTGCTTGCAACTTTTGCAAGTCGGCAAAGGGAGACGCGAGTATGTAGAACGGAGGGCAGCGAGACGCCGTGTGTTATGCGCCCTTTCAGGGCTGCTGACAAGGGGCTACTTTAAGAACGCCTTCTTCGTCCTCGCGTCCTTCTCGCTTCGCTCTAGCTGCAAGGAGTACAGCACAGCGAAGGAGTGAGGACGGGCACTGCCCCAGCTTTTGCCCTGGCGTGCAACGGCTGTGTGCTGCTTTTCCAAGCAGCAAGAGCACTGAGAAGTGAAAGCGATTGTGAAGGAGCTCTTTGGCTGCTCGTGTGCTCTTCGCTGCACTGCGCCGCTCGCAAGCGGCTTCGTTCTTCGGCGTCTGCCGTCCGGAGAGAGCTGAACTGCAGCGGTCAGTTGCAGCTCTGCCCAACAGCGCGCTCTCAGTTCTGCGGACAAGCACGCCCTGTTGCCTTGGCTCCGAGTGCAAAGTCCCTAGCGAGCACTCACTCAGTGCAATGCACCCAGAAAGACGCTCTCGCTCGTCTTTCAAGGAGCGATTCCTAACAGCAGAAGCAGCAGAGGCACAAACAGGATGACGAGAAGGGACAATGTAGAACACGTCTCTGTCCTGGCACATTGTCGTGTGCGATACGTCCCTCCGGGTCTTCGGTCCTTGCGAAGCTCTATGTACTGCGAGCGCAGCTACTTGAAGCTGAGACGGACCGCGGAGCTAGCAGCGAATTCGGAGAGCGCTAAGCACGAAGTCAAGAAGCGAGACGTGTCCCTGCAATGCGGTGCTAAGAGCAGCTTCCTCGCGGCGGGGGCGAGCTCCGGCCACAAGACATTCTCGTCCTAGCAACGGATCTCTGTGAAGGGCGTAGGCGAAAAGCTTTCGATTTCCATTCGAACTGCGAGAAAGGCAGACTGTTACACGGAGCTCTGAGAACAAAGGTGCACGCCCTAGGCGGGCTTGGGCAGAAGCAGCGTTCTCGAGCTCTTGGCTGCCGGCACACTGCTGGGTATGTGGCGCCCCTGCGGCGGCTTCTGGCCGCCGACAAGTGAAAGCGGAGCAAGGCGTGGGCGAGGGCGAGGGCGGTGAACGAAGCGGCTATGTGCCGTGCTTGTGTGCACCACGTCAGAGGCTACTAGGAGAGGAAGGTGGTTGACTCTCGCTTGCCTTCCCAAGTGCCCTTAGCAGTCGGAAGGAGCAAGCTGAAGCACTGCTGCTTGTGCTGCTCCTTGGTTCCCTTGCAGCCCGCTCTGAAAGCATTGGCGGTCACTTCTAGGCGCCGAGTTGCACACACACAGCACCACGCTAAGTGCCGCGGAGAAGGGAAATCCAGAGTGCAGCGAGGAGCTTGACGTGGCTTACGTGCAGTAAGGAGAAGGTGAACCTAAGCACAGCCTCTTCAATCTGGCCGCCTCTGCTCTGCTTGCAACTTTTGCAAGTCGGCAAAGGGAGACGCGAGTATGTAGAACGGAGGGCAGCGAGACGCCGTGTGTTATGCGCCCTTTCAGGGCTGCTGACAAGGGGCTACTTTAAGAAGGCCTTCTTCGTCCTCGCGTCCTTCTCGCTTCGCTCTAGCTGCAAGGAGTACAGCACAGCGAAGGAGTGAGGACGGGCACTGCCCTAGCTTTTGTCCTGGCGTGCAACGGCTGTGTGCTGCTTTTCCAAGCAGCAAGAGCACTGAGAAGTGAAAGCGATTGTGAAGGAGCTCTTTGGCTGCTCGTGTGCTCTTCGCTGCACTGCGCCGCTCGCAAGCGGCTTCGTTCTTCGGCGTCTGCCGTCCGGAGAGAGCTGAACTGCAGCGGTCAGTTTCAGCTCTGCCCAACAGCGCGCTCTCAGTTCTGCGGACAAGCACGCCCTGTTGCCTTGGCTCCGAGTGCAAAGTCCCTAGCGAGCACTCACTCAGTGCAATGCACCCAGAAAGACGCTCTCGCTCGTCTTTCAAGGAGCGATTCCTAACAGCAGAAGCAGCAGAGGCACAAACAGGATGACGAGAAGGGACAATGTAGAACACGTCTCTGTCCTGGCACATTGTCGTGTGCGATACGTCCCTCCGGGTCTTCGGTCCTTGCGAAGCTCTATGTACTGCGAGCGCAGCTACTTGAAGCTGAGACGGACCGCGGAGCTAGCAGCGAATTCGGAGAGCGCTAAGCACGAAGTCAAGAAGCGAGACGTGTCCCTGCAACGCGGTGCTAAGAGCAGCTTCCTGGCGGCGGGGGCGAGCTCCGGCCACAAGACATTCTCGTCCTAGCAACGGATCTCTGTGAAGGGCGTAGGCGAAAAGCTTTCGATTTCCATTCGAACTGCGAGAAAGGCAGACTGTTACACGGAGCTCTGAGAACAAAGGTGCACGCCCTAGGCGGGCTTGGGCAGAAGCAGCGTTCTCGAGCTCTTGGCTGCCGGCACACTGCTGGGTATGTGGCGCCCCTGCGGCGGCTTCTGGCCGCCGGCAAGTGAAAGCGGAGCCAGGCGTGGGCGAGGGCGAGGGCGGTGAACGAAGCGGCTATGTGCCGTGCTTGTGTGCACCACGTCAGAGGCTACTAGGAGAGGAAGGTGGTTGACTCTCGCTTGCCTTCCCAAGTGCCCTTAGCAGTCGGAAGGAGCAAGCTGAAGCACTGCTGCTTGTGCTGCTCCTTGGTTCCCTTGCAGCCCGCTCTGAAAGCATTGGCGGTCACTTCTAGGCGCCGAGTTGCACACACACAGCACCCCGCTAAGTGCCGCGGAGAAGGGAAATCCAGAGTGCAGCGAGGAGCTTGACGTGGCTTACGTGCAGTAAGGAGAAGGTGAACCTAAGCACAGCCTCTTCAATCTGGCCGCCTCTGCTCTGCTTGCAACTTTTGCAAGTCGGCAAAGGGAGACGCGAGTATGTAGAACGGAGGGCAGCGAGACGCCGTGTGTTATGCGCCCTTTCAGGGCTGCTGACAAGGGGCTACTTTAAGAACGCCTTCTTCGTCCTCGCGTCCTTCTCGCTTCGCTCTAGCTGCAAGGAGTACAGCACAGCGAAGGAGTGAGGACGGGCACTGCCCCAGCTTTTGCCCTGGCGTGCAACGGCTGTGTGCTGCTTTTCCAAGCAGCAAGAGCACTGAGAAGTGAAAGCGATTGTGAAGGAGCTCTTTGGCTGCTCGTGTGCTCTTCGCTGCACTGCGCCGCTCGCAAGCGGCTTCGTTCTTCGGCGTCTGCCGTCCGGAGAGAGCTGAACTGCAGCGGTCAGTTGCAGCTCTGCCCAACAGCGCGCTCTCAGTTCTGCGGACAAGCACGCCCTGTTGCCTTGGCTCCGAGTGCAAAGTCCCTAGCGAGCACTCACTCAGTGCAATGCACCCAGAAAGACGCTCTCGCTCGTCTTTCAAGGAGCGATTCCTAACAGCAGAAGCAGCAGAGGCACAAACAGGATGACGAGAAGGGACAATGTAGAACACGTCTCTGTCCTGGCACATTGTCGTGTGCGATACGTCCCTCCGGGTCTTCGGTCCTTGCGAAGCTCTATGTACTGCGAGCGCAGCTACTTGAAGCTGAGACGGACCGCGGAGCTAGCAGCGAATTCGGAGAGCGCTAAGCACGAAGTCAAGAAGCGAGACGTGTCCCTGCAACGCGGTGCTAAGAGCAGCTTCCTCGCGGCGGGGGCGAGCTCCGGCCACAAGACATTCTCGTCCTAGCAACGGATCTCTGTGAAGGGCGTAGGCGAAAAGCTTTCGATTTCCATTCGAACTGCGAGAAAGGCAGACTGTTACACGGAGCTCTGAGAACAAAGGTGCACGCCCTAGGCGGGCTTGGGCAGAAGCAGCGTTCTCGAGCTCTTGGCTGCCGGCACACTGCTGGGTATGTGGCGCCCCTGCGGCGGCTTCTGGCCGCCGGCAAGTGAAAGCGGAGCAAGGCGTGGGCGAGGGCGAGGGCGGTGAACGAAGCGGCTATGTGCCGTGCTTGTGTGCACCACGTCAGAGGCTACTAGGAGAGGAAGGTGGTTGACTCTCGCTTGCCTTCCCAAGTGCCCTTAGCAGTCGGAAGGAGCAAGCTGAAGCACTGCTGCTTGTGCTGCTCCTTGGTTCCCTTGCAGCCCGCTCTGAAAGCATTGGCGGTCACTTCTAGGCGCCGAGTTGCACACACACAGCACCACGCTAAGTGCCGCGGAGAAGGGAAATCCAGAGTGCAGCGAGGAGCTTGACGTGGCTTACGTGCAGTAAGGAGAAGGTGAACCTAAGCACAGCCTCTTCAATCTGGCCGCCTCTGCTCTGGTAGCAACTTTTGCAAGTCGGCAAAGGGAGACGCGAGTATGTAGAACGGAGGGCAGCGAGACGCCGTGTGTTATGCGCCCTTTCAGGGCTGCTGACAAGGGGCTACTTTAAGAACGCCTTCTTCGTCCTCGCGTCCTTCTCGCTTCGCTCTAGCTGCAAGGAGTACAGCACAGCGAAGGAGTGAGGACGGGCACTGCCCTAGCTTTTGTCCTGGCGTGCAACGGCTGTGTGCTGCTTTTCCAAGCAGCAAGAGCACTGAGAAGTGAAAGCGATTGTGAAGGAGCTCTTTGGCTGCTCGTGTGCTCTTCGCTGCACTGCGCCGCTCGCAAGCGGCTTCGTTCTTCGGCGTCTGCCGTCCGGAGAGAGCTGAACTGCAGCGGTCAGTTGCAGCTCTGCCCAACAGCGCGCTCTCAGTTCTGCGGACAAGCACGCCCTGTTGCCTTGGCTCCGAGTGCAAAGTCCCTAGCGAGCACTCACTCAGTGCAATGCACCCAGAAAGACGCTCTCGCTCGTCTTTCAAGGAGCGATTCCTAACAGCAGAAGCAGCAGAGGCACAAACTGGATGACGAGAAGGGACAATGTAGAACACGTCTCTGTCCTGGCACATTGTCGTGTGCGATACGTCCCTCCGGGTCTTCGGTCCTTGCGAAGCTCTATGTACTGCGAGCGCAGCTACTTGAAGCTGAGACGGACCGCGGAGCTAGCAGCGAATTCGGAGAGCGCTAAGCACGAAGTCAAGAAGCGAGACGTGTCCCTGCAACGCGGTGCTAAGAGCAGCTTCCTGGCGGCGGGGGCGAGCTCCGGCCACAAGACATTCTCGTCCTAGCAACGGATCTCTGTGAAGGGCGTAGGCGAAAAGCTTTCGATTTCCATTCGAACTGCGAGAAAGGCAGACTGTTACACGGAGCTCTGAGAACAAAGGTGCACGCCCTAGGCGGGCTTGGGCAGAAGCAGCGTTCTCGAGCTCTTGGCTGCCCGCACACTGCTGGGTATGTGGCGCCCCTGCGGCGGCTTCTGGCCGCCGACAAGTGAAAGCGGAGCAAGGCGTGGGCGAGGGCGGTGAACGAAGCGGCTATGTGCCGTGCTTGTGTGCACCACGTTAGAGGCTACTAGGAGAGGAAGGTGGTTGACTCTCGCTTGCCTTCCCAAGTGCCCTTAGCAGTCGGAAGGAGCAAGCTGAAGCACTGCTGATTGTGCTGCTCCTTGGTTCCCTTGCAGCCCGCTGTGAAAGCATTGGCGGTCACTTCTAGGCGCCGAGTTGCACACACACAGCACCCCGCTAAGTGCCGCGGAGAAGGGAAATCCAGAGTGCAGCGAGGAGCTTGACGTGGCTTACGTGCAGTAAGGAGAAGGTGAACCTAAGCACAGCCTCTTCAATCTGGCCGCCTCTGCTCTGGTAGCAACTTTTGCAAGTCGGCAAAGGGAGACGCGAGTATGTAGAACGGAGGGCAGCGAGACGCCGTGTGTTATGCGCCCTTTCAGGGCTGCTGACAAGGGGCTACTTTAAGAAGGCCTTCTTCGTCCTCGCGTCCTTCTCGCTTCGCTCTAGCTGCAAGGAGTACAGCACAGCGAAGGAGTGAGGACGGGCACTGCCCTAGCTTTTGTCCTGGCGTGCAACGGCTGTGTGCTGCTTTTCCAAGCAGCAAGAGCACTGAGAAGTGAAAGCGATTGTGAAGGAGCTCTTTGGCTGCTCGTGTGCTCTTCGCTGCACTGCGCCGCTCGCAAGCGGCTTCGTTCTTCGGCGTCTGCCGTCCGGAGAGAGCTGAACTGCAGCGGTCAGTTTCAGCTCTGCCCAACAGCGCGCTCTCAGTTCTGCGGACAAGCACGCCCTGTTGCCTTGGCTCCGAGTGCAAAGTCCCTAGCGAGCACTCACTCAGTGCAATGCACCCAGAAAGACGCTCTCGCTCGTCTTTCAAGGAGCGATTCCTAACAGCAGAAGCAGCAGAGGCACAAACAGGATGACGAGAAGGGACAATGTAGAACACGTCTCTGTCCTGGCACATTGTCGTGTGCGATACGTCCCTCCGGGTCTTCGGTCCTTGCGAAGCTCTATGTACTGCGAGCGCAGCTACTTGAAGCTGAGACGGACCGCGGAGCTAGCAGCGAATTCGGAGAGCGCTAAGCACGAAGTCAAGAAGCGAGACGTGTCCCTGCAACGCGGTGCTAAGAGCAGCTTCCTCGCGGCGGGGGCGAGCTCCGGCCACAAGACATTCTCGTCCTAGCAACGGATCTCTGTGAAGGGCGTAGGCGAAAAGCTTTCGATTTCCATTCGAACTGCGAGAAAGGCAGACTGTTACACGGAGCTCTGAGAACAAAGGTGCACGCCCTAGGCGGGCTTGGGCAGAAGCAGCGTTCTCGAGCTCTTGGCTGCCGGCACACTGCTGGGTATGTGGCGCCCCTGCGGCGGCTTCTGGCCGCCGGCAAGTGAAAGCGGAGCAAGGCGTGGGCGAGGGCGAGGGCGGTGAACGAAGCGGCTATGTGCCGTGCTTGTGTGCACCACGTCAGAGGCTACTAGGAGAGGAAGGTGGTTGACTCTCGCTTGCCTTCCCAAGTGCCCTTAGCAGTCGGAAGGAGCAAGCTGAAGCACTGCTGCTTGTGCTGCTCCTTGGTTCCCTTGCAGCCCGCTCTGAAAGCATTGGCGGTCACTTCTAGGCGCCGAGTTGCACACACACAGCACCACGCTAAGTGCCGCGGAGAAGGGAAATCCAGAGTGCAGCGAGGAGCTTGACGTGGCTTACGTGCAGTAAGGAGAAGGTGAACCTAAGCACAGCCTCTTCAATCTGGCCGCCTCTGCTCTGCTTGCAACTTTTGCAAGTCGGCAAAGGGAGACGCGAGTATGTAGAACGGAGGGCAGCGAGACGCCGTGTGTTATGCGCCCTTTCAGGGCTGCTGACAAGGGGCTACTTTAAGAACGCCTTCTTCGTCCTCGCGTCCTTCTCGCTTCGCTCTAGCTGCAAGGAGTACAGCACAGCGAAGGAGTGAGGACGGGCACTGCCCCAGCTTTTGCCCTGGCGTGCAACGGCTGTGTGCTGCTTTTCCAAGCAGCAAGAGCACTGAGAAGTGAAAGCGATTGTGAAGGAGCTCTTTGGCTGCTCGTGTGCTCTTCGCTGCACTGCGCCGCTCGCAAGCGGCTTCGTTCTTCGGCGTCTGCCGTCCGGAGAGAGCTGAACTGCAGCGGTCAGTTGCAGCTCTGCCCAACAGCGCGCTCTCAGTTCTGCGGACAAGCACGCCCTGTTGCCTTGGCTCCGAGTGCAAAGTCCCTAGCGAGCACTCACTCAGTGCAATGCACCCAGAAAGACGCTCTCGCTCGTCTTTCAAGGAGCGATTCCTAACAGCAGAAGCAGCAGAGGCACAAACAGGATGACGAGAAGGGACAATGTAGAACACGTCTCTGTCCTGGCACATTGTCGTGTGCGATACGTCCCTCCGGGTCTTCGGTCCTTGCGAAGCTCTATGTACTGCGAGCGCAGCTACTTGAAGCTGAGACGGACCGCGGAGCTAGCAGCGAATTCGGAGAGCGCTAAGCACGAAGTCAAGAAGCGAGACGTGTCCCTGCAATGCGGTGCTAAGAGCAGCTTCCTCGCGGCGGGGGCGAGCTCCGGCCACAAGACATTCTCGTCCTAGCAACGGATCTCTGTGAAGGGCGTAGGCGAAAAGCTTTCGATTTCCATTCGAACTGCGAGAAAGGCAGACTGTTACACGGAGCTCTGAGAACAAAGGTGCACGCCCTAGGCGGGCTTGGGCAGAAGCAGCGTTCTCGAGCTCTTGGCTGCCGGCACACTGCTGGGTATGTGGCGCCCCTGCGGCGGCTTCTGGCCGCCGACAAGTGAAAGCGGAGCAAGGCGTGGGCGAGGGCGAGGGCGGTGAACGAAGCGGCTATGTGCCGTGCTTGTGTGCACCACGTCAGAGGCTACTAGGAGAGGAAGGTGGTTGACTCTCGCTTGCCTTCCCAAGTGCCCTTAGCAGTCGGAAGGAGCAAGCTGAAGCACTGCTGCTTGTGCTGCTCCTTGGTTCCCTTGCAGCCCGCTCTGAAAGCATTGGCGGTCACTTCTAGGCGCCGAGTTGCACACACACAGCACCACGCTAAGTGCCGCGGAGAAGGGAAATCCAGAGTGCAGCGAGGAGCTTGACGTGGCTTACGTGCAGTAAGGAGAAGGTGAACCTAAGCACAGCCTCTTCAATCTGGCCGCCTCTGCTCTGCTTGCAACTTTTGCAAGTCGGCAAAGGGAGACGCGAGTATGTAGAACGGAGGGCAGCGAGACGCCGTGTGTTATGCGCCCTTTCAGGGCTGCTGACAAGGGGCTACTTTAAGAACGCCTTCTTCGTCCTCGCGTCCTTCTCGCTTCGCTCTAGCTGCAAGGAGTACAGCACAGCGAAGGAGTGAGGACGGGCACTGCCCCAGCTTTTGCCCTGGCGTGCAACGGCTGTGTGCTGCTTTTCCAAGCAGCAAGAGCACTGAGAAGTGAAAGCGATTGTGAAGGAGCTCTTTGGCTGCTCGTGTGCTCTTCGCTGCACAGCGCCGCTCGCAAGCGGCTTCGTTCTTCGGCGTCTGCCGTCCGGAGAGAGCTGAACTGCAGCGGTCAGTTGCAGCTCTGCCCAACAGCGCGCTCTCAGTTCTGCGGACAAGCACGCCCTGTTGCCTTGGCTCCGAGTGCAAAGTCCCTAGCGAGCACTCACTCAGTGCAATGCACCCAGAAAGACGCTCTCGCTCGTCTTTCAAGGAGCGACTCCTAACAGCAGAAGCAGCAGAGGCACAAACAGGATGACGAGAAGGGACAATGTAGAACACGTCTCTGTCCTGGCACATTGTCGTGTGCGATACGTCCCTCCGGGTCTTCGGTCCTTGCGAAGCTCTATGTACTGCGAGCGCAGCTACTTGAAGCTGAGACGGACCGCGGAGCTAGCAGCGAATTCGGAGAGCGCTAAGCACGAAGTCAAGAAGCGAGACGTGTCCCTGCAATGCGGTGCTAAGAGCAGCTTCCTCGCGGCGGGGGCGAGCTCCGGCCACAAGACATTCTCGTCCTAGCAACGGATCTCTGTGAAGGGCGTAGGCGAAAAGCTTTCGATTTCCATTCGAACTGCGAGAAAGGCAGACTGTTACACGGAGCTCTGAGAACAAAGGTGCACGCCCTAGGCGGGCTTGGGCAGAAGCAGCGTTCTCGAGCTCTTGGCTGCCGGCACACTGCTGGGTATGTGGCGCCCCTGCGGCGGCTTCTGGCCGCCGACAAGTGAAAGCGGAGCAAGGCGTGGGCGAGGGCGAGGGCGGTGAACGAAGCGGCTATGTGCCGTGCTTGTGTGCACCACGTCAGAGGCTACTAGGAGAGGAAGGTGGTTGACTCTCGCTTGCCTTCCCAAGTGCCCTTAGCAGTCGGAAGGAGCAAGCTGAAGCACTGCTGCTTGTGCTGCTCCTTGGTTCCCTTGCAGCCCGCTCTGAAAGCATTGGCGGTCACTTCTAGGCGCCGAGTTGCACACACACAGCACCACGCTAAGTGCCGCGGAGAAGGGAAATCCAGAGTGCAGCGAGGAGCTTGACGTGGCTTACGTGCAGTAAGGAGAAGGTGAACCTAAGCACAGCCTCTTCAATCTGGCCGCCTCTGCTCTGCTTGCAACTTTTGCAAGTCGGCAAAGGGAGACGCGAGTATGTAGAACGGAGGGCAGCGAGACGCCGTGTGTTATGCGCCCTTTCAGGGCTGCTGACAAGGGGCTACTTTAAGAACGCCTTCTTCGTCCTCGCGTCCTTCTCGCTTCGCTCTAGCTGCAAGGAGTACAGCACAGCGAAGGAGTGAGGACGGGCACTGCCCCAGCTTTTGCCCTGGCGTGCAACGGCTGTGTGCTGCTTTTCCAAGCAGCAAGAGCACTGAGAAGTGAAAGCGATTGTGAAGGAGCTCTTTGGCTGCTCGTGTGCTCTTCGCTGCACAGCGCCGCTCGCAAGCGGCTTCGTTCTTCGGCGTCTGCCGTCCGGAGAGAGCTGAACTGCAGCGGTCAGTTTCAGCTCTGCCCAACAGCGCGCTCTCAGTTCTGCGGACAAGCACGCCCTGTTGCCTTGGCTCCGAGTGCAAAGTCCCTAGCGAGCACTCACTCAGTGCAATGCACCCAGAAAGACGCTCTCGCTCGTCTTTCAAGGAGCGACTCCTAACAGCAGAAGCAGCAGAGGCACAAACAGGATGACGAGAAGGGACAATGTAGAACACGTCTCTGTCCTGGCACATTGTCGTGTGCGATACGTCCCTCCGGGTCTTCGGTCCTTGCGAAGCTCTATGTACTGCGAGCGCAGCTACTTGAAGCTGAGACGGACCGCGGAGCTAGCAGCGAATTCGGAGAGCGCTAAGCACGAAGTCAAGAAGCGAGACGTGTCCCTGCAATGCGGTGCTAAGAGCAGCTTCATGGCGGCGGGGGCGAGCTCCGGCCACAAGACATTCTCGTCCTAGCAACGGATCTCTGTGAAGGGCGTAGGCGAAAAGCTTTCGATTTCCATTCGAACTGCGAGAAAGGCAGACTGTTACACGGAGCTCTGAGAACAAAGGTGCACGCCCTAGGCGGGCTTGGGCAGAAGCAGCGTTCTCGAGCTCTTGGCTGCCGGCACACTGCTGGGTATGTGGCGCCCCTGCGGCGGCTTCTGGCCGCCGGCAAGTGAAAGCGGAGCAAGGCGTGGGCGAGGGCGAGGGCGGTGAACGAAGCGGCTATGTGCCGTGCTTGTGTGCACCACGTCAGAGGCTACTAGGAGAGGAAGGTGGTTGACTCTCGCTTGCCTTCCCAAGTGCCCTTAGCAGTCGGAAGGAGCAAGCTGAAGCACTGCTGCTTGTGCTGCTCCTTGGTTCCCTTGCAGCCCGCTCTGAAAGCATTGGCGGTCACTTCTAGGCGCCGAGTTGCACACACACAGCACCACGCTAAGTGCCGCGGAGAAGGGAAATCCAGAGTGCAGCGAGGAGCTTGACGTGGCTTACGTGCAGTAAGGAGAAGGTGAACCTAAGCACAGCCTCTTCAATCTGGCCGCCTCTGCTCTGCTTGCAACTTTTGCAAGTCGGCAAAGGGAGACGCGAGTATGTAGAACGGAGGGCAGCGAGACGCCGTGTGTTATGCGCCCTTTCAGGGCTGCTGACAAGGGGCTACTTTAAGAACGCCTTCTTCGTCCTCGCGTCCTTCTCGCTTCGCTCTAGCTGCAAGGAGTACAGCACAGCGAAGGAGTGAGGACGGGCACTGCCCTAGCTTTTGTCCTGGCGTGCAACGGCTGTGTGCTGCTTTTCCAAGCAGCAAGAGCACTGAGAAGTGAAAGCGATTGTGAAGGAGCTCTTTGGCTGCTCGTGTGCTCTTCGCTGCACTGCGCCGCTCGCAAGCGGCTTCGTTCTTCGGCGTCTGCCGTCCGGAGAGAGCTGAACTGCAGCGGTCAGTTGCAGCTCTGCCCAACAGCGCGCTCTCAGTTCTGCGGACAAGCACGCCCTGTTGCCTTGGCTCCGAGTGCAAAGTCCCTAGCGAGCACTCACTCAGTGCAATGCACCCAGAAAGACGCTCTCGCTCGTCTTTCAAGGAGCGATTCCTAACAGCAGAAGCAGCAGAGGCACAAACAGGATGACGAGAAGGGACAATGTAGAACACGTCTCTGTCCTGGCACATTGTCGTGTGCGATACGTCCCTCCGGGTCTTCGGTCCTTGCGAAGCTCTATGTACTGCGAGCGCAGCTACTTGAAGCTGAGACGGACCGCGGAGCTAGCAGCGAATTCGGAGAGCGCTAAGCACGAAGTCAAGAAGCGAGACGTGTCCCTGCAATGCGGTGCTAAGAGCAGCTTCCTCGCGGCGGGGGCGAGCTCCGGCCACAAGACATTCTCGTCCTAGCAACGGATCTCTGTGAAGGGCGTAGGCGAAAAGCTTTCGATTTCCATTCGAACTGCGAGAAAGGCAGACTGTTACACGGAGCTCTGAGAACAAAGGTGCACGCCCTAGGCGGGCTTGGGCAGAAGCAGCGTTCTCGAGCTCTTGGCTGCCGGCACACTGCTGGGTATGTGGCGCCCCTGCGGCGGCTTCTGGCCGCCGGCAAGTGAAAGCGGAGCAAGGCGTGGGCGAGGGCGAGGGCGGTGAACGAAGCGGCTATGTGCCGTGCTTGTGTGCACCACGTCAGAGGCTACTAGGAGAGGAAGGTGGTTGACTCTCGCTTGCCTTCCCAAGTGCCCTTAGCAGTCGGAAGGAGCAAGCTGAAGCACTGCTGCTTGTGCTGCTCCTTGGTTCCCTTGCAGCCCGCTCTGAAAGCATTGGCGGTCACTTCTAGGCGCCGAGTTGCACACACACAGCACCACGCTAAGTGCCGCGGAGAAGGGAAATCCAGAGTGCAGCGAGGAGCTTGACGTGGCTTACGTGCAGTAAGGAGAAGGTGAACCTAAGCACAGCCTCTTCAATCTGGCCGCCTCTGCTCTGCTTGCAACTTTTGCAAGTCGGCAAAGGGAGACGCGAGTATGTAGAACGGAGGGCAGCGAGACGCCGTGTGTTATGCGCCCTTTCAGGGCTGCTGACAAGGGGCTACTTTAAGAACGCCTTCTTCGTCCTCGCGTCCTTCTCGCTTCGCTCTAGCTGCATGGAGTACAGCACAGCGAAGGAGTGAGGACGGGCACTGCCCCAGCTTTTGCCCTGGCGTGCAACGGCTGTGTGCTGCTTTTCCAAGCAGCAAGAGCACTGAGAAGTGAAAGCGATTGTGAAGGAGCTCTTTGGCTGCTCGTGTGCTCTTCGCTGCACAGCGCCGCTCGCAAGCGGCTTCGTTCTTCGGCGTCTGCCGTCCGGAGAGAGCTGAACTGCAGCGGTCAGTTGCAGCTCTGCCCAACAGCGCGCTCTCAGTTCTGCGGACAAGCACGCCCTGTTGCCTTGGCTCCGAGTGCAAAGTCCCTAGCGAGCACTCACTCAGTGCAATGCACCCAGAAAGACGCTCTCGCTCGTCTTTCAAGGAGCGACTCCTAACAGCAGAAGCAGCAGAGGCACAAACAGGATGACGAGAAGGGACAATGTAGAACACGTCTCTGTCCTGGCACATTGTCGTGTGCGATACGTCCCTCCGGGTCTTCGGTCCTTGCGAAGCTCTATGTACTGCGAGCGCAGCTACTTGAAGCTGAGACGGACCGCGGAGCTAGCAGCGAATTCGGAGAGCGCTAAGCACGAAGTCAAGAAGCGAGACGTGTCCCTGCAATGCGGTGCTAAGAGCAGCTTCCTCGCGGCGGGGGCGAGCTCCGGCCACAAGACATTCTCGTCCTAGCAACGGATCTCTGTGAAGGGCGTAGGCGAAAAGCTTTCGATTTCCATTCGAACTGCGAGAAAGGCAGACTGTTACACGGAGCTCTGAGAACAAAGGTGCACGCCCTAGGCGGGCTTGGGCAGAAGCAGCGTTCTCGAGCTCTTGGCTGCCGGCACACTGCTGGGTATGTGGCGCCCCTGCGGCGGCTTCTGGCCGCCGACAAGTGAAAGCGGAGCAAGGCGTGGGCGAGGGCGAGGGCGGTGAACGAAGCGGCTATGTGCCGTGCTTGTGTGCACCACGTCAGAGGCTACTAGGAGAGGAAGGTGGTTGACTCTCGCTTGCCTTCCCAAGTGCCCTTAGCAGTCGGAAGGAGCAAGCTGAAGCACTGCTGCTTGTGCTGCTCCTTGGTTCCCTTGCAGCCCGCTCTGAAAGCATTGGCGGTCACTTCTAGGCGCCGAGTTGCACACACACAGCACCACGCTAAGTGCCGCGGAGAAGGGAAATCCAGAGTGCAGCGAGGAGCTTGACGTGGCTTACGTGCAGTAAGGAGAAGGTGAACCTAAGCACAGCCTCTTCAATCTGGCCGCCTCTGCTCTGCTTGCAACTTTTGCAAGTCGGCAAAGGGAGACGCGAGTATGTAGAACGGAGGGCAGCGAGACGCCGTGTGTTATGCGCCCTTTCAGGGCTGCTGACAAGGGGCTACTTTAAGAACGCCTTCTTCGTCCTCGCGTCCTTCTCGCTTCGCTCTAGCTGCAAGGAGTACAGCACAGCGAAGGAGTGAGGACGGGCACTGCCCCAGCTTTTGCCCTGGCGTGCAACGGCTGTGTGCTGCTTTTCCAAGCAGCAAGAGCACTGAGAAGTGAAAGCGATTGTGAAGGAGCTCTTTGGCTGCTCGTGTGCTCTTCGCTGCACAGCGCCGCTCGCAAGCGGCTTCGTTCTTCGGCGTCTGCCGTCCGGAGAGAGCTGAACTGCAGCGGTCAGTTGCAGCTCTGCCCAACAGCGCGCTCTCAGTTCTGCGGACAAGCACGCCCTGTTGCCTTGGCTCCGAGTGCAAAGTCCCTAGCGAGCACTCACTCAGTGCAATGCACCCAGAAAGACGCTCTCGCTCGTCTTTCAAGGAGCGACTCCTAACAGCAGAAGCAGCAGAGGCACAAACAGGATGACGAGAAGGGACAATGTAGAACACGTCTCTGTCCTGGCACATTGTCGTGTGCGATACGTCCCTCCGGGTCTTCGGTCCTTGCGAAGCTCTATGTACTGCGAGCGCAGCTACTTGAAGCTGAGACGGACCGCGGAGCTAGCAGCGAATTCGGAGAGCGCTAAGCACGAAGTCAAGAAGCGAGACGTGTCCCTGCAATGCGGTGCTAAGAGCAGCTTCCTCGCGGCGGGGGCGAGCTCCGGCCACAAGACATTCTCGTCCTAGCAACGGATCTCTGTGAAGGGCGTAGGCGAAAAGCTTTCGATTTCCATTCGAACTGCGAGAAAGGCAGACTGTTACACGGAGCTCTGAGAACAAAGGTGCACGCCCTAGGCGGGCTTGGGCAGAAGCAGCGTTCTCGAGCTCTTGGCTGCCGGCACACTGCTGGGTATGTGGCGCCCCTGCGGCGGCTTCTGGCCGCCGACAAGTGAAAGCGGAGCAAGGCGTGGGCGAGGGCGAGGGCGGTGAACGAAGCGGCTATGTGCCGTGCTTGTGTGCACCACGTCAGAGGCTACTAGGAGAGGAAGGTGGTTGACTCTCGCTTGCCTTCCCAAGTGCCCTTAGCAGTCGGAAGGAGCAAGCTGAAGCACTGCTGCTTGTGCTGCTCCTTGGTTCCCTTGCAGCCCGCTCTGAAAGCATTGGCGGTCACTTCTAGGCGCCGAGTTGCACACACACAGCACCACGCTAAGTGCCGCGGAGAAGGGAAATCCAGAGTGCAGCGAGGAGCTTGACGTGGCTTACGTGCAGTAAGGAGAAGGTGAACCTAAGCACAGCCTCTTCAATCTGGCCGCCTCTGCTCTGCTTGCAACTTTTGCAAGTCGGCAAAGGGAGACGCGAGTATGTAGAACGGAGGGCAGCGAGACGCCGTGTGTTATGCGCCCTTTCAGGGCTGCTGACAAGGGGCTACTTTAAGAACGCCTTCTTCGTCCTCGCGTCCTTCTCGCTTCGCTCTAGCTGCAAGGAGTACAGCACAGCGAAGGAGTGAGGACGGGCACTGCCCCAGCTTTTGCCCTGGCGTGCAACGGCTGTGTGCTGCTTTTCCAAGCAGCAAGAGCACTGAGAAGTGAAAGCGATTGTGAAGGAGCTCTTTGGCTGCTCGTGTGCTCTTCGCTGCACAGCGCCGCTCGCAAGCGGCTTCGTTCTTCGGCGTCTGCCGTCCGGAGAGAGCTGAACTGCAGCGGTCAGTTGCAGCTCTGCCCAACAGCGCGCTCTCAGTTCTGCGGACAAGCACGCCCTGTTGCCTTGGCTCCGAGTGCAAAGTCCCTAGCGAGCACTCACTCAGTGCAATGCACCCAGAAAGACGCTCTCGCTCGTCTTTCAAGGAGCGACTCCTAACAGCAGAAGCAGCAGAGGCACAAACTGGATGACGAGAAGGGACAATGTAGAACACGTCTCTGTCCTGGCACATTGTCGTGTGCGATACGTCCCTCCGGGTCTTCGGTCCTTGCGAAGCTCTATGTACTGCGAGCGCAGCTACTTGAAGCTGAGACGGACCGCGGAGCTAGCAGCGAATTCGGAGAGCGCTAAGCACGAAGTCAAGAAGCGAGACGTGTCCCTGCAATGCGGTGCTAAGAGCAGCTTCCTCGCGGCGGGGGCGAGCTCCGGCCACAAGACATTCTCGTCCTAGCAACGGATCTCTGTGAAGGGCGTAGGCGAAAAGCTTTCGATTTCCATTCGAACTGCGAGAAAGGCAGACTGTTACACGGAGCTCTGAGAACAAAGGTGCACGCCCTAGGCGGGCTTGGGCAGAAGCAGCGTTCTCGAGCTCTTGGCTGCCGGCACACTGCTGGGTATGTGGCGCCCCTGCGGCGGCTTCTGGCCGCCGGCAAGTGAAAGCGGAGCAAGGCGTGGGCGAGGGCGAGGGCGGTGAACGAAGCGGCTATGTGCCGTGCTTGTGTGCACCACGTCAGAGGCTACTAGGAGAGGAAGGTGGTTGACTCTCGCTTGCCTTCCCAAGTGCCCTTAGCAGTCGGAAGGAGCAAGCTGAAGCACTGCTGCTTGTGCTGCTCCTTGGTTCCCTTGCAGCCCGCTCTGAAAGCATTGGCGGTCACTTCTAGGCGCCGAGTTGCACACACACAGCACCACGCTAAGTGCCGCGGAGAAGGGAAATCCAGAGTGCAGCGAGGAGCTTGACGTGGCTTACGTGCAGTAAGGAGAAGGTGAACCTAAGCACAGCCTCTTCAATCTGGCCGCCTCTGCTCTGGTAGCAACTTTTGCAAGTCGGCAAAGGGAGACGCGAGTATGTAGAACGGAGGGCAGCGAGACGCCGTGTGTTATGCGCCCTTTCAGGGCTGCTGACAAGGGGCTACTTTAAGAAGGCCTTCTTCGTCCTCGCGTCCTTCTCGCTTCGCTCTAGCTGCAAGGAGTACAGCACAGCGAAGGAGTGAGGACGGGCACTGCCCCAGCTTTTGCCCTGGCGTGCAACGGCTGTGTGCTGCTTTTCCAAGCAGCAAGAGCACTGAGAAGTGAAAGCGATTGTGAAGGAGCTCTTTGGCTGCTCGTGTGCTCTTCGCTGCACAGCGCCGCTCGCAAGCGGCTTCGTTCTTCGGCGTCTGCCGTCCGGAGAGAGCTGAACTGCAGCGGTCAGTTGCAGCTCTGCCCAACAGCGCGCTCTCAGTTCTGCGGACAAGCACGCCCTGTTGCCTTGGCTCCGAGTGCAAAGTCCCTAGCGAGCACTCACTCAGTGCAATGCACCCAGAAAGACGCTCTCGCTCGTCTTTCAAGGAGCGATTCCTAACAGCAGAAGCAGCAGAGGCACAAACAGGATGACGAGAAGGGACAATGTAGAACACGTCTCTGTCCTGGCACATTGTCGTGTGCGATACGTCCCTCCGGGTCTTCGGTCCTTGCGAAGCTCTATGTACTGCGAGCGCAGCTACTTGAAGCTGAGACGGACCGCGGAGCTAGCAGCGAATTCGGAGAGCGCTAAGCACGAAGTCAAGAAGCGAGACGTGTCCCTGCAATGCGGTGCTAAGAGCAGCTTCCTCGCGGCGGGGGCGAGCTCCGGCCACAAGACATTCTCGTCCTAGCAACGGATCTCTGTGAAGGGCGTAGGCGAAAAGCTTTCGATTTCCATTCGAACTGCGAGAAAGGCAGACTGTTACACGGAGCTCTGAGAACAAAGGTGCACGCCCTAGGCGGGCTTGGGCAGAAGCAGCGTTCTCGAGCTCTTGGCTGCCGGCACACTGCTGGGTATGTGGCGCCCCTGCGGCGGCTTCTGGCCGCCGACAAGTGAAAGCGGAGCAAGGCGTGGGCGAGGGCGAGGGCGGTGAACGAAGCGGCTATGTGCCGTGCTTGTGTGCACCACGTCAGAGGCTACTAGGAGAGGAAGGTGGTTGACTCTCGCTTGCCTTCCCAAGTGCCCTTAGCAGTCGGAAGGAGCAAGCTGAAGCACTGCTGCTTGTGCTGCTCCTTGGTTCCCTTGCAGCCCGCTCTGAAAGCATTGGCGGTCACTTCTAGGCGCCGAGTTGCACACACACAGCACCACGCTAAGTGCCGCGGAGAAGGGAAATCCAGAGTGCAGCGAGGAGCTTGACGTGGCTTACGTGCAGTAAGGAGAAGGTGAACCTAAGCACAGCCTCTTCAATCTGGCCGCCTCTGCTCTGCTTGCAACTTTTGCAAGTCGGCAAAGGGAGACGCGAGTATGTAGAACGGAGGGCAGCGAGACGCCGTGTGTTATGCGCCCTTTCAGGGCTGCTGACAAGGGGCTACTTTAAGAACGCCTTCTTCGTCCTCGCGTCCTTCTCGCTTCGCTCTAGCTGCAAGGAGTACAGCACAGCGAAGGAGTGAGGACGGGCACTGCCCCAGCTTTTGCCCTGGCGTGCAACGGCTGTGTGCTGCTTTTCCAAGCAGCAAGAGCACTGAGAAGTGAAAGCGATTGTGAAGGAGCTCTTTGGCTGCTCGTGTGCTCTTCGCTGCACAGCGCCGCTCGCAAGCGGCTTCGTTCTTCGGCGTCTGCCGTCCGGAGAGAGCTGAACTGCAGCGGTCAGTTGCAGCTCTGCCCAACAGCGCGCTCTCAGTTCTGCGGACAAGCACGCCCTGTTGCCTTGGCTCCGAGTGCAAAGTCCCTAGCGAGCACTCACTCAGTGCAATGCACCCAGAAAGACGCTCTCGCTCGTCTTTCAAGGAGCGACTCCTAACAGCAGAAGCAGCAGAGGCACAAACAGGATGACGAGAAGGGACAATGTAGAACACGTCTCTGTCCTGGCACATTGTCGTGTGCGATACGTCCCTCCGGGTCTTCGGTCCTTGCGAAGCTCTATGTACTGCGAGCGCAGCTACTTGAAGCTGAGACGGACCGCGGAGCTAGCAGCGAATTCGGAGAGCGCTAAGCACGAAGTCAAGAAGCGAGACGTGTCCCTGCAATGCGGTGCTAAGAGCAGCTTCCTCGCGGCGGGGGCGAGCTCCGGCCACAAGACATTCTCGTCCTAGCAACGGATCTCTGTGAAGGGCGTAGGCGAAAAGCTTTCGATTTCCATTCGAACTGCGAGAAAGGCAGACTGTTACACGGAGCTCTGAGAACAAAGGTGCACGCCCTAGGCGGGCTTGGGCAGAAGCAGCGTTCTCGAGCTCTTGGCTGCCGGCACACTGCTGGGTATGTGGCGCCCCTGCGGCGGCTTCTGGCCGCCGGCAAGTGAAAGCGGAGCAAGGCGTGGGCGAGGGCGAGGGCGGTGAACGAAGCGGCTATGTGCCGTGCTTGTGTGCACCACGTCAGAGGCTACTAGGAGAGGAAGGTGGTTGACTCTCGCTTGCCTTCCCAAGTGCCCTTAGCAGTCGGAAGGAGCAAGCTGAAGCACTGCTGCTTGTGCTGCTCCTTGGTTCCCTTGCAGCCCGCTCTGAAAGCATTGGCGGTCACTTCTAGGCGCCGAGTTGCACACACACAGCACCACGCTAAGTGCCGCGGAGAAGGGAAATCCAGAGTGCAGCGAGGAGCTTGACGTGGCTTACGTGCAGTAAGGAGAAGGTGAACCTAAGCACAGCCTCTTCAATCTGGCCGCCTCTGCTCTGCTTGCAACTTTTGCAAGTCGGCAAAGGGAGACGCGAGTATGTAGAACGGAGGGCAGCGAGACGCCGTGTGTTATGCGCCCTTTCAGGGCTGCTGACAAGGGGCTACTTTAAGAACGCCTTCTTCGTCCTCGCGTCCTTCTCGCTTCGCTCTAGCTGCAAGGAGTACAGCACAGCGAAGGAGTGAGGACGGGCACTGCCCCAGCTTTTGCCCTGGCGTGCAACGGCTGTGTGCTGCTTTTCCAAGCAGCAAGAGCACTGAGAAGTGAAAGCGATTGTGAAGGAGCTCTTTGGCTGCTCGTGTGCTCTTCGCTGCACAGCGCCGCTCGCAAGCGGCTTCGTTCTTCGGCGTCTGCCGTCCGGAGAGAGCTGAACTGCAGCGGTCAGTTTCAGCTCTGCCCAACAGCGCGCTCTCAGTTCTGCGGACAAGCACGCCCTGTTGCCTTGGCTCCGAGTGCAAAGTCCCTAGCGAGCACTCACTCAGTGCAATGCACCCAGAAAGACGCTCTCGCTCGTCTTTCAAGGAGCGACTCCTAACAGCAGAAGCAGCAGAGGCACAAACAGGATGACGAGAAGGGACAATGTAGAACACGTCTCTGTCCTGGCACATTGTCGTGTGCGATACGTCCCTCCGGGTCTTCGGTCCTTGCGAAGCTCTATGTACTGCGAGCGCAGCTACTTGAAGCTGAGACGGACCGCGGAGCTAGCAGCGAATTCGGAGAGCGCTAAGCACGAAGTCAAGAAGCGAGACGTGTCCCTGCAATGCGGTGCTAAGAGCAGCTTCATGGCGGCGGGGGCGAGCTCCGGCCACAAGACATTCTCGTCCTAGCAACGGATCTCTGTGAAGGGCGTAGGCGAAAAGCTTTCGATTTCCATTCGAACTGCGAGAAAGGCAGACTGTTACACGGAGCTCTGAGAACAAAGGTGCACGCCCTAGGCGGGCTTGGGCAGAAGCAGCGTTCTCGAGCTCTTGGCTGCCGGCACACTGCTGGGTATGTGGCGCCCCTGCGGCGGCTTCTGGCCGCCGGCAAGTGAAAGCGGAGCAAGGCGTGGGCGAGGGCGAGGGCGGTGAACGAAGCGGCTATGTGCCGTGCTTGTGTGCACCACGTCAGAGGCTACTAGGAGAGGAAGGTGGTTGACTCTCGCTTGCCTTCCCAAGTGCCCTTAGCAGTCGGAAGGAGCAAGCTGAAGCACTGCTGCTTGTGCTGCTCCTTGGTTCCCTTGCAGCCCGCTCTGAAAGCATTGGCGGTCACTTCTAGGCGCCGAGTTGCACACACACAGCACCACGCTAAGTGCCGCGGAGAAGGGAAATCCAGAGTGCAGCGAGGAGCTTGACGTGGCTTACGTGCAGTAAGGAGAAGGTGAACCTAAGCACAGCCTCTTCAATCTGGCCGCCTCTGCTCTGCTTGCAACTTTTGCAAGTCGGCAAAGGGAGACGCGAGTATGTAGAACGGAGGGCAGCGAGACGCCGTGTGTTATGCGCCCTTTCAGGGCTGCTGACAAGGGGCTACTTTAAGAACGCCTTCTTCGTCCTCGCGTCCTTCTCGCTTCGCTCTAGCTGCAAGGAGTACAGCACAGCGAAGGAGTGAGGACGGGCACTGCCCTAGCTTTTGTCCTGGCGTGCAACGGCTGTGTGCTGCTTTTCCAAGCAGCAAGAGCACTGAGAAGTGAAAGCGATTGTGAAGGAGCTCTTTGGCTGCTCGTGTGCTCTTCGCTGCACTGCGCCGCTCGCAAGCGGCTTCGTTCTTCGGCGTCTGCCGTCCGGAGAGAGCTGAACTGCAGCGGTCAGTTGCAGCTCTGCCCAACAGCGCGCTCTCAGTTCTGCGGACAAGCACGCCCTGTTGCCTTGGCTCCGAGTGCAAAGTCCCTAGCGAGCACTCACTCAGTGCAATGCACCCAGAAAGACGCTCTCGCTCGTCTTTCAAGGAGCGATTCCTAACAGCAGAAGCAGCAGAGGCACAAACAGGATGACGAGAAGGGACAATGTAGAACACGTCTCTGTCCTGGCACATTGTCGTGTGCGATACGTCCCTCCGGGTCTTCGGTCCTTGCGAAGCTCTATGTACTGCGAGCGCAGCTACTTGAAGCTGAGACGGACCGCGGAGCTAGCAGCGAATTCGGAGAGCGCTAAGCACGAAGTCAAGAAGCGAGACGTGTCCCTGCAATGCGGTGCTAAGAGCAGCTTCCTCGCGGCGGGGGCGAGCTCCGGCCACAAGACATTCTCGTCCTAGCAACGGATCTCTGTGAAGGGCGTAGGCGAAAAGCTTTCGATTTCCATTCGAACTGCGAGAAAGGCAGACTGTTACACGGAGCTCTGAGAACAAAGGTGCACGCCCTAGGCGGGCTTGGGCAGAAGCAGCGTTCTCGAGCTCTTGGCTGCCGGCACACTGCTGGGTATGTGGCGCCCCTGCGGCGGCTTCTGGCCGCCGGCAAGTGAAAGCGGAGCAAGGCGTGGGCGAGGGCGAGGGCGGTGAACGAAGCGGCTATGTGCCGTGCTTGTGTGCACCACGTCAGAGGCTACTAGGAGAGGAAGGTGGTTGACTCTCGCTTGCCTTCCCAAGTGCCCTTAGCAGTCGGAAGGAGCAAGCTGAAGCACTGCTGCTTGTGCTGCTCCTTGGTTCCCTTGCAGCCCGCTCTGAAAGCATTGGCGGTCACTTCTAGGCGCCGAGTTGCACACACACAGCACCACGCTAAGTGCCGCGGAGAAGGGAAATCCAGAGTGCAGCGAGGAGCTTGACGTGGCTTACGTGCAGTAAGGAGAAGGTGAACCTAAGCACAGCCTCTTCAATCTGGCCGCCTCTGCTCTGCTTGCAACTTTTGCAAGTCGGCAAAGGGAGACGCGAGTATGTAGAACGGAGGGCAGCGAGACGCCGTGTGTTATGCGCCCTTTCAGGGCTGCTGACAAGGGGCTACTTTAAGAACGCCTTCTTCGTCCTCGCGTCCTTCTCGCTTCGCTCTAGCTGCATGGAGTACAGCACAGCGAAGGAGTGAGGACGGGCACTGCCCCAGCTTTTGCCCTGGCGTGCAACGGCTGTGTGCTGCTTTTCCAAGCAGCAAGAGCACTGAGAAGTGAAAGCGATTGTGAAGGAGCTCTTTGGCTGCTCGTGTGCTCTTCGCTGCACAGCGCCGCTCGCAAGCGGCTTCGTTCTTCGGCGTCTGCCGTCCGGAGAGAGCTGAACTGCAGCGGTCAGTTGCAGCTCTGCCCAACAGCGCGCTCTCAGTTCTGCGGACAAGCACGCCCTGTTGCCTTGGCTCCGAGTGCAAAGTCCCTAGCGAGCACTCACTCAGTGCAATGCACCCAGAAAGACGCTCTCGCTCGTCTTTCAAGGAGCGACTCCTAACAGCAGAAGCAGCAGAGGCACAAACAGGATGACGAGAAGGGACAATGTAGAACACGTCTCTGTCCTGGCACATTGTCGTGTGCGATACGTCCCTCCGGGTCTTCGGTCCTTGCGAAGCTCTATGTACTGCGAGCGCAGCTACTTGAAGCTGAGACGGACCGCGGAGCTAGCAGCGAATTCGGAGAGCGCTAAGCACGAAGTCAAGAAGCGAGACGTGTCCCTGCAATGCGGTGCTAAGAGCAGCTTCCTCGCGGCGGGGGCGAGCTCCGGCCACAAGACATTCTCGTCCTAGCAACGGATCTCTGTGAAGGGCGTAGGCGAAAAGCTTTCGATTTCCATTCGAACTGCGAGAAAGGCAGACTGTTACACGGAGCTCTGAGAACAAAGGTGCACGCCCTAGGCGGGCTTGGGCAGAAGCAGCGTTCTCGAGCTCTTGGCTGCCGGCACACTGCTGGGTATGTGGCGCCCCTGCGGCGGCTTCTGGCCGCCGACAAGTGAAAGCGGAGCAAGGCGTGGGCGAGGGCGAGGGCGGTGAACGAAGCGGCTATGTGCCGTGCTTGTGTGCACCACGTCAGAGGCTACTAGGAGAGGAAGGTGGTTGACTCTCGCTTGCCTTCCCAAGTGCCCTTAGCAGTCGGAAGGAGCAAGCTGAAGCACTGCTGCTTGTGCTGCTCCTTGGTTCCCTTGCAGCCCGCTCTGAAAGCATTGGCGGTCACTTCTAGGCGCCGAGTTGCACACACACAGCACCACGCTAAGTGCCGCGGAGAAGGGAAATCCAGAGTGCAGCGAGGAGCTTGACGTGGCTTACGTGCAGTAAGGAGAAGGTGAACCTAAGCACAGCCTCTTCAATCTGGCCGCCTCTGCTCTGCTTGCAACTTTTGCAAGTCGGCAAAGGGAGACGCGAGTATGTAGAACGGAGGGCAGCGAGACGCCGTGTGTTATGCGCCCTTTCAGGGCTGCTGACAAGGGGCTACTTTAAGAACGCCTTCTTCGTCCTCGCGTCCTTCTCGCTTCGCTCTAGCTGCAAGGAGTACAGCACAGCGAAGGAGTGAGGACGGGCACTGCCCCAGCTTTTGCCCTGGCGTGCAACGGCTGTGTGCTGCTTTTCCAAGCAGCAAGAGCACTGAGAAGTGAAAGCGATTGTGAAGGAGCTCTTTGGCTGCTCGTGTGCTCTTCGCTGCACAGCGCCGCTCGCAAGCGGCTTCGTTCTTCGGCGTCTGCCGTCCGGAGAGAGCTGAACTGCAGCGGTCAGTTGCAGCTCTGCCCAACAGCGCGCTCTCAGTTCTGCGGACAAGCACGCCCTGTTGCCTTGGCTCCGAGTGCAAAGTCCCTAGCGAGCACTCACTCAGTGCAATGCACCCAGAAAGACGCTCTCGCTCGTCTTTCAAGGAGCGACTCCTAACAGCAGAAGCAGCAGAGGCACAAACAGGATGACGAGAAGGGACAATGTAGAACACGTCTCTGTCCTGGCACATTGTCGTGTGCGATACGTCCCTCCGGGTCTTCGGTCCTTGCGAAGCTCTATGTACTGCGAGCGCAGCTACTTGAAGCTGAGACGGACCGCGGAGCTAGCAGCGAATTCGGAGAGCGCTAAGCACGAAGTCAAGAAGCGAGACGTGTCCCTGCAATGCGGTGCTAAGAGCAGCTTCCTCGCGGCGGGGGCGAGCTCCGGCCACAAGACATTCTCGTCCTAGCAACGGATCTCTGTGAAGGGCGTAGGCGAAAAGCTTTCGATTTCCATTCGAACTGCGAGAAAGGCAGACTGTTACACGGAGCTCTGAGAACAAAGGTGCACGCCCTAGGCGGGCTTGGGCAGAAGCAGCGTTCTCGAGCTCTTGGCTGCCGGCACACTGCTGGGTATGTGGCGCCCCTGCGGCGGCTTCTGGCCGCCGACAAGTGAAAGCGGAGCAAGGCGTGGGCGAGGGCGAGGGCGGTGAACGAAGCGGCTATGTGCCGTGCTTGTGTGCACCACGTCAGAGGCTACTAGGAGAGGAAGGTGGTTGACTCTCGCTTGCCTTCCCAAGTGCCCTTAGCAGTCGGAAGGAGCAAGCTGAAGCACTGCTGCTTGTGCTGCTCCTTGGTTCCCTTGCAGCCCGCTCTGAAAGCATTGGCGGTCACTTCTAGGCGCCGAGTTGCACACACACAGCACCACGCTAAGTGCCGCGGAGAAGGGAAATCCAGAGTGCAGCGAGGAGCTTGACGTGGCTTACGTGCAGTAAGGAGAAGGTGAACCTAAGCACAGCCTCTTCAATCTGGCCGCCTCTGCTCTGCTTGCAACTTTTGCAAGTCGGCAAAGGGAGACGCGAGTATGTAGAACGGAGGGCAGCGAGACGCCGTGTGTTATGCGCCCTTTCAGGGCTGCTGACAAGGGGCTACTTTAAGAACGCCTTCTTCGTCCTCGCGTCCTTCTCGCTTCGCTCTAGCTGCAAGGAGTACAGCACAGCGAAGGAGTGAGGACGGGCACTGCCCCAGCTTTTGCCCTGGCGTGCAACGGCTGTGTGCTGCTTTTCCAAGCAGCAAGAGCACTGAGAAGTGAAAGCGATTGTGAAGGAGCTCTTTGGCTGCTCGTGTGCTCTTCGCTGCACAGCGCCGCTCGCAAGCGGCTTCGTTCTTCGGCGTCTGCCGTCCGGAGAGAGCTGAACTGCAGCGGTCAGTTGCAGCTCTGCCCAACAGCGCGCTCTCAGTTCTGCGGACAAGCACGCCCTGTTGCCTTGGCTCCGAGTGCAAAGTCCCTAGCGAGCACTCACTCAGTGCAATGCACCCAGAAAGACGCTCTCGCTCGTCTTTCAAGGAGCGACTCCTAACAGCAGAAGCAGCAGAGGCACAAACAGGATGACGAGAAGGGACAATGTAGAACACGTCTCTGTCCTGGCACATTGTCGTGTGCGATACGTCCCTCCGGGTCTTCGGTCCTTGCGAAGCTCTATGTACTGCGAGCGCAGCTACTTGAAGCTGAGACGGACCGCGGAGCTAGCAGCGAATTCGGAGAGCGCTAAGCACGAAGTCAAGAAGCGAGACGTGTCCCTGCAATGCGGTGCTAAGAGCAGCTTCCTCGCGGCGGGGGCGAGCTCCGGCCACAAGACATTCTCGTCCTAGCAACGGATCTCTGTGAAGGGCGTAGGCGAAAAGCTTTCGATTTCCATTCGAACTGCGAGAAAGGCAGACTGTTACACGGAGCTCTGAGAACAAAGGTGCACGCCCTAGGCGGGCTTGGGCAGAAGCAGCGTTCTCGAGCTCTTGGCTGCCGGCACACTGCTGGGTATGTGGCGCCCCTGCGGCGGCTTCTGGCCGCCGGCAAGTGAAAGCGGAGCAAGGCGTGGGCGAGGGCGAGGGCGGTGAACGAAGCGGCTATGTGCCGTGCTTGTGTGCACCACGTCAGAGGCTACTAGGAGAGGAAGGTGGTTGACTCTCGCTTGCCTTCCCAAGTGCCCTTAGCAGTCGGAAGGAGCAAGCTGAAGCACTGCTGCTTGTGCTGCTCCTTGGTTCCCTTGCAGCCCGCTCTGAAAGCATTGGCGGTCACTTCTAGGCGCCGAGTTGCACACACACAGCACCACGCTAAGTGCCGCGGAGAAGGGAAATCCAGAGTGCAGCGAGGAGCTTGACGTGGCTTACGTGCAGTAAGGAGAAGGTGAACCTAAGCACAGCCCTCTTCAATCTGGCCGCCTCTGCTCTGCTTGCAACTTTTGCAAGTCGGCAAAGGGAGACGCGAGTATGTAGAACGGAGGGCAGCGAGACGCCGTGTGTTATGCGCCCTTTCAGGGCTGCTGACAAGGGGCTACTTTAAGAACGCCTTCTTCGTCCTCGCGTCCTTCTCGCTTCGCTCTAGCTGCAAGGAGTACAGCACAGCGAAGGAGTGAGGACGGGCACTGCCCCAGCTTTTGCCCTGGCGTGCAACGGCTGTGTGCTGCTTTTCCAAGCAGCAAGAGCACTGAGAAGTGAAAGCGATTGTGAAGGAGCCTCTTTGGCTGCTCGTGTGCTCTTCGCTGCACTGCGCCGCTCGCAAGCGGCTTCGTTCTTCGGCGTCTGCCGTCCGGAGAGAGCTGAACTGCAGCGGTCAGTTGCAGCTCTGCCCAACAGCGCGCTCTCAGTTCTGCGGACAAGCACGCCCTGTTGCCCTTGGCTCCGAGTGCAAAGTCCCTAGCGAGCACTCACTCAGTGCAATGCACCCAGAAAGACGCTCTCGCTCGTCTTTCAAGGAGCGATTCCTAACAGCAGAAGCAGCAGAGGCACAAACTGGATGACGAGAAGGGACAATGTAGAACACGTCTCTGTCCTGGCACATTGTCGTGTGCGATACGTCCCTCCGGGTCTTCGGTCCTTGCGAAGCTCTATGTACTGCGAGCGCAGCTACTTGAAGCTGAGACGGACCGCGGAGCTAGCAGCGGCAATTCAAACAAATGGAGGCGCTAAGCACGAAGTCAAGAAGCGAGACGTGTCCCTGCAATGCGGTGCTAAGAGCAGCTTCCTCGCGGCGGGGGCGAGCTCCGGCCACAAGACATTCTCGTCCTAGCAACGGATCTCTGTGAAGGGCGTAGGCGAAAAGCTTTCGATTTCCATTCGAACTGCGAGAAAGGCAGACTGTTACACGGAGCTCTGAGAACAAAGGTGCACGCCCTAGGCGGGCTTGGGCAAGAAGCAGCGTTCTCGAGCTCTTGGCTGCCGGCACACTGCTGGGTATGTGGCGCCCCTGCGGCGGCTTCTGGCCGCCGACAAGTGAAAGCGGAGCAAGGCGGTGGGCGAGGGCGAGGGCGGTGAACGAAGCGGCTATGTGCCGTGCTTGTGTGCACCACGTCAGAGGCTACTAGGAGAGGAAGGTGGTTGACTCTCGCTTGCCTTCCCAAGTGCCCTTAGCAGTCGGGAAGGAGCAAGCTGAAGCACTGCTGTTGTGCTGCTCCTTGGTTCCCTTGCAGCCCGCTCTGAAAGCATTGGCGGTCACTTCTAGGCGCCGAGTTGCACACACACAGCACCACGCTAAGTGCCGCGGAGAAGGGAAATCCAGAGTGCAGCGAGGAGCTTGACGTGGCTTACGTGCAGTAAGGAGAAGGTGAACCTAAGCACAGCCTCTTCAATCTGGCCGCCTCTGCTCTGCTTGCAACTTTTGCAAGTCGGCAAAGGGAGACGCGAGTATGTAGAACGGAGGGCAGCGAGACGCCGTGTGTTATGCGCCCTTTCAGGGCTGCTGACAAGGGGCTACTTTAAGAAGGCCTTCTTCGTCCTCGCGTCCTTCTCGCTTCGCTCTAGCTGCAAGGAGTACAGCACAGCGAAGGAGTGAGGACGGGCACTGCCCTAGCTTTTGTCCTGGCGTGCAACGGCTGTGTGCTGCTTTTCCAAGCAGCAAGAGCACTGAGAAGTGAAAGCGATTGTGAAGGAGCTCTTTGGCTGCTCGTGTGCTCTTCGCTGCACTGAGCTTCGTTCTTCGGCGTCTGCCGTCCGGAGAGAGCTGAACTGCAGCGGTCAGTTTCAGCTCTGCCCAACAGCGCGCTCTCAGTTCTGCGGACAAGCACGCCCTGTTGCCTTGGCTCCGAGTGCAAAGTCCCTAGCGAGCACTCACTCAGTGCAATGCACCCAGAAAGACGCTCTCGCTCGTCTTTCAAGGAGCGATTCCTAACAGCAGAAGCAGCAGAGGCACAAACAGGATGACGAGAAGGGACAATGTAGAACACGTCTCTGTCCTGGCACATTGTCGTGTGCGATACGTCCCTCCGGGTCTTCGGTCCTTGCGAAGCTCTATGTACTGCGAGCGCAGCTACTTGAAGCTGAGACGGACCGCGGAGCTAGCAGCGAATTCGGAGAGCGCTAAGCACGAAGTCAAGAAGCGAGACGTGTCCCTGCAACGCGGTGCTAAGAGCAGCTTCCTGGCGGCGGGGGCGAGCTCCGGCCACAAGACATTCTCGTCCTAGCAACGGATCTCTGTGAAGGGCGTAGGCGAAAAGCTTTCGATTTCCATTCGAACTGCGAGAAAGGCAGACTGTTACACGGAGCTCTGAGAACAAAGGTGCACGCCCTAGGCGGGCTTGGGCAGAAGCAGCGTTCTCGAGCTCTTGGCTGCCCGCACACTGCTGGGTATGTGGCGCCCCTGCGGCGGCTTCTGGCCGCCGGCAAGTGAAAGCGGAGCCAGGCGTGGGCGAGGGCGAGGGCGGTGAACGAAGCGGCTATGTGCCGTGCTTGTGTGCACCACGTCAGAGGCTACTAGGAGAGGAAGGTGGTTGACTCTCGCTTGCCTTCCCAAGTGCCCTTAGCAGTCGGAAGGAGCAAGCTGAAGCACTGCTGCTTGTGCTGCTCCTTGGTTCCCTTGCAGCCCGCTCTGAAAGCATTGGCGGTCACTTCTAGGCGCCGAGTTGCACACACACAGCACCCCGCTAAGTGCCGCGGAGAAGGGAAATCCAGAGTGCAGCGAGGAGCTTGACGTGGCTTACGTGCAGTAAGGAGAAGGTGAACCTAAGCACAGCCTCTTCAATCTGGCCGCCTCTGCTCTGCTTGCAACTTTTGCAAGTCGGCAAAGGGAGACGCGAGTATGTAGAACGGAGGGCAGCGAGACGCCGTGTGTTATGCGCCCTTTCAGGGCTGCTGACAAGGGGCTACTTTAAGAACGCCTTCTTCGTCCTCGCGTCCTTCTCGCTTCGCTCTAGCTGCAAGGAGTACAGCACAGCGAAGGAGTGAGGACGGGCACTGCCCCAGCTTTTGCCCTGGCGTGCAACGGCTGTGTGCTGCTTTTCCAAGCAGCAAGAGCACTGAGAAGTGAAAGCGATTGTGAAGGAGCTCTTTGGCTGCTCGTGTGCTCTTCGCTGCACTGCGCCGCTCGCAAGCGGCTTCGTTCTTCGGCGTCTGCCGTCCGGAGAGAGCTGAACTGCAGCGGTCAGTTGCAGCTCTGCCCAACAGCGCGCTCTCAGTTCTGCGGACAAGCACGCCCTGTTGCCTTGGCTCCGAGTGCAAAGTCCCTAGCGAGCACTCACTCAGTGCAATGCACCCAGAAAGACGCTCTCGCTCGTCTTTCAAGGAGCGATTCCTAACAGCAGAAGCAGCAGAGGCACAAACAGGATGACGAGAAGGGACAATGTAGAACACGTCTCTGTCCTGGCACATTGTCGTGTGCGATACGTCCCTCCGGGTCTTCGGTCCTTGCGAAGCTCTATGTACTGCGAGCGCAGCTACTTGAAGCTGAGACGGACCGCGGAGCTAGCAGCGAATTCGGAGAGCGCTAAGCACGAAGTCAAGAAGCGAGACGTGTCCCTGCAACGCGGTGCTAAGAGCAGCTTCCTCGCGGCGGGGGCGAGCTCCGGCCACAAGACATTCTCGTCCTAGCAACGGATCTCTGTGAAGGGCGTAGGCGAAAAGCTTTCGATTTCCATTCGAACTGCGAGAAAGGCAGACTGTTACACGGAGCTCTGAGAACAAAGGTGCACGCCCTAGGCGGGCTTGGGCAGAAGCAGCGTTCTCGAGCTCTTGGCTGCCCGCACACTGCTGGGTATGTGGCGCCCCTGCGGCGGCTTCTGGCCGCCGACAAGTGAAAGCGGAGCAAGGCGTGGGCGAGGGCGGTGAACGAAGCGGCTATGTGCCGTGCTTGTGTGCACCACGTTAGAGGCTACTAGGAGAGGAAGGTGGTTGACTCTCGCTTGCCTTCCCAAGTGCCCTTAGCAGTCGGAAGGAGCAAGCTGAAGCACTGCTGATTGTGCTGCTCCTTGGTTCCCTTGCAGCCCGCTGTGAAAGCATTGGCGGTCACTTCTAGGCGCCGAGTTGCACACACACAGCACCCCGCTAAGTGCCGCGGAGAAGGGAAATCCAGAGTGCAGCGAGGAGCTTGACGTGGCTTACGTGCAGTAAGGAGAAGGTGAACCTAAGCACAGCCTCTTCAATCTGGCCGCCTCTGCTCTGGTAGCAACTTTTGCAAGTCGGCAAAGGGAGACGCGAGTATGTAGAACGGAGGGCAGCGAGACGCCGTGTGTTATGCGCCCTTTCAGGGCTGCTGACAAGGGGCTACTTTAAGAACGCCTTCTTCGTCCTCGCGTCCTTCTCGCTTCGCTCTAGCTGCAAGGAGTACAGCACAGCGAAGGAGTGAGGACGGGCACTGCCCCAGCTTTTGCCCTGGCGTGCAACGGCTGTGTGCTGCTTTTCCAAGCAGCAAGAGCACTGAGAAGTGAAAGCGATTGTGAAGGAGCTCTTTGGCTGCTCGTGTGCTCTTCGCTGCACTGCGCCGCTCGCAAGCGGCTTCGTTCTTCGGCGTCTGCCGTCCGGAGAGAGCTGAACTGCAGCGGTCAGTTGCAGCTCTGCCCAACAGCGCGCTCTCAGTTCTGCGGACAAGCACGCCCTGTTGCCTTGGCTCCGAGTGCAAAGTCCCTAGCGAGCACTCACTCAGTGCAATGCACCCAGAAAGACGCTCTCGCTCGTCTTTCAAGGAGCGATTCCTAACAGCAGAAGCAGCAGAGGCACAAACAGGATGACGAGAAGGGACAATGTAGAACACGTCTCTGTCCTGGCACATTGTCGTGTGCGATACGTCCCTCCGGGTCTTCGGTCCTTGCGAAGCTCTATGTACTGCGAGCGCAGCTACTTGAAGCTGAGACGGACCGCGGAGCTAGCAGCGAATTCGGAGAGCGCTAAGCACGAAGTCAAGAAGCGAGACGTGTCCCTGCAACGCGGTGCTAAGAGCAGCTTCCTGGCGGCGGGGGCGAGCTCCGGCCACAAGACATTCTCGTCCTAGCAACGGATCTCTGTGAAGGGCGTAGGCGAAAAGCTTTCGATTTCCATTCGAACTGCGAGAAAGGCAGACTGTTACACGGAGCTCTGAGAACAAAGGTGCACGCCCTAGGCGGGCTTGGGCAGAAGCAGCGTTCTCGAGCTCTTGGCTGCCCGCACACTGCTGGGTATGTGGCGCCCCTGCGGCGGCTTCTGGCCGCCGACAAGTGAAAGCGGAGCAAGGCGTGGGCGAGGGCGGTGAACGAAGCGGCTATGTGCCGTGCTTGTGTGCACCACGTTAGAGGCTACTAGGAGAGGAAGGTGGTTGACTCTCGCTTGCCTTCCCAAGTGCCCTTAGCAGTCGGAAGGAGCAAGCTGAAGCACTGCTGATTGTGCTGCTCCTTGGTTCCCTTGCAGCCCGCTGTGAAAGCATTGGCGGTCACTTCTAGGCGCCGAGTTGCACACACACAGCACCCCGCTAAGTGCCGCGGAGAAGGGAAATCCAGAGTGCAGCGAGGAGCTTGACGTGGCTTACGTGCAGTAAGGAGAAGGTGAACCTAAGCACAGCCTCTTCAATCTGGCCGCCTCTGCTCTGGTAGCAACTTTTGCAAGTCGGCAAAGGGAGACGCGAGTATGTAGAACGGAGGGCAGCGAGACGCCGTGTGTTATGCGCCCTTTCAGGGCTGCTGACAAGGGGCTACTTTAAGAAGGCCTTCTTCGTCCTCGCGTCCTTCTCGCTTCGCTCTAGCTGCAAGGAGTACAGCACAGCGAAGGAGTGAGGACGGGCACTGCCCTAGCTTTTGTCCTGGCGTGCAACGGCTGTGTGCTGCTTTTCCAAGCAGCAAGAGCACTGAGAAGTGAAAGCGATTGTGAAGGAGCTCTTTGGCTGCTCGTGTGCTCTTCGCTGCACTGCGCCGCTCGCAAGCGGCTTCGTTCTTCGGCGTCTGCCGTCCGGAGAGAGCTGAACTGCAGCGGTCAGTTTCAGCTCTGCCCAACAGCGCGCTCTCAGTTCTGCGGACAAGCACGCCCTGTTGCCTTGGCTCCGAGTGCAAAGTCCCTAGCGAGCACTCACTCAGTGCAATGCACCCAGAAAGACGCTCTCGCTCGTCTTTCAAGGAGCGATTCCTAACAGCAGAAGCAGCAGAGGCACAAACAGGATGACGAGAAGGGACAATGTAGAACACGTCTCTGTCCTGGCACATTGTCGTGTGCGATACGTCCCTCCGGGTCTTCGGTCCTTGCGAAGCTCTATGTACTGCGAGCGCAGCTACTTGAAGCTGAGACGGACCGCGGAGCTAGCAGCGAATTCGGAGAGCGCTAAGCACGAAGTCAAGAAGCGAGACGTGTCCCTGCAACGCGGTGCTAAGAGCAGCTTCCTCGCGGCGGGGGCGAGCTCCGGCCACAAGACATTCTCGTCCTAGCAACGGATCTCTGTGAAGGGCGTAGGCGAAAAGCTTTCGATTTCCATTCGAACTGCGAGAAAGGCAGACTGTTACACGGAGCTCTGAGAACAAAGGTGCACGCCCTAGGCGGGCTTGGGCAGAAGCAGCGTTCTCGAGCTCTTGGCTGCCGGCACACTGCTGGGTATGTGGCGCCCCTGCGGCGGCTTCTGGCCGCCGGCAAGTGAAAGCGGAGCAAGGCGTGGGCGAGGGCGAGGGCGGTGAACGAAGCGGCTATGTGCCGTGCTTGTGTGCACCACGTCAGAGGCTACTAGGAGAGGAAGGTGGTTGACTCTCGCTTGCCTTCCCAAGTGCCCTTAGCAGTCGGAAGGAGCAAGCTGAAGCACTGCTGCTTGTGCTGCTCCTTGGTTCCCTTGCAGCCCGCTCTGAAAGCATTGGCGGTCACTTCTAGGCGCCGAGTTGCACACACACAGCACCACGCTAAGTGCCGCGGAGAAGGGAAATCCAGAGTGCAGCGAGGAGCTTGACGTGGCTTACGTGCAGTAAGGAGAAGGTGAACCTAAGCACAGCCTCTTCAATCTGGCCGCCTCTGCTCTGCTTGCAACTTTTGCAAGTCGGCAAAGGGAGACGCGAGTATGTAGAACGGAGGGCAGCGAGACGCCGTGTGTTATGCGCCCTTTCAGGGCTGCTGACAAGGGGCTACTTTAAGAACGCCTTCTTCGTCCTCGCGTCCTTCTCGCTTCGCTCTAGCTGCAAGGAGTACAGCACAGCGAAGGAGTGAGGACGGGCACTGCCCCAGCTTTTGCCCTGGCGTGCAACGGCTGTGTGCTGCTTTTCCAAGCAGCAAGAGCACTGAGAAGTGAAAGCGATTGTGAAGGAGCTCTTTGGCTGCTCGTGTGCTCTTCGCTGCACTGCGCCGCTCGCAAGCGGCTTCGTTCTTCGGCGTCTGCCGTCCGGAGAGAGCTGAACTGCAGCGGTCAGTTGCAGCTCTGCCCAACAGCGCGCTCTCAGTTCTGCGGACAAGCACGCCCTGTTGCCTTGGCTCCGAGTGCAAAGTCCCTAGCGAGCACTCACTCAGTGCAATGCACCCAGAAAGACGCTCTCGCTCGTCTTTCAAGGAGCGATTCCTAACAGCAGAAGCAGCAGAGGCACAAACAGGATGACGAGAAGGGACAATGTAGAACACGTCTCTGTCCTGGCACATTGTCGTGTGCGATACGTCCCTCCGGGTCTTCGGTCCTTGCGAAGCTCTATGTACTGCGAGCGCAGCTACTTGAAGCTGAGACGGACCGCGGAGCTAGCAGCGAATTCGGAGAGCGCTAAGCACGAAGTCAAGAAGCGAGACGTGTCCCTGCAATGCGGTGCTAAGAGCAGCTTCCTCGCGGCGGGGGCGAGCTCCGGCCACAAGACATTCTCGTCCTAGCAACGGATCTCTGTGAAGGGCGTAGGCGAAAAGCTTTCGATTTCCATTCGAACTGCGAGAAAGGCAGACTGTTACACGGAGCTCTGAGAACAAAGGTGCACGCCCTAGGCGGGCTTGGGCAGAAGCAGCGTTCTCGAGCTCTTGGCTGCCGGCACACTGCTGGGTATGTGGCGCCCCTGCGGCGGCTTCTGGCCGCCGACAAGTGAAAGCGGAGCAAGGCGTGGGCGAGGGCGAGGGCGGTGAACGAAGCGGCTATGTGCCGTGCTTGTGTGCACCACGTCAGAGGCTACTAGGAGAGGAAGGTGGTTGACTCTCGCTTGCCTTCCCAAGTGCCCTTAGCAGTCGGAAGGAGCAAGCTGAAGCACTGCTGCTTGTGCTGCTCCTTGGTTCCCTTGCAGCCCGCTCTGAAAGCATTGGCGGTCACTTCTAGGCGCCGAGTTGCACACACACAGCACCACGCTAAGTGCCGCGGAGAAGGGAAATCCAGAGTGCAGCGAGGAGCTTGACGTGGCTTACGTGCAGTAAGGAGAAGGTGAACCTAAGCACAGCCTCTTCAATCTGGCCGCCTCTGCTCTGCTTGCAACTTTTGCAAGTCGGCAAAGGGAGACGCGAGTATGTAGAACGGAGGGCAGCGAGACGCCGTGTGTTATGCGCCCTTTCAGGGCTGCTGACAAGGGGCTACTTTAAGAACGCCTTCTTCGTCCTCGCGTCCTTCTCGCTTCGCTCTAGCTGCAAGGAGTACAGCACAGCGAAGGAGTGAGGACGGGCACTGCCCCAGCTTTTGCCCTGGCGTGCAACGGCTGTGTGCTGCTTTTCCAAGCAGCAAGAGCACTGAGAAGTGAAAGCGATTGTGAAGGAGCTCTTTGGCTGCTCGTGTGCTCTTCGCTGCACAGCGCCGCTCGCAAGCGGCTTCGTTCTTCGGCGTCTGCCGTCCGGAGAGAGCTGAACTGCAGCGGTCAGTTGCAGCTCTGCCCAACAGCGCGCTCTCAGTTCTGCGGACAAGCACGCCCTGTTGCCTTGGCTCCGAGTGCAAAGTCCCTAGCGAGCACTCACTCAGTGCAATGCACCCAGAAAGACGCTCTCGCTCGTCTTTCAAGGAGCGACTCCTAACAGCAGAAGCAGCAGAGGCACAAACAGGATGACGAGAAGGGACAATGTAGAACACGTCTCTGTCCTGGCACATTGTCGTGTGCGATACGTCCCTCCGGGTCTTCGGTCCTTGCGAAGCTCTATGTACTGCGAGCGCAGCTACTTGAAGCTGAGACGGACCGCGGAGCTAGCAGCGAATTCGGAGAGCGCTAAGCACGAAGTCAAGAAGCGAGACGTGTCCCTGCAATGCGGTGCTAAGAGCAGCTTCCTCGCGGCGGGGGCGAGCTCCGGCCACAAGACATTCTCGTCCTAGCAACGGATCTCTGTGAAGGGCGTAGGCGAAAAGCTTTCGATTTCCATTCGAACTGCGAGAAAGGCAGACTGTTACACGGAGCTCTGAGAACAAAGGTGCACGCCCTAGGCGGGCTTGGGCAGAAGCAGCGTTCTCGAGCTCTTGGCTGCCGGCACACTGCTGGGTATGTGGCGCCCCTGCGGCGGCTTCTGGCCGCCGACAAGTGAAAGCGGAGCAAGGCGTGGGCGAGGGCGAGGGCGGTGAACGAAGCGGCTATGTGCCGTGCTTGTGTGCACCACGTCAGAGGCTACTAGGAGAGGAAGGTGGTTGACTCTCGCTTGCCTTCCCAAGTGCCCTTAGCAGTCGGAAGGAGCAAGCTGAAGCACTGCTGCTTGTGCTGCTCCTTGGTTCCCTTGCAGCCCGCTCTGAAAGCATTGGCGGTCACTTCTAGGCGCCGAGTTGCACACACACAGCACCACGCTAAGTGCCGCGGAGAAGGGAAATCCAGAGTGCAGCGAGGAGCTTGACGTGGCTTACGTGCAGTAAGGAGAAGGTGAACCTAAGCACAGCCTCTTCAATCTGGCCGCCTCTGCTCTGCTTGCAACTTTTGCAAGTCGGCAAAGGGAGACGCGAGTATGTAGAACGGAGGGCAGCGAGACGCCGTGTGTTATGCGCCCTTTCAGGGCTGCTGACAAGGGGCTACTTTAAGAACGCCTTCTTCGTCCTCGCGTCCTTCTCGCTTCGCTCTAGCTGCAAGGAGTACAGCACAGCGAAGGAGTGAGGACGGGCACTGCCCCAGCTTTTGCCCTGGCGTGCAACGGCTGTGTGCTGCTTTTCCAAGCAGCAAGAGCACTGAGAAGTGAAAGCGATTGTGAAGGAGCTCTTTGGCTGCTCGTGTGCTCTTCGCTGCACAGCGCCGCTCGCAAGCGGCTTCGTTCTTCGGCGTCTGCCGTCCGGAGAGAGCTGAACTGCAGCGGTCAGTTTCAGCTCTGCCCAACAGCGCGCTCTCAGTTCTGCGGACAAGCACGCCCTGTTGCCTTGGCTCCGAGTGCAAAGTCCCTAGCGAGCACTCACTCAGTGCAATGCACCCAGAAAGACGCTCTCGCTCGTCTTTCAAGGAGCGACTCCTAACAGCAGAAGCAGCAGAGGCACAAACAGGATGACGAGAAGGGACAATGTAGAACACGTCTCTGTCCTGGCACATTGTCGTGTGCGATACGTCCCTCCGGGTCTTCGGTCCTTGCGAAGCTCTATGTACTGCGAGCGCAGCTACTTGAAGCTGAGACGGACCGCGGAGCTAGCAGCGAATTCGGAGAGCGCTAAGCACGAAGTCAAGAAGCGAGACGTGTCCCTGCAATGCGGTGCTAAGAGCAGCTTCATGGCGGCGGGGGCGAGCTCCGGCCACAAGACATTCTCGTCCTAGCAACGGATCTCTGTGAAGGGCGTAGGCGAAAAGCTTTCGATTTCCATTCGAACTGCGAGAAAGGCAGACTGTTACACGGAGCTCTGAGAACAAAGGTGCACGCCCTAGGCGGGCTTGGGCAGAAGCAGCGTTCTCGAGCTCTTGGCTGCCGGCACACTGCTGGGTATGTGGCGCCCCTGCGGCGGCTTCTGGCCGCCGGCAAGTGAAAGCGGAGCAAGGCGTGGGCGAGGGCGAGGGCGGTGAACGAAGCGGCTATGTGCCGTGCTTGTGTGCACCACGTCAGAGGCTACTAGGAGAGGAAGGTGGTTGACTCTCGCTTGCCTTCCCAAGTGCCCTTAGCAGTCGGAAGGAGCAAGCTGAAGCACTGCTGCTTGTGCTGCTCCTTGGTTCCCTTGCAGCCCGCTCTGAAAGCATTGGCGGTCACTTCTAGGCGCCGAGTTGCACACACACAGCACCACGCTAAGTGCCGCGGAGAAGGGAAATCCAGAGTGCAGCGAGGAGCTTGACGTGGCTTACGTGCAGTAAGGAGAAGGTGAACCTAAGCACAGCCTCTTCAATCTGGCCGCCTCTGCTCTGCTTGCAACTTTTGCAAGTCGGCAAAGGGAGACGCGAGTATGTAGAACGGAGGGCAGCGAGACGCCGTGTGTTATGCGCCCTTTCAGGGCTGCTGACAAGGGGCTACTTTAAGAACGCCTTCTTCGTCCTCGCGTCCTTCTCGCTTCGCTCTAGCTGCAAGGAGTACAGCACAGCGAAGGAGTGAGGACGGGCACTGCCCTAGCTTTTGTCCTGGCGTGCAACGGCTGTGTGCTGCTTTTCCAAGCAGCAAGAGCACTGAGAAGTGAAAGCGATTGTGAAGGAGCTCTTTGGCTGCTCGTGTGCTCTTCGCTGCACTGCGCCGCTCGCAAGCGGCTTCGTTCTTCGGCGTCTGCCGTCCGGAGAGAGCTGAACTGCAGCGGTCAGTTGCAGCTCTGCCCAACAGCGCGCTCTCAGTTCTGCGGACAAGCACGCCCTGTTGCCTTGGCTCCGAGTGCAAAGTCCCTAGCGAGCACTCACTCAGTGCAATGCACCCAGAAAGACGCTCTCGCTCGTCTTTCAAGGAGCGATTCCTAACAGCAGAAGCAGCAGAGGCACAAACAGGATGACGAGAAGGGACAATGTAGAACACGTCTCTGTCCTGGCACATTGTCGTGTGCGATACGTCCCTCCGGGTCTTCGGTCCTTGCGAAGCTCTATGTACTGCGAGCGCAGCTACTTGAAGCTGAGACGGACCGCGGAGCTAGCAGCGAATTCGGAGAGCGCTAAGCACGAAGTCAAGAAGCGAGACGTGTCCCTGCAATGCGGTGCTAAGAGCAGCTTCCTCGCGGCGGGGGCGAGCTCCGGCCACAAGACATTCTCGTCCTAGCAACGGATCTCTGTGAAGGGCGTAGGCGAAAAGCTTTCGATTTCCATTCGAACTGCGAGAAAGGCAGACTGTTACACGGAGCTCTGAGAACAAAGGTGCACGCCCTAGGCGGGCTTGGGCAGAAGCAGCGTTCTCGAGCTCTTGGCTGCCGGCACACTGCTGGGTATGTGGCGCCCCTGCGGCGGCTTCTGGCCGCCGGCAAGTGAAAGCGGAGCAAGGCGTGGGCGAGGGCGAGGGCGGTGAACGAAGCGGCTATGTGCCGTGCTTGTGTGCACCACGTCAGAGGCTACTAGGAGAGGAAGGTGGTTGACTCTCGCTTGCCTTCCCAAGTGCCCTTAGCAGTCGGAAGGAGCAAGCTGAAGCACTGCTGCTTGTGCTGCTCCTTGGTTCCCTTGCAGCCCGCTCTGAAAGCATTGGCGGTCACTTCTAGGCGCCGAGTTGCACACACACAGCACCACGCTAAGTGCCGCGGAGAAGGGAAATCCAGAGTGCAGCGAGGAGCTTGACGTGGCTTACGTGCAGTAAGGAGAAGGTGAACCTAAGCACAGCCTCTTCAATCTGGCCGCCTCTGCTCTGCTTGCAACTTTTGCAAGTCGGCAAAGGGAGACGCGAGTATGTAGAACGGAGGGCAGCGAGACGCCGTGTGTTATGCGCCCTTTCAGGGCTGCTGACAAGGGGCTACTTTAAGAACGCCTTCTTCGTCCTCGCGTCCTTCTCGCTTCGCTCTAGCTGCATGGAGTACAGCACAGCGAAGGAGTGAGGACGGGCACTGCCCCAGCTTTTGCCCTGGCGTGCAACGGCTGTGTGCTGCTTTTCCAAGCAGCAAGAGCACTGAGAAGTGAAAGCGATTGTGAAGGAGCTCTTTGGCTGCTCGTGTGCTCTTCGCTGCACAGCGCCGCTCGCAAGCGGCTTCGTTCTTCGGCGTCTGCCGTCCGGAGAGAGCTGAACTGCAGCGGTCAGTTGCAGCTCTGCCCAACAGCGCGCTCTCAGTTCTGCGGACAAGCACGCCCTGTTGCCTTGGCTCCGAGTGCAAAGTCCCTAGCGAGCACTCACTCAGTGCAATGCACCCAGAAAGACGCTCTCGCTCGTCTTTCAAGGAGCGACTCCTAACAGCAGAAGCAGCAGAGGCACAAACAGGATGACGAGAAGGGACAATGTAGAACACGTCTCTGTCCTGGCACATTGTCGTGTGCGATACGTCCCTCCGGGTCTTCGGTCCTTGCGAAGCTCTATGTACTGCGAGCGCAGCTACTTGAAGCTGAGACGGACCGCGGAGCTAGCAGCGAATTCGGAGAGCGCTAAGCACGAAGTCAAGAAGCGAGACGTGTCCCTGCAATGCGGTGCTAAGAGCAGCTTCCTCGCGGCGGGGGCGAGCTCCGGCCACAAGACATTCTCGTCCTAGCAACGGATCTCTGTGAAGGGCGTAGGCGAAAAGCTTTCGATTTCCATTCGAACTGCGAGAAAGGCAGACTGTTACACGGAGCTCTGAGAACAAAGGTGCACGCCCTAGGCGGGCTTGGGCAGAAGCAGCGTTCTCGAGCTCTTGGCTGCCGGCACACTGCTGGGTATGTGGCGCCCCTGCGGCGGCTTCTGGCCGCCGACAAGTGAAAGCGGAGCAAGGCGTGGGCGAGGGCGAGGGCGGTGAACGAAGCGGCTATGTGCCGTGCTTGTGTGCACCACGTCAGAGGCTACTAGGAGAGGAAGGTGGTTGACTCTCGCTTGCCTTCCCAAGTGCCCTTAGCAGTCGGAAGGAGCAAGCTGAAGCACTGCTGCTTGTGCTGCTCCTTGGTTCCCTTGCAGCCCGCTCTGAAAGCATTGGCGGTCACTTCTAGGCGCCGAGTTGCACACACACAGCACCACGCTAAGTGCCGCGGAGAAGGGAAATCCAGAGTGCAGCGAGGAGCTTGACGTGGCTTACGTGCAGTAAGGAGAAGGTGAACCTAAGCACAGCCTCTTCAATCTGGCCGCCTCTGCTCTGCTTGCAACTTTTGCAAGTCGGCAAAGGGAGACGCGAGTATGTAGAACGGAGGGCAGCGAGACGCCGTGTGTTATGCGCCCTTTCAGGGCTGCTGACAAGGGGCTACTTTAAGAACGCCTTCTTCGTCCTCGCGTCCTTCTCGCTTCGCTCTAGCTGCAAGGAGTACAGCACAGCGAAGGAGTGAGGACGGGCACTGCCCCAGCTTTTGCCCTGGCGTGCAACGGCTGTGTGCTGCTTTTCCAAGCAGCAAGAGCACTGAGAAGTGAAAGCGATTGTGAAGGAGCTCTTTGGCTGCTCGTGTGCTCTTCGCTGCACAGCGCCGCTCGCAAGCGGCTTCGTTCTTCGGCGTCTGCCGTCCGGAGAGAGCTGAACTGCAGCGGTCAGTTGCAGCTCTGCCCAACAGCGCGCTCTCAGTTCTGCGGACAAGCACGCCCTGTTGCCTTGGCTCCGAGTGCAAAGTCCCTAGCGAGCACTCACTCAGTGCAATGCACCCAGAAAGACGCTCTCGCTCGTCTTTCAAGGAGCGACTCCTAACAGCAGAAGCAGCAGAGGCACAAACAGGATGACGAGAAGGGACAATGTAGAACACGTCTCTGTCCTGGCACATTGTCGTGTGCGATACGTCCCTCCGGGTCTTCGGTCCTTGCGAAGCTCTATGTACTGCGAGCGCAGCTACTTGAAGCTGAGACGGACCGCGGAGCTAGCAGCGAATTCGGAGAGCGCTAAGCACGAAGTCAAGAAGCGAGACGTGTCCCTGCAATGCGGTGCTAAGAGCAGCTTCCTCGCGGCGGGGGCGAGCTCCGGCCACAAGACATTCTCGTCCTAGCAACGGATCTCTGTGAAGGGCGTAGGCGAAAAGCTTTCGATTTCCATTCGAACTGCGAGAAAGGCAGACTGTTACACGGAGCTCTGAGAACAAAGGTGCACGCCCTAGGCGGGCTTGGGCAGAAGCAGCGTTCTCGAGCTCTTGGCTGCCGGCACACTGCTGGGTATGTGGCGCCCCTGCGGCGGCTTCTGGCCGCCGACAAGTGAAAGCGGAGCAAGGCGTGGGCGAGGGCGAGGGCGGTGAACGAAGCGGCTATGTGCCGTGCTTGTGTGCACCACGTCAGAGGCTACTAGGAGAGGAAGGTGGTTGACTCTCGCTTGCCTTCCCAAGTGCCCTTAGCAGTCGGAAGGAGCAAGCTGAAGCACTGCTGCTTGTGCTGCTCCTTGGTTCCCTTGCAGCCCGCTCTGAAAGCATTGGCGGTCACTTCTAGGCGCCGAGTTGCACACACACAGCACCACGCTAAGTGCCGCGGAGAAGGGAAATCCAGAGTGCAGCGAGGAGCTTGACGTGGCTTACGTGCAGTAAGGAGAAGGTGAACCTAAGCACAGCCTCTTCAATCTGGCCGCCTCTGCTCTGCTTGCAACTTTTGCAAGTCGGCAAAGGGAGACGCGAGTATGTAGAACGGAGGGCAGCGAGACGCCGTGTGTTATGCGCCCTTTCAGGGCTGCTGACAAGGGGCTACTTTAAGAACGCCTTCTTCGTCCTCGCGTCCTTCTCGCTTCGCTCTAGCTGCAAGGAGTACAGCACAGCGAAGGAGTGAGGACGGGCACTGCCCCAGCTTTTGCCCTGGCGTGCAACGGCTGTGTGCTGCTTTTCCAAGCAGCAAGAGCACTGAGAAGTGAAAGCGATTGTGAAGGAGCTCTTTGGCTGCTCGTGTGCTCTTCGCTGCACAGCGCCGCTCGCAAGCGGCTTCGTTCTTCGGCGTCTGCCGTCCGGAGAGAGCTGAACTGCAGCGGTCAGTTGCAGCTCTGCCCAACAGCGCGCTCTCAGTTCTGCGGACAAGCACGCCCTGTTGCCTTGGCTCCGAGTGCAAAGTCCCTAGCGAGCACTCACTCAGTGCAATGCACCCAGAAAGACGCTCTCGCTCGTCTTTCAAGGAGCGACTCCTAACAGCAGAAGCAGCAGAGGCACAAACTGGATGACGAGAAGGGACAATGTAGAACACGTCTCTGTCCTGGCACATTGTCGTGTGCGATACGTCCCTCCGGGTCTTCGGTCCTTGCGAAGCTCTATGTACTGCGAGCGCAGCTACTTGAAGCTGAGACGGACCGCGGAGCTAGCAGCGAATTCGGAGAGCGCTAAGCACGAAGTCAAGAAGCGAGACGTGTCCCTGCAATGCGGTGCTAAGAGCAGCTTCCTCGCGGCGGGGGCGAGCTCCGGCCACAAGACATTCTCGTCCTAGCAACGGATCTCTGTGAAGGGCGTAGGCGAAAAGCTTTCGATTTCCATTCGAACTGCGAGAAAGGCAGACTGTTACACGGAGCTCTGAGAACAAAGGTGCACGCCCTAGGCGGGCTTGGGCAGAAGCAGCGTTCTCGAGCTCTTGGCTGCCGGCACACTGCTGGGTATGTGGCGCCCCTGCGGCGGCTTCTGGCCGCCGGCAAGTGAAAGCGGAGCAAGGCGTGGGCGAGGGCGAGGGCGGTGAACGAAGCGGCTATGTGCCGTGCTTGTGTGCACCACGTCAGAGGCTACTAGGAGAGGAAGGTGGTTGACTCTCGCTTGCCTTCCCAAGTGCCCTTAGCAGTCGGAAGGAGCAAGCTGAAGCACTGCTGCTTGTGCTGCTCCTTGGTTCCCTTGCAGCCCGCTCTGAAAGCATTGGCGGTCACTTCTAGGCGCCGAGTTGCACACACACAGCACCACGCTAAGTGCCGCGGAGAAGGGGAAATCCAGAGTGCAGCGAGGAGCTTGACGTGGCTTACGTGCAGTAAGGAGAAGGTGAACCTAAGCACAGCCTCTTCAATCTGGCCGCCTCTGCTCTGGTAGCAACTTTTGCAAGTCGGCAAAGGGAGACGCGAGTATGTAGAACGGAGGGCAGCGAGACGCCGTGTGTTATGCGCCCTTTCAGGGCTGCTGACAAGGGGCTACTTTAAGAAGGCCTTCTTCGTCCTCGCGTCCTTCTCGCTTCGCTCTAGCTGCAAGGAGTACAGCACAGCGGAAGGAGTGAGGACGGGCACTGCCCCAGCTTTTGCCCTGGCGTGCAACGGCTGTGTGCTGCTTTTCCAAGCAGCAAGAGCACTGAGAAGTGAAAGCGATTGTGAAGGAGCTCTTTGGCTGCTCGTGTGCTCTTCGCTGCACAGCGGCCGCTCGCAAGCGGCTTCGTTCTTCGGCGTCTGCCGTCCGGAGAGAGCTGAACTGCAGCGGTCAGTTGCAGCTCTGCCCAACAGCGCGCTCTCAGTTCTGCGGACAAGCACGCCCTGTTGCCTTGGCTCCGAGTGCAAAGTCCCTAGCGAGCACTCACTCAGTGCAATGCACCCAGAAAGACGCTCTCGCTCGTCTTTCAAGGAGCGATTCCTAACAGCAGAAGCAGCAGAGGCACAAACAGGATGACGAGAAGGGACAATGTAGAACACGTCTCTGTCCTGGCACATTGTCGTGTGCGATACGTCCCTCCGGGTCTTCGGTCCTTGCGAAGCTCTATGTACTGCGAGCGCAGCTACTTGAAGCTGAGACGGACCGCGGAGCTAGCAGCGAATTCGGAGAGCGCTAAGCACGAAGTCAAGAAGCGAGACGTGTCCCTGCAATGCGGTGCTAAGAGCAGCTTCCTCGCGGCGGGGGGCGAGCTCCGGCCACAAGACATTCTCGTCCTAGCAACGGATCTCTGTGAAGGGCGTAGGCGAAAAAGCTTTCGATTTCCATTCGAACTGCGAGAAAGGCAGACTGTTACACGGAGCTCTGAGAACAAAGGTGCACGCCCTAGGCGGGCTTGGGCAGAAGCAGCGTTCTCGAGCTCTTGGCTGCCGGCACATCTGCTGGGTATGTGGCGCCCCTGCGGCGGCTTCTGGCCGCCGACAAGTGAAAGCGGAGCAAGGCGTGGGCGAGGGCGAGGGCGGTGAACGAAGCGGCTATGTGCCGTGCTTGTGTGCACCACGTCAGAGGCTACTAGGAGAGGAAGGTGGTTGACTCTCGCTTGCCTTCCCAAGTGCCCTTAGCAGTCGGAAGGAGCAAGCTGAAGCACTGCTGCTTGTGCTGCTCCTTGGTTCCCTTGCAGCCCGCTCTGAAAGCATTGGCGGTCACTTCTAGGCGCCGAGTTGCACACACACAGCACCACGCTAAGTGCCGCGGAGAAGGGAAATCCAGAGTGCAGCGAGGAGCTTGACGTGGCTTACGTGCAGTAAGGAGAAGGTGAACCTAAGCACAGCCTCTTCAATCTGGCCGCCTCTGCTCTGCTTGCAACTTTTGCAAGTCGGCAAAGGGAGACGCGAGTATGTAGAACGGAGGGCAGCGAGACGCCGTGTGTTATGCGCCCTTTCAGGGCTGCTGACAAGGGGCTACTTTAAGAACGCCTTCTTCGTCCTCGCGTCCTTCTCGCTTCGCTCTAGCTGCAAGGAGTACAGCACAGCGAAGGAGTGAGGACGGGCACTGCCCCAGCTTTTGCCCTGGCGTGCAACGGCTGTGTGCTGCTTTTCCAAGCAGCAAGAGCACTGAGAAGTGAAAGCGATTGTGAAGGAGCTCTTTGGCTGCTCGTGTGCTCTTCGCTGCACAGCGCCGCTCGCAAGCGGCTTCGTTCTTCGGCGTCTGCCGTCCGGAGAGAGCTGAACTGCAGCGGTCAGTTGCAGCTCTGCCCAACAGCGCGCTCTCAGTTCTGCGGACAAGCACGCCCTGTTGCCTTGGCTCCGAGTGCAAAGTCCCTAGCGAGCACTCACTCAGTGCAATGCACCCAGAAAGACGCTCTCGCTCGTCTTTCAAGGAGCGACTCCTAACAGCAGAAGCAGCAGAGGCACAAACAGGATGACGAGAAGGGACAATGTAGAACACGTCTCTGTCCTGGCACATTGTCGTGTGCGATACGTCCCTCCGGGTCTTCGGTCCTTGCGAAGCTCTATGTACTGCGAGCGCAGCTACTTGAAGCTGAGACGGACCGCGGAGCTAGCAGCGAATTCGGAGAGCGCTAAGCACGAAGTCAAGAAGCGAGACGTGTCCCTGCAATGCGGTGCTAAGAGCAGCTTCCTCGCGGCGGGGGCGAGCTCCGGCCACAAGACATTCTCGTCCTAGCAACGGATCTCTGTGAAGGGCGTAGGCGAAAAGCTTTCGATTTCCATTCGAACTGCGAGAAAGGCAGACTGTTACACGGAGCTCTGAGAACAAAGGTGCACGCCCTAGGCGGGCTTGGGCAGAAGCAGCGTTCTCGAGCTCTTGGCTGCCGGCACACTGCTGGGTATGTGGCGCCCCTGCGGCGGCTTCTGGCCGCCGACAAGTGAAAGCGGAGCAAGGCGTGGGCGAGGGCGAGGGCGGTGAACGAAGCGGCTATGTGCCGTGCTTGTGTGCACCACGTCAGAGGCTACTAGGAGAGGAAGGTGGTTGACTCTCGCTTGCCTTCCCAAGTGCCCTTAGCAGTCGGAAGGAGCAAGCTGAAGCACTGCTGCTTGTGCTGCTCCTTGGTTCCCTTGCAGCCCGCTCTGAAAGCATTGGCGGTCACTTCTAGGCGCCGAGTTGCACACACACAGCACCACGCTAAGTGCCGCGGAGAAGGGAAATCCAGAGTGCAGCGAGGAGCTTGACGTGGCTTACGTGCAGTAAGGAGAAGGTGAACCTAAGCACAGCCTCTTCAATCTGGCCGCCTCTGCTCTGCTTGCAACTTTTGCAAGTCGGCAAAGGGAGACGCGAGTATGTAGAACGGAGGGCAGCGAGACGCCGTGTGTTATGCGCCCTTTCAGGGCTGCTGACAAGGGGCTACTTTAAGAACGCCTTCTTCGTCCTCGCGTCCTTCTCGCTTCGCTCTAGCTGCAAGGAGTACAGCACAGCGAAGGAGTGAGGACGGGCACTGCCCCAGCTTTTGCCCTGGCGTGCAACGGCTGTGTGCTGCTTTTCCAAGCAGCAAGAGCACTGAGAAGTGAAAGCGATTGTGAAGGAGCTCTTTGGCTGCTCGTGTGCTCTTCGCTGCACAGCGCCGCTCGCAAGCGGCTTCGTTCTTCGGCGTCTGCCGTCCGGAGAGAGCTGAACTGCAGCGGTCAGTTTCAGCTCTGCCCAACAGCGCGCTCTCAGTTCTGCGGACAAGCACGCCCTGTTGCCTTGGCTCCGAGTGCAAAGTCCCTAGCGAGCACTCACTCAGTGCAATGCACCCAGAAAGACGCTCTCGCTCGTCTTTCAAGGAGCGACTCCTAACAGCAGAAGCAGCAGAGGCACAAACAGGATGACGAGAAGGGACAATGTAGAACACGTCTCTGTCCTGGCACATTGTCGTGTGCGATACGTCCCTCCGGGTCTTCGGTCCTTGCGAAGCTCTATGTACTGCGAGCGCAGCTACTTGAAGCTGAGACGGACCGCGGAGCTAGCAGCGAATTCGGAGAGCGCTAAGCACGAAGTCAAGAAGCGAGACGTGTCCCTGCAATGCGGTGCTAAGAGCAGCTTCATGGCGGCGGGGGCGAGCTCCGGCCACAAGACATTCTCGTCCTAGCAACGGATCTCTGTGAAGGGCGTAGGCGAAAAGCTTTCGATTTCCATTCGAACTGCGAGAAAGGCAGACTGTTACACGGAGCTCTGAGAACAAAGGTGCACGCCCTAGGCGGGCTTGGGCAGAAGCAGCGTTCTCGAGCTCTTGGCTGCCGGCACACTGCTGGGTATGTGGCGCCCCTGCGGCGGCTTCTGGCCGCCGGCAAGTGAAAGCGGAGCAAGGCGTGGGCGAGGGCGAGGGCGGTGAACGAAGCGGCTATGTGCCGTGCTTGTGTGCACCACGTCAGAGGCTACTAGGAGAGGAAGGTGGTTGACTCTCGCTTGCCTTCCCAAGTGCCCTTAGCAGTCGGAAGGAGCAAGCTGAAGCACTGCTGCTTGTGCTGCTCCTTGGTTCCCTTGCAGCCCGCTCTGAAAGCATTGGCGGTCACTTCTAGGCGCCGAGTTGCACACACACAGCACCACGCTAAGTGCCGCGGAGAAGGGAAATCCAGAGTGCAGCGAGGAGCTTGACGTGGCTTACGTGCAGTAAGGAGAAGGTGAACCTAAGCACAGCCTCTTCAATCTGGCCGCCTCTGCTCTGCTTGCAACTTTTGCAAGTCGGCAAAGGGAGACGCGAGTATGTAGAACGGAGGGCAGCGAGACGCCGTGTGTTATGCGCCCTTTCAGGGCTGCTGACAAGGGGCTACTTTAAGAACGCCTTCTTCGTCCTCGCGTCCTTCTCGCTTCGCTCTAGCTGCAAGGAGTACAGCACAGCGAAGGAGTGAGGACGGGCACTGCCCTAGCTTTTGTCCTGGCGTGCAACGGCTGTGTGCTGCTTTTCCAAGCAGCAAGAGCACTGAGAAGTGAAAGCGATTGTGAAGGAGCTCTTTGGCTGCTCGTGTGCTCTTCGCTGCACTGCGCCGCTCGCAAGCGGCTTCGTTCTTCGGCGTCTGCCGTCCGGAGAGAGCTGAACTGCAGCGGTCAGTTGCAGCTCTGCCCAACAGCGCGCTCTCAGTTCTGCGGACAAGCACGCCCTGTTGCCTTGGCTCCGAGTGCAAAGTCCCTAGCGAGCACTCACTCAGTGCAATGCACCCAGAAAGACGCTCTCGCTCGTCTTTCAAGGAGCGATTCCTAACAGCAGAAGCAGCAGAGGCACAAACAGGATGACGAGAAGGGACAATGTAGAACACGTCTCTGTCCTGGCACATTGTCGTGTGCGATACGTCCCTCCGGGTCTTCGGTCCTTGCGAAGCTCTATGTACTGCGAGCGCAGCTACTTGAAGCTGAGACGGACCGCGGAGCTAGCAGCGAATTCGGAGAGCGCTAAGCACGAAGTCAAGAAGCGAGACGTGTCCCTGCAATGCGGTGCTAAGAGCAGCTTCCTCGCGGCGGGGGCGAGCTCCGGCCACAAGACATTCTCGTCCTAGCAACGGATCTCTGTGAAGGGCGTAGGCGAAAAGCTTTCGATTTCCATTCGAACTGCGAGAAAGGCAGACTGTTACACGGAGCTCTGAGAACAAAGGTGCACGCCCTAGGCGGGCTTGGGCAGAAGCAGCGTTCTCGAGCTCTTGGCTGCCGGCACACTGCTGGGTATGTGGCGCCCCTGCGGCGGCTTCTGGCCGCCGGCAAGTGAAAGCGGAGCAAGGCGTGGGCGAGGGCGAGGGCGGTGAACGAAGCGGCTATGTGCCGTGCTTGTGTGCACCACGTCAGAGGCTACTAGGAGAGGAAGGTGGTTGACTCTCGCTTGCCTTCCCAAGTGCCCTTAGCAGTCGGAAGGAGCAAGCTGAAGCACTGCTGCTTGTGCTGCTCCTTGGTTCCCTTGCAGCCCGCTCTGAAAGCATTGGCGGTCACTTCTAGGCGCCGAGTTGCACACACACAGCACCACGCTAAGTGCCGCGGAGAAGGGAAATCCAGAGTGCAGCGAGGAGCTTGACGTGGCTTACGTGCAGTAAGGAGAAGGTGAACCTAAGCACAGCCTCTTCAATCTGGCCGCCTCTGCTCTGCTTGCAACTTTTGCAAGTCGGCAAAGGGAGACGCGAGTATGTAGAACGGAGGGCAGCGAGACGCCGTGTGTTATGCGCCCTTTCAGGGCTGCTGACAAGGGGCTACTTTAAGAACGCCTTCTTCGTCCTCGCGTCCTTCTCGCTTCGCTCTAGCTGCATGGAGTACAGCACAGCGAAGGAGTGAGGACGGGCACTGCCCCAGCTTTTGCCCTGGCGTGCAACGGCTGTGTGCTGCTTTTCCAAGCAGCAAGAGCACTGAGAAGTGAAAGCGATTGTGAAGGAGCTCTTTGGCTGCTCGTGTGCTCTTCGCTGCACAGCGCCGCTCGCAAGCGGCTTCGTTCTTCGGCGTCTGCCGTCCGGAGAGAGCTGAACTGCAGCGGTCAGTTGCAGCTCTGCCCAACAGCGCGCTCTCAGTTCTGCGGACAAGCACGCCCTGTTGCCTTGGCTCCGAGTGCAAAGTCCCTAGCGAGCACTCACTCAGTGCAATGCACCCAGAAAGACGCTCTCGCTCGTCTTTCAAGGAGCGACTCCTAACAGCAGAAGCAGCAGAGGCACAAACAGGATGACGAGAAGGGACAATGTAGAACACGTCTCTGTCCTGGCACATTGTCGTGTGCGATACGTCCCTCCGGGTCTTCGGTCCTTGCGAAGCTCTATGTACTGCGAGCGCAGCTACTTGAAGCTGAGACGGACCGCGGAGCTAGCAGCGAATTCGGAGAGCGCTAAGCACGAAGTCAAGAAGCGAGACGTGTCCCTGCAATGCGGTGCTAAGAGCAGCTTCCTCGCGGCGGGGGCGAGCTCCGGCCACAAGACATTCTCGTCCTAGCAACGGATCTCTGTGAAGGGCGTAGGCGAAAAGCTTTCGATTTCCATTCGAACTGCGAGAAAGGCAGACTGTTACACGGAGCTCTGAGAACAAAGGTGCACGCCCTAGGCGGGCTTGGGCAGAAGCAGCGTTCTCGAGCTCTTGGCTGCCGGCACACTGCTGGGTATGTGGCGCCCCTGCGGCGGCTTCTGGCCGCCGACAAGTGAAAGCGGAGCAAGGCGTGGGCGAGGGCGAGGGCGGTGAACGAAGCGGCTATGTGCCGTGCTTGTGTGCACCACGTCAGAGGCTACTAGGAGAGGAAGGTGGTTGACTCTCGCTTGCCTTCCCAAGTGCCCTTAGCAGTCGGAAGGAGCAAGCTGAAGCACTGCTGCTTGTGCTGCTCCTTGGTTCCCTTGCAGCCCGCTCTGAAAGCATTGGCGGTCACTTCTAGGCGCCGAGTTGCACACACACAGCACCACGCTAAGTGCCGCGGAGAAGGGAAATCCAGAGTGCAGCGAGGAGCTTGACGTGGCTTACGTGCAGTAAGGAGAAGGTGAACCTAAGCACAGCCTCTTCAATCTGGCCGCCTCTGCTCTGCTTGCAACTTTTGCAAGTCGGCAAAGGGAGACGCGAGTATGTAGAACGGAGGGCAGCGAGACGCCGTGTGTTATGCGCCCTTTCAGGGCTGCTGACAAGGGGCTACTTTAAGAACGCCTTCTTCGTCCTCGCGTCCTTCTCGCTTCGCTCTAGCTGCAAGGAGTACAGCACAGCGAAGGAGTGAGGACGGGCACTGCCCCAGCTTTTGCCCTGGCGTGCAACGGCTGTGTGCTGCTTTTCCAAGCAGCAAGAGCACTGAGAAGTGAAAGCGATTGTGAAGGAGCTCTTTGGCTGCTCGTGTGCTCTTCGCTGCACAGCGCCGCTCGCAAGCGGCTTCGTTCTTCGGCGTCTGCCGTCCGGAGAGAGCTGAACTGCAGCGGTCAGTTGCAGCTCTGCCCAACAGCGCGCTCTCAGTTCTGCGGACAAGCACGCCCTGTTGCCTTGGCTCCGAGTGCAAAGTCCCTAGCGAGCACTCACTCAGTGCAATGCACCCAGAAAGACGCTCTCGCTCGTCTTTCAAGGAGCGACTCCTAACAGCAGAAGCAGCAGAGGCACAAACTGGATGACGAGAAGGGACAATGTAGAACACGTCTCTGTCCTGGCACATTGTCGTGTGCGATACGTCCCTCCGGGTCTTCGGTCCTTGCGAAGCTCTATGTACTGCGAGCGCAGCTACTTGAAGCTGAGACGGACCGCGGAGCTAGCAGCGAATTCGGAGAGCGCTAAGCACGAAGTCAAGAAGCGAGACGTGTCCCTGCAATGCGGTGCTAAGAGCAGCTTCCTCGCGGCGGGGGCGAGCTCCGGCCACAAGACATTCTCGTCCTAGCAACGGATCTCTGTGAAGGGCGTAGGCGAAAAGCTTTCGATTTCCATTCGAACTGCGAGAAAGGCAGACTGTTACACGGAGCTCTGAGAACAAAGGTGCACGCCCTAGGCGGGCTTGGGCAGAAGCAGCGTTCTCGAGCTCTTGGCTGCCGGCACACTGCTGGGTATGTGGCGCCCCTGCGGCGGCTTCTGGCCGCCGGCAAGTGAAAGCGGAGCAAGGCGTGGGCGAGGGCGAGGGCGGTGAACGAAGCGGCTATGTGCCGTGCTTGTGTGCACCACGTCAGAGGCTACTAGGAGAGGAAGGTGGTTGACTCTCGCTTGCCTTCCCAAGTGCCCTTAGCAGTCGGAAGGAGCAAGCTGAAGCACTGCTGCTTGTGCTGCTCCTTGGTTCCCTTGCAGCCCGCTCTGAAAGCATTGGCGGTCACTTCTAGGCGCCGAGTTGCACACACACAGCACCACGCTAAGTGCCGCGGAGAAGGGAAATCCAGAGTGCAGCGAGGAGCTTGACGTGGCTTACGTGCAGTAAGGAGAAGGTGAACCTAAGCACAGCCTCTTCAATCTGGCCGCCTCTGCTCTGCTTGCAACTTTTGCAAGTCGGCAAAGGGAGACGCGAGTATGTAGAACGGAGGGCAGCGAGACGCCGTGTGTTATGCGCCCTTTCAGGGCTGCTGACAAGGGGCTACTTTAAGAACGCCTTCTTCGTCCTCGCGTCCTTCTCGCTTCGCTCTAGCTGCAAGGAGTACAGCACAGCGAAGGAGTGAGGACGGGCACTGCCCCAGCTTTTGCCCTGGCGTGCAACGGCTGTGTGCTGCTTTTCCAAGCAGCAAGAGCACTGAGAAGTGAAAGCGATTGTGAAGGAGCTCTTTGGCTGCTCGTGTGCTCTTCGCTGCACTGCGCCGCTCGCAAGCGGCTTCGTTCTTCGGCGTCTGCCGTCCGGAGAGAGCTGAACTGCAGCGGTCAGTTGCAGCTCTGCCCAACAGCGCGCTCTCAGTTCTGCGGACAAGCACGCCCTGTTGCCTTGGCTCCGAGTGCAAAGTCCCTAGCGAGCACTCACTCAGTGCAATGCACCCAGAAAGACGCTCTCGCTCGTCTTTCAAGGAGCGATTCCTAACAGCAGAAGCAGCAGAGGCACAAACTGGATGACGAGAAGGGACAATGTAGAACACGTCTCTGTCCTGGCACATTGTCGTGTGCGATACGTCCCTCCGGGTCTTCGGTCCTTGCGAAGCTCTATGTACTGCGAGCGCAGCTACTTGAAGCTGAGACGGACCGCGGAGCTAGCAGCGAATTCGGAGAGCGCTAAGCACGAAGTCAAGAAGCGAGACGTGTCCCTGCAATGCGGTGCTAAGAGCAGCTTCCTCGCGGCGGGGGCGAGCTCCGGCCACAAGACATTCTCGTCCTAGCAACGGATCTCTGTGAAGGGCGTAGGCGAAAAGCTTTCGATTTCCATTCGAACTGCGAGAAAGGCAGACTGTTACACGGAGCTCTGAGAACAAAGGTGCACGCCCTAGGCGGGCTTGGGCAGAAGCAGCGTTCTCGAGCTCTTGGCTGCCGGCACACTGCTGGGTATGTGGCGCCCCTGCGGCGGCTTCTGGCCGCCGGCAAGTGAAAGCGGAGCAAGGCGTGGGCGAGGGCGAGGGCGGTGAACGAAGCGGCTATGTGCCGTGCTTGTGTGCACCACGTCAGAGGCTACTAGGAGAGGAAGGTGGTTGACTCTCGCTTGCCTTCCCAAGTGCCCTTAGCAGTCGGAAGGAGCAAGCTGAAGCACTGCTGCTTGTGCTGCTCCTTGGTTCCCTTGCAGCCCGCTCTGAAAGCATTGGCGGTCACTTCTAGGCGCCGAGTTGCACACACACAGCACCACGCTAAGTGCCGCGGAGAAGGGAAATCCAGAGTGCAGCGAGGAGCTTGACGTGGCTTACGTGCAGTAAGGAGAAGGTGAACCTAAGCACAGCCTCTTCAATCTGGCCGCCTCTGCTCTGCTTGCAACTTTTGCAAGTCGGCAAAGGGAGACGCGAGTATGTAGAACGGAGGGCAGCGAGACGCCGTGTGTTATGCGCCCTTTCAGGGCTGCTGACAAGGGGCTACTTTAAGAACGCCTTCTTCGTCCTCGCGTCCTTCTCGCTTCGCTCTAGCTGCAAGGAGTACAGCACAGCGAAGGAGTGAGGACGGGCACTGCCCCAGCTTTTGCCCTGGCGTGCAACGGCTGTGTGCTGCTTTTCCAAGCAGCAAGAGCACTGAGAAGTGAAAGCGATTGTGAAGGAGCTCTTTGGCTGCTCGTGTGCTCTTCGCTGCACAGCGCCGCTCGCAAGCGGCTTCGTTCTTCGGCGTCTGCCGTCCGGAGAGAGCTGAACTGCAGCGGTCAGTTGCAGCTCTGCCCAACAGCGCGCTCTCAGTTCTGCGGACAAGCACGCCCTGTTGCCTTGGCTCCGAGTGCAAAGTCCCTAGCGAGCACTCACTCAGTGCAATGCACCCAGAAAGACGCTCTCGCTCGTCTTTCAAGGAGCGACTCCTAACAGCAGAAGCAGCAGAGGCACAAACAGGATGACGAGAAGGGACAATGTAGAACACGTCTCTGTCCTGGCACATTGTCGTGTGCGATACGTCCCTCCGGGTCTTCGGTCCTTGCGAAGCTCTATGTACTGCGAGCGCAGCTACTTGAAGCTGAGACGGACCGCGGAGCTAGCAGCGAATTCGGAGAGCGCTAAGCACGAAGTCAAGAAGCGAGACGTGTCCCTGCAATGCGGTGCTAAGAGCAGCTTCCTCGCGGCGGGGGCGAGCTCCGGCCACAAGACATTCTCGTCCTAGCAACGGATCTCTGTGAAGGGCGTAGGCGAAAAGCTTTCGATTTCCATTCGAACTGCGAGAAAGGCAGACTGTTACACGGAGCTCTGAGAACAAAGGTGCACGCCCTAGGCGGGCTTGGGCAGAAGCAGCGTTCTCGAGCTCTTGGCTGCCGGCACACTGCTGGGTATGTGGCGCCCCTGCGGCGGCTTCTGGCCGCCGGCAAGTGAAAGCGGAGCAAGGCGTGGGCGAGGGCGAGGGCGGTGAACGAAGCGGCTATGTGCCGTGCTTGTGTGCACCACGTCAGAGGCTACTAGGAGAGGAAGGTGGTTGACTCTCGCTTGCCTTCCCAAGTGCCCTTAGCAGTCGGAAGGAGCAAGCTGAAGCACTGCTGCTTGTGCTGCTCCTTGGTTCCCTTGCAGCCCGCTCTGAAAGCATTGGCGGTCACTTCTAGGCGCCGAGTTGCACACACACAGCACCACGCTAAGTGCCGCGGAGAAGGGAAATCCAGAGTGCAGCGAGGAGCTTGACGTGGCTTACGTGCAGTAAGGAGAAGGTGAACCTAAGCACAGCCTCTTCAATCTGGCCGCCTCTGCTCTGCTTGCAACTTTTGCAAGTCGGCAAAGGGAGACGCGAGTATGTAGAACGGAGGGCAGCGAGACGCCGTGTGTTATGCGCCCTTTCAGGGCTGCTGACAAGGGGCTACTTTAAGAACGCCTTCTTCGTCCTCGCGTCCTTCTCGCTTCGCTCTAGCTGCAAGGAGTACAGCACAGCGAAGGAGTGAGGACGGGCACTGCCCTAGCTTTTGTCCTGGCGTGCAACGGCTGTGTGCTGCTTTTCCAAGCAGCAAGAGCACTGAGAAGTGAAAGCGATTGTGAAGGAGCTCTTTGGCTGCTCGTGTGCTCTTCGCTGCACTGCGCCGCTCGCAAGCGGCTTCGTTCTTCGGCGTCTGCCGTCCGGCGAGAGCTGAACTGCAGCGGTCAGTTGCAGCTCTGCCCAACAGCGCGCTCTCAGTTCTGCGGACAAGCACGCCCTGTTGCCTTGGCTCCGAGTGCAAAGTCCCTAGCGAGCACTCACTCAGTGCAATGCACCCAGAAAGACGCTCTCGCTCGTCTTTCAAGGAGCGATTCCTAACAGCAGAAGCAGCAGAGGCACAAACAGGATGACGAGAAGGGACAATGTAGAACACGTCTCTGTCCTGGCACATTGTCGTGTGCGATACGTCCCTCCGGGTCTTCGGTCCTTGCGAAGCTCTATGTACTGCGAGCGCAGCTACTTGAAGCTGAGACGGACCGCGGAGCTAGCAGCGAATTCGGAGAGCGCTAAGCACGAAGTCAAGAAGCGAGACGTGTCCCTGCAATGCGGTGCTAAGAGCAGCTTCCTCGCGGCGGGGGCGAGCTCCGGCCACAAGACATTCTCGTCCTAGCAACGGATCTCTGTGAAGGGCGTAGGCGAAAAGCTTTCGATTTCCCTTCGAACTGCGAGAAAGGCAGACTGTTACACGGAGCTCTGAGAACAAAGGTGCACGCCCTAGGCGGGCTTGGGCAGAAGCAGCGTTCTCGAGCTCTTGGCTGCCGGCACACTGCTGGGTATGTGGCGCCCCTGCGGCGGCTTCTGGCCGCCGGCAAGTGAAAGCGGAGCAAGGCGTGGGCGAGGGCGAGGGCGGTGAACGAAGCGGCTATGTGCCGTGCTTGTGTGCACCACGTCAGAGGCTACTAGGAGAGGAAGGTGGTTGACTCTCGCTTGCCTTCCCAAGTGCCCTTAGCAGTCGGAAGGAGCAAGCTGAAGCACTGCTGCTTGTGCTGCTCCTTGGTTCCCTTGCAGCCCGCTCTGAAAGCATTGGCGGTCACTTCTAGGCGCCGAGTTGCACACACACAGCACCACGCTAAGTGCCGCGGAGAAGGGAAATCCAGAGTGCAGCGAGGAGCTTGACGTGGCTTACGTGCAGTAAGGAGAAGGTGAACCTAAGCACAGCCTCTTCAATCTGGCCGCCTCTGCTCTGCTTGCAACTTTTGCAAGTCGGCAAAGGGAGACGCGAGTATGTAGAACGGAGGGCAGCGAGACGCCGTGTGTTATGCGCCCTTTCAGGGCTGCTGACAAGGGGCTACTTTAAGAACGCCTTCTTCGTCCTCGCGTCCTTCTCGCTTCGCTCTAGCTGCAAGGAGTACAGCACAGCGAAGGAGTGAGGACGGGCACTGCCCCAGCTTTTGCCCTGGCGTGCAACGGCTGTGTGCTGCTTTTCCAAGCAGCAAGAGCACTGAGAAGTGAAAGCGATTGTGAAGGAGCTCTTTGGCTGCTCGTGTGCTCTTCGCTGCACTGCGCCGCTCGCAAGCGGCTTCGTTCTTCGGCGTCTGCCGTCCGGAGAGAGCTGAACTGCAGCGGTCAGTTGCAGCTCTGCCCAACAGCGCGCTCTCAGTTCTGCGGACAAGCACGCCCTGTTGCCTTGGCTCCGAGTGCAAAGTCCCTAGCGAGCACTCACTCAGTGCAATGCACCCAGAAAGACGCTCTCGCTCGTCTTTCAAGGAGCGATTCCTAACAGCAGAAGCAGCAGAGGCACAAACAGGATGACGAGAAGGGACAATGTAGAACACGTCTCTGTCCTGGCACATTGTCGTGTGCGATACGTCCCTCCGGGTCTTCGGTCCTTGCGAAGCTCTATGTACTGCGAGCGCAGCTACTTGAAGCTGAGACGGACCGCGGAGCTAGCAGCGAATTCGGAGAGCGCTAAGCACGAAGTCAAGAAGCGAGACGTGTCCCTGCAATGCGGGCTAAGAGCAGCTTCCTCGCGGCGGGGGCGAGCTCCGGCCACAAGACATTCTCGTCCTAGCAACGGATCTCTGTGAAGGGCGTAGGCGAAAAGCTTTCGATTTCCATTCGAACTGCGAGAAAGGCAGACTGTTACACGGAGCTCTGAGAACAAAGGTGCACGCCCTAGGCGGGCTTGGGCAGAAGCAGCGTTCTCGAGCTCTTGGCTGCCGGCACACTGCTGGGTATGTGGCGCCCCTGCGGCGGCTTCTGGCCGCCGGCAAGTGAAAGCGGAGCAAGGCGTGGGCGAGGGCGAGGGCGGTGAACGAAGCGGCTATGTGCCGTGCTTGTGTGCACCACGTCAGAGGCTACTAGGAGAGGAAGGTGGTTGACTCTCGCTTGCCTTCCCAAGTGCCCTTAGCAGTCGGAAGGAGCAAGCTGAAGCACTGCTGCTTGTGCTGCTCCTTGGTTCCCTTGCAGCCCGCTCTGAAAGCATTGGCGGTCACTTCTAGGCGCCGAGTTGCACACACACAGCACCACGCTAAGTGCCGCGGAGAAGGGAAATCCAGAGTGCAGCGAGGAGCTTGACGTGGCTTACGTGCAGTAAGGAGAAGGTGAACCTAAGCACAGCCTCTTCAATCTGGCCGCCTCTGCTCTGCTTGCAACTTTTGCAAGTCGGCAAAGGGAGACGCGAGTATGTAGAACGGAGGGCAGCGAGACGCCGTGTGTTATGCGCCCTTTCAGGGCTGCTGACAAGGGGCTACTTTAAGAACGCCTTCTTCGTCCTCGCGTCCTTCTCGCTTCGCTCTAGCTGCAAGGAGTACAGCACAGCGAAGGAGTGAGGACGGGCACTGCCCTAGCTTTTGTCCTGGCGTGCAACGGCTGTGTGCTGCTTTTCCAAGCAGCAAGAGCACTGAGAAGTGAAAGCGATTGTGAAGGAGCTCTTTGGCTGCTCGTGTGCTCTTCGCTGCACTGCGCCGCTCGCAAGCGGCTTCGTTCTTCGGCGTCTGCCGTCCGGCGAGAGCTGAACTGCAGCGGTCAGTTGCAGCTCTGCCCAACAGCGCGCTCTCAGTTCTGCGGACAAGCACGCCCTGTTGCCTTGGCTCCGAGTGCAAAGTCCCTAGCGAGCACTCACTCAGTGCAATGCACCCAGAAAGACGCTCTCGCTCGTCTTTCAAGGAGCGATTCCTAACAGCAGAAGCAGCAGAGGCACAAACAGGATGACGAGAAGGGACAATGTAGAACACGTCTCTGTCCTGGCACATTGTCGTGTGCGATACGTCCCTCCGGGTCTTCGGTCCTTGCGAAGCTCTATGTACTGCGAGCGCAGCTACTTGAAGCTGAGACGGACCGCGGAGCTAGCAGCGAATTCGGAGAGCGCTAAGCACGAAGTCAAGAAGCGAGACGTGTCCCTGCAATGCGGTGCTAAGAGCAGCTTCCTCGCGGCGGGGGCGAGCTCCGGCCACAAGACATTCTCGTCCTAGCAACGGATCTCTGTGAAGGGCGTAGGCGAAAAGCTTTCGATTTCCATTCGAACTGCGAGAAAGGCAGACTGTTACACGGAGCTCTGAGAACAAAGGTGCACGCCCTAGGCGGGCTTGGGCAGAAGCAGCGTTCTCGAGCTCTTGGCTGCCGGCACACTGCTGGGTATGTGGCGCCCCTGCGGCGGCTTCTGGCCGCCGGCAAGTGAAAGCGGAGCAAGGCGTGGGCGAGGGCGAGGGCGGTGAACGAAGCGGCTATGTGCCGTGCTTGTGTGCACCACGTCAGAGGCTACTAGGAGAGGAAGGTGGTTGACTCTCGCTTGCCTTCCCAAGTGCCCTTAGCAGTCGGAAGGAGCAAGCTGAAGCACTGCTGCTTGTGCTGCTCCTTGGTTCCCTTGCAGCCCGCTCTGAAAGCATTGGCGGTCACTTCTAGGCGCCGAGTTGCACACACACAGCACCACGCTAAGTGCCGCGGAGAAGGGAAATCCAGAGTGCAGCGAGGAGCTTGACGTGGCTTACGTGCAGTAAGGAGAAGGTGAACCTAAGCACAGCCTCTTCAATCTGGCCGCCTCTGCTCTGCTTGCAACTTTTGCAAGTCGGCAAAGGGAGACGCGAGTATGTAGAACGGAGGGCAGCGAGACGCCGTGTGTTATGCGCCCTTTCAGGGCTGCTGACAAGGGGCTACTTTAAGAACGCCTTCTTCGTCCTCGCGTCCTTCTCGCTTCGCTCTAGCTGCAAGGAGTACAGCACAGCGAAGGAGTGAGGACGGGCACTGCCCCAGCTTTTGCCCTGGCGTGCAACGGCTGTGTGCTGCTTTTCCAAGCAGCAAGAGCACTGAGAAGTGAAAGCGATTGTGAAGGAGCTCTTTGGCTGCTCGTGTGCTCTTCGCTGCACTGCGCCGCTCGCAAGCGGCTTCGTTCTTCGGCGTCTGCCGTCCGGAGAGAGCTGAACTGCAGCGGTCAGTTGCAGCTCTGCCCAACAGCGCGCTCTCAGTTCTGCGGACAAGCACGCCCTGTTGCCTTGGCTCCGAGTGCAAAGTCCCTAGCGAGCACTCACTCAGTGCAATGCACCCAGAAAGACGCTCTCGCTCGTCTTTCAAGGAGCGATTCCTAACAGCAGAAGCAGCAGAGGCACAAACAGGATGACGAGAAGGGACAATGTAGAACACGTCTCTGTCCTGGCACATTGTCGTGTGCGATACGTCCCTCCGGGTCTTCGGTCCTTGCGAAGCTCTATGTACTGCGAGCGCAGCTACTTGAAGCTGAGACGGACCGCGGAGCTAGCAGCGAATTCGGAGAGCGCTAAGCACGAAGTCAAGAAGCGAGACGTGTCCCTGCAATGCGGTGCTAAGAGCAGCTTCCTCGCGGCGGGGGCGAGCTCCGGCCACAAGACATTCTCGTCCTAGCAACGGATCTCTGTGAAGGGCGTAGGCGAAAAGCTTTCGATTTCCATTCGAACTGCGAGAAAGGCAGACTGTTACACGGAGCTCTGAGAACAAAGGTGCACGCCCTAGGCGGGCTTGGGCAGAAGCAGCGTTCTCGAGCTCTTGGCTGCCCGCACACTGCTGGGTATGTGGCGCCCCTGCGGCGGCTTCTGGCCGCCGGCAAGTGAAAGCGGAGCAAGGCGTGGGCGAGGGCGAGGGCGGTGAACGAAGCGGCTATGTGCCGTGCTTGTGTGCACCACGTCAGAGGCTACTAGGAGAGGAAGGTGGTTGACTCTCGCTTGCCTTCCCAAGTGCCCTTAGCAGTCGGAAGGAGCAAGCTGAAGCACTGCTGCTTGTGCTGCTCCTTGGTTCCCTTGCAGCCCGCTCTGAAAGCATTGGCGGTCACTTCTAGGCGCCGAGTTGCACACACACAGCACCACGCTAAGTGCCGCGGAGAAGGGAAATCCAGAGTGCAGCGAGGAGCTTGACGTGGCTTACGTGCAGTAAGGAGAAGGTGAACCTAAGCACAGCCTCTTCAATCTGGCCGCCTCTGCTCTGCTTGCAACTTTTGCAAGTCGGCAAAGGGAGACGCGAGTATGTAGAACGGAGGGCAGCGAGACGCCGTGTGTTATGCGCCCTTTCAGGGCTGCTGACAAGGGGCTACTTTAAGAACGCCTTCTTCGTCCTCGCGTCCTTCTCGCTTCGCTCTAGCTGCAAGGAGTACAGCACAGCGAAGGAGTGAGGACGGGCACTGCCCCAGCTTTTGCCCTGGCGTGCAACGGCTGTGTGCTGCTTTTCCAAGCAGCAAGAGCACTGAGAAGTGAAAGCGATTGTGAAGGAGCTCTTTGGCTGCTCGTGTGCTCTTCGCTGCACTGCGCCGCTCGCAAGCGGCTTCGTTCTTCGGCGTCTGCCGTCCGGAGAGAGCTGAACTGCAGCGGTCAGTTGCAGCTCTGCCCAACAGCGCGCTCTCAGTTCTGCGGACAAGCACGCCCTGTTGCCTTGGCTCCGAGTGCAAAGTCCCTAGCGAGCACTCACTCAGTGCAATGCACCCAGAAAGACGCTCTCGCTCGTCTTTCAAGGAGCGATTCCTAACAGCAGAAGCAGCAGAGGCACAAACAGGATGACGAGAAGGGACAATGTAGAACACGTCTCTGTCCTGGCACATTGTCGTGTGCGATACGTCCCTCCGGGTCTTCGGTCCTTGCGAAGCTCTATGTACTGCGAGCGCAGCTACTTGAAGCTGAGACGGACCGCGGAGCTAGCAGCGAATTCGGAGAGCGCTAAGCACGAAGTCAAGAAGCGAGACGTGTCCCTGCAATGCGGTGCTAAGAGCAGCTTCCTCGCGGCGGGGGCGAGCTCCGGCCACAAGACATTCTCGTCCTAGCAACGGATCTCTGTGAAGGGCGTAGGCGAAAAGCTTTCGATTTCCATTCGAACTGCGAGAAAGGCAGACTGTTACACGGAGCTCTGAGAACAAAGGTGCACGCCCTAGGCGGGCTTGGGCAGAAGCAGCGTTCTCGAGCTCTTGGCTGCCGGCACACTGCTGGGTATGTGGCGCCCCTGCGGCGGCTTCTGGCCGCCGGCAAGTGAAAGCGGAGCAAGGCGTGGGCGAGGGCGAGGGCGGTGAACGAAGCGGCTATGTGCCGTGCTTGTGTGCACCACGTCAGAGGCTACTAGGAGAGGAAGGTGGTTGACTCTCGCTTGCCTTCCCAAGTGCCCTTAGCAGTCGGAAGGAGCAAGCTGAAGCACTGCTGCTTGTGCTGCTCCTTGGTTCCCTTGCAGCCCGCTCTGAAAGCATTGGCGGTCACTTCTAGGCGCCGAGTTGCACACACACAGCACCACGCTAAGTGCCGCGGAGAAGGGAAATCCAGAGTGCAGCGAGGAGCTTGACGTGGCTTACGTGCAGTAAGGAGAAGGTGAACCTAAGCACAGCCTCTTCAATCTGGCCGCCTCTGCTCTGCTTGCAACTTTTGCAAGTCGGCAAAGGGAGACGCGAGTATGTAGAACGGAGGGCAGCGAGACGCCGTGTGTTATGCGCCCTTTCAGGGCTGCTGACAAGGGGCTACTTTAAGAACGCCTTCTTCGTCCTCGCGTCCTTCTCGCTTCGCTCTAGCTGCAAGGAGTACAGCACAGCGAAGGAGTGAGGACGGGCACTGCCCCAGCTTTTGCCCTGGCGTGCAACGGCTGTGTGCTGCTTTTCCAAGCAGCAAGAGCACTGAGAAGTGAAAGCGATTGTGAAGGAGCTCTTTGGCTGCTCGTGTGCTCTTCGCTGCACTGCGCCGCTCGCAAGCGGCTTCGTTCTTCGGCGTCTGCCGTCCGGAGAGAGCTGAACTGCAGCGGTCAGTTGCAGCTCTGCCCAACAGCGCGCTCTCAGTTCTGCGGACAAGCACGCCCTGTTGCCTTGGCTCCGAGTGCAAAGTCCCTAGCGAGCACTCACTCAGTGCAATGCACCCAGAAAGACGCTCTCGCTCGTCTTTCAAGGAGCGATTCCTAACAGCAGAAGCAGCAGAGGCACAAACAGGATGACGAGAAGGGACAATGTAGAACACGTCTCTGTCCTGGCACATTGTCGTGTGCGATACGTCCCTCCGGGTCTTCGGTCCTTGCGAAGCTCTATGTACTGCGAGCGCAGCTACTTGAAGCTGAGACGGACCGCGGAGCTAGCAGCGAATTCGGAGAGCGCTAAGCACGAAGTCAAGAAGCGAGACGTGTCCCTGCAATGCGGTGCTAAGAGCAGCTTCCTCGCGGCGGGGGCGAGCTCCGGCCACAAGACATTCTCGTCCTAGCAACGGATCTCTGTGAAGGGCGTAGGCGAAAAGCTTTCGATTTCCATTCGAACTGCGAGAAAGGCAGACTGTTACACGGAGCTCTGAGAACAAAGGTGCACGCCCTAGGCGGGCTTGGGCAGAAGCAGCGTTCTCGAGCTCTTGGCTGCCGGCACACTGCTGGGTATGTGGCGCCCCTGCGGCGGCTTCTGGCCGCCGGCAAGTGAAAGCGGAGCAAGGCGTGGGCGAGGGCGAGGGCGGTGAACGAAGCGGCTATGTGCCGTGCTTGTGTGCACCACGTCAGAGGCTACTAGGAGAGGAAGGTGGTTGACTCTCGCTTGCCTTCCCAAGTGCCCTTAGCAGTCGGAAGGAGCAAGCTGAAGCACTGCTGCTTGTGCTGCTCCTTGGTTCCCTTGCAGCCCGCTCTGAAAGCATTGGCGGTCACTTCTAGGCGCCGAGTTGCACACACACAGCACCACGCTAAGTGCCGCGGAGAAGGGAAATCCAGAGTGCAGCGAGGAGCTTGACGTGGCTTACGTGCAGTAAGGAGAAGGTGAACCTAAGCACAGCCTCTTCAATCTGGCCGCCTCTGCTCTGCTTGCAACTTTTGCAAGTCGGCAAAGGGAGACGCGAGTATGTAGAACGGAGGGCAGCGAGACGCCGTGTGTTATGCGCCCTTTCAGGGCTGCTGACAAGGGGCTACTTTAAGAACGCCTTCTTCGTCCTCGCGTCCTTCTCGCTTCGCTCTAGCTGCAAGGAGTACAGCACAGCGAAGGAGTGAGGACGGGCACTGCCCCAGCTTTTGCCCTGGCGTGCAACGGCTGTGTGCTGCTTTTCCAAGCAGCAAGAGCACTGAGAAGTGAAAGCGATTGTGAAGGAGCTCTTTGGCTGCTCGTGTGCTCTTCGCTGCACTGCGCCGCTCGCAAGCGGCTTCGTTCTTCGGCGTCTGCCGTCCGGAGAGAGCTGAACTGCAGCGGTCAGTTGCAGCTCTGCCCAACAGCGCGCTCTCAGTTCTGCGGACAAGCACGCCCTGTTGCCTTGGCTCCGAGTGCAAAGTCCCTAGCGAGCACTCACTCAGTGCAATGCACCCAGAAAGACGCTCTCGCTCGTCTTTCAAGGAGCGATTCCTAACAGCAGAAGCAGCAGAGGCACAAACTGGATGACGAGAAGGGACAATGTAGAACACGTCTCTGTCCTGGCACATTGTCGTGTGCGATACGTCCCTCCGGGTCTTCGGTCCTTGCGAAGCTCTATGTACTGCGAGCGCAGCTACTTGAAGCTGAGACGGACCGCGGAGCTAGCAGCGAATTCGGAGAGCGCTAAGCACGAAGTCAAGAAGCGAGACGTGTCCCTGCAATGCGGTGCTAAGAGCAGCTTCCTCGCGGCGGGGGCGAGCTCCGGCCACAAGACATTCTCGTCCTAGCAACGGATCTCTGTGAAGGGCGTAGGCGAAAAGCTTTCGATTTCCATTCGAACTGCGAGAAAGGCAGACTGTTACACGGAGCTCTGAGAACAAAGGTGCACGCCCTAGGCGGGCTTGGGCAGAAGCAGCGTTCTCGAGCTCTTGGCTGCCGGCACACTGCTGGGTATGTGGCGCCCCTGCGGCGGCTTCTGGCCGCCGGCAAGTGAAAGCGGAGCAAGGCGTGGGCGAGGGCGAGGGCGGTGAACGAAGCGGCTATGTGCCGTGCTTGTGTGCACCACGTCAGAGGCTACTAGGAGAGGAAGGTGGTTGACTCTCGCTTGCCTTCCCAAGTGCCCTTAGCAGTCGGAAGGAGCAAGCTGAAGCACTGCTGCTTGTGCTGCTCCTTGGTTCCCTTGCAGCCCGCTCTGAAAGCATTGGCGGTCACTTCTAGGCGCCGAGTTGCACACACACAGCACCACGCTAAGTGCCGCGGAGAAGGGAAATCCAGAGTGCAGCGAGGAGCTTGACGTGGCTTACGTGCAGTAAGGAGAAGGTGAACCTAAGCACAGCCTCTTCAATCTGGCCGCCTCTGCTCTGCTTGCAACTTTTGCAAGTCGGCAAAGGGAGACGCGAGTATGTAGAACGGAGGGCAGCGAGACGCCGTGTGTTATGCGCCCTTTCAGGGCTGCTGACAAGGGGCTACTTTAAGAACGCCTTCTTCGTCCTCGCGTCCTTCTCGCTTCGCTCTAGCTGCAAGGAGTACAGCACAGCGAAGGAGTGAGGACGGGCACTGCCCCAGCTTTTGCCCTGGCGTGCAACGGCTGTGTGCTGCTTTTCCAAGCAGCAAGAGCACTGAGAAGTGAAAGCGATTGTGAAGGAGCTCTTTGGCTGCTCGTGTGCTCTTCGCTGCACTGCGCCGCTCGCAAGCGGCTTCGTTCTTCGGCGTCTGCCGTCCGGAGAGAGCTGAACTGCAGCGGTCAGTTGCAGCTCTGCCCAACAGCGCGCTCTCAGTTCTGCGGACAAGCACGCCCTGTTGCCTTGGCTCCGAGTGCAAAGTCCCTAGCGAGCACTCACTCAGTGCAATGCACCCAGAAAGACGCTCTCGCTCGTCTTTCAAGGAGCGATTCCTAACAGCAGAAGCAGCAGAGGCACAAACAGGATGACGAGAAGGGACAATGTAGAACACGTCTCTGTCCTGGCACATTGTCGTGTGCGATACGTCCCTCCGGGTCTTCGGTCCTTGCGAAGCTCTATGTACTGCGAGCGCAGCTACTTGAAGCTGAGACGGACCGCGGAGCTAGCAGCGAATTCGGAGAGCGCTAAGCACGAAGTCAAGAAGCGAGACGTGTCCCTGCAATGCGGTGCTAAGAGCAGCTTCCTCGCGGCGGGGGCGAGCTCCGGCCACAAGACATTCTCGTCCTAGCAACGGATCTCTGTGAAGGGCGTAGGCGAAAAGCTTTCGATTTCCATTCGAACTGCGAGAAAGGCAGACTGTTACACGGAGCTCTGAGAACAAAGGTGCACGCCCTAGGCGGGCTTGGGCAGAAGCAGCGTTCTCGAGCTCTTGGCTGCCGGCACACTGCTGGGTATGTGGCGCCCCTGCGGCGGCTTCTGGCCGCCGGCAAGTGAAAGCGGAGCAAGGCGTGGGCGAGGGCGAGGGCGGTGAACGAAGCGGCTATGTGCCGTGCTTGTGTGCACCACGTCAGAGGCTACTAGGAGAGGAAGGTGGTTGACTCTCGCTTGCCTTCCCAAGTGCCCTTAGCAGTCGGAAGGAGCAAGCTGAAGCACTGCTGCTTGTGCTGCTCCTTGGTTCCCTTGCAGCCCGCTCTGAAAGCATTGGCGGTCACTTCTAGGCGCCGAGTTGCACACACACAGCACCACGCTAAGTGCCGCGGAGAAGGGAAATCCAGAGTGCAGCGAGGAGCTTGACGTGGCTTACGTGCAGTAAGGAGAAGGTGAACCTAAGCACAGCCTCTTCAATCTGGCCGCCTCTGCTCTGCTTGCAACTTTTGCAAGTCGGCAAAGGGAGACGCGAGTATGTAGAACGGAGGGCAGCGAGACGCCGTGTGTTATGCGCCCTTTCAGGGCTGCTGACAAGGGGCTACTTTAAGAACGCCTTCTTCGTCCTCGCGTCCTTCTCGCTTCGCTCTAGCTGCAAGGAGTACAGCACAGCGAAGGAGTGAGGACGGGCACTGCCCCAGCTTTTGCCCTGGCGTGCAACGGCTGTGTGCTGCTTTTCCAAGCAGCAAGAGCACTGAGAAGTGAAAGCGATTGTGAAGGAGCTCTTTGGCTGCTCGTGTGCTCTTCGCTGCACTGCGCCGCTCGCAAGCGGCTTCGTTCTTCGGCGTCTGCCGTCCGGAGAGAGCTGAACTGCAGCGGTCAGTTGCAGCTCTGCCCAACAGCGCGCTCTCAGTTCTGCGGACAAGCACGCCCTGTTGCCTTGGCTCCGAGTGCAAAGTCCCTAGCGAGCACTCACTCAGTGCAATGCACCCAGAAAGACGCTCTCGCTCGTCTTTCAAGGAGCGATTCCTAACAGCAGAAGCAGCAGAGGCACAAACTGGATGACGAGAAGGGACAATGTAGAACACGTCTCTGTCCTGGCACATTGTCGTGTGCGATACGTCCCTCCGGGTCTTCGGTCCTTGCGAAGCTCTATGTACTGCGAGCGCAGCTACTTGAAGCTGAGACGGACCGCGGAGCTAGCAGCGAATTCGGAGAGCGCTAAGCACGAAGTCAAGAAGCGAGACGTGTCCCTGCAATGCGGTGCTAAGAGCAGCTTCCTCGCGGCGGGGGCGAGCTCCGGCCACAAGACATTCTCGTCCTAGCAACGGATCTCTGTGAAGGGCGTAGGCGAAAAGCTTTCGATTTCCATTCGAACTGCGAGAAAGGCAGACTGTTACACGGAGCTCTGAGAACAAAGGTGCACGCCCTAGGCGGGCTTGGGCAGAAGCAGCGTTCTCGAGCTCTTGGCTGCCGGCACACTGCTGGGTATGTGGCGCCCCTGCGGCGGCTTCTGGCCGCCGGCAAGTGAAAGCGGAGCAAGGCGTGGGCGAGGGCGAGGGCGGTGAACGAAGCGGCTATGTGCCGTGCTTGTGTGCACCACGTCAGAGGCTACTAGGAGAGGAAGGTGGTTGACTCTCGCTTGCCTTCCCAAGTGCCCTTAGCAGTCGGAAGGAGCAAGCTGAAGCACTGCTGCTTGTGCTGCTCCTTGGTTCCCTTGCAGCCCGCTCTGAAAGCATTGGCGGTCACTTCTAGGCGCCGAGTTGCACACACACAGCACCACGCTAAGTGCCGCGGAGAAGGGAAATCCAGAGTGCAGCGAGGAGCTTGACGTGGCTTACGTGCAGTAAGGAGAAGGTGAACCTAAGCACAGCCTCTTCAATCTGGCCGCCTCTGCTCTGCTTGCAACTTTTGCAAGTCGGCAAAGGGAGACGCGAGTATGTAGAACGGAGGGCAGCGAGACGCCGTGTGTTATGCGCCCTTTCAGGGCTGCTGACAAGGGGCTACTTTAAGAACGCCTTCTTCGTCCTCGCGTCCTTCTCGCTTCGCTCTAGCTGCAAGGAGTACAGCACAGCGAAGGAGTGAGGACGGGCACTGCCCCAGCTTTTGCCCTGGCGTGCAACGGCTGTGTGCTGCTTTTCCAAGCAGCAAGAGCACTGAGAAGTGAAAGCGATTGTGAAGGAGCTCTTTGGCTGCTCGTGTGCTCTTCGCTGCACTGCGCCGCTCGCAAGCGGCTTCGTTCTTCGGCGTCTGCCGTCCGGAGAGAGCTGAACTGCAGCGGTCAGTTTCAGCTCTGCCCAACAGCGCGCTCTCAGTTCTGCGGACAAGCACGCCCTGTTGCCTTGGCTCCGAGTGCAAAGTCCCTAGCGAGCACTCACTCAGTGCAATGCACCCAGAAAGACGCTCTCGCTCGTCTTTCAAGGAGCGATTCCTAACAGCAGAAGCAGCAGAGGCACAAACAGGATGACGAGAAGGGACAATGTAGAACACGTCTCTGTCCTGGCACATTGTCGTGTGCGATACGTCCCTCCGGGTCTTCGGTCCTTGCGAAGCTCTATGTACTGCGAGCGCAGCTACTTGAAGCTGAGACGGACCGCGGAGCTAGCAGCGAATTCGGAGAGCGCTAAGCACGAAGTCAAGAAGCGAGACGTGTCCCTGCAATGCGGTGCTAAGAGCAGCTTCCTCGCGGCGGGGGCGAGCTCCGGCCACAAGACATTCTCGTCCTAGCAACGGATCTCTGTGAAGGGCGTAGGCGAAAAGCTTTCGATTTCCATTCGAACTGCGAGAAAGGCAGACTGTTACACGGAGCTCTGAGAACAAAGGTGCACGCCCTAGGCGGGCTTGGGCAGAAGCAGCGTTCTCGAGCTCTTGGCTGCCGGCACACTGCTGGGTATGTGGCGCCCCTGCGGCGGCTTCTGGCCGCCGGCAAGTGAAAGCGGAGCAAGGCGTGGGCGAGGGCGAGGGCGGTGAACGAAGCGGCTATGTGCCGTGCTTGTGTGCACCACGTCAGAGGCTACTAGGAGAGGAAGGTGGTTGACTCTCGCTTGCCTTCCCAAGTGCCCTTAGCAGTCGGAAGGAGCAAGCTGAAGCACTGCTGCTTGTGCTGCTCCTTGGTTCCCTTGCAGCCCGCTCTGAAAGCATTGGCGGTCACTTCTAGGCGCCGAGTTGCACACACACAGCACCACGCTAAGTGCCGCGGAGAAGGGAAATCCAGAGTGCAGCGAGGAGCTTGACGTGGCTTACGTGCAGTAAGGAGAAGGTGAACCTAAGCACAGCCTCTTCAATCTGGCCGCCTCTGCTCTGCTTGCAACTTTTGCAAGTCGGCAAAGGGAGACGCGAGTATGTAGAACGGAGGGCAGCGAGACGCCGTGTGTTATGCGCCCTTTCAGGGCTGCTGACAAGGGGCTACTTTAAGAACGCCTTCTTCGTCCTCGCGTCCTTCTCGCTTCGCTCTAGCTGCAAGGAGTACAGCACAGCGAAGGAGTGAGGACGGGCACTGCCCCAGCTTTTGCCCTGGCGTGCAACGGCTGTGTGCTGCTTTTCCAAGCAGCAAGAGCACTGAGAAGTGAAAGCGATTGTGAAGGAGCTCTTTGGCTGCTCGTGTGCTCTTCGCTGCACTGCGCCGCTCGCAAGCGGCTTCGTTCTTCGGCGTCTGCCGTCCGGAGAGAGCTGAACTGCAGCGGTCAGTTGCAGCTCTGCCCAACAGCGCGCTCTCAGTTCTGCGGACAAGCACGCCCTGTTGCCTTGGCTCCGAGTGCAAAGTCCCTAGCGAGCACTCACTCAGTGCAATGCACCCAGAAAGACGCTCTCGCTCGTCTTTCAAGGAGCGATTCCTAACAGCAGAAGCAGCAGAGGCACAAACAGGATGACGAGAAGGGACAATGTAGAACACGTCTCTGTCCTGGCACATTGTCGTGTGCGATACGTCCCTCCGGGTCTTCGGTCCTTGCGAAGCTCTATGTACTGCGAGCGCAGCTACTTGAAGCTGAGACGGACCGCGGAGCTAGCAGCGAATTCGGAGAGCGCTAAGCACGAAGTCAAGAAGCGAGACGTGTCCCTGCAACGCGGTGCTAAGAGCAGCTTCCTCGCGGCGGGGGCGAGCTCCGGCCACAAGACATTCTCGTCCTAGCAACGGATCTCTGTGAAGGGCGTAGGCGAAAAGCTTTCGATTTCCATTCGAACTGCGAGAAAGGCAGACTGTTACACGGAGCTCTGAGAACAAAGGTGCACGCCCTAGGCGGGCTTGGGCAGAAGCAGCGTTCTCGAGCTCTTGGCTGCCGGCACACTGCTGGGTATGTGGCGCCCCTGCGGCGGCTTCTGGCCGCCGACAAGTGAAAGCGGAGCAAGGCGTGGGCGAGGGCGAGGGCGGTGAACGAAGCGGCTATGTGCCGTGCTTGTGTGCACCACGTCAGAGGCTACTAGGAGAGGAAGGTGGTTGACTCTCGCTTGCCTTCCCAAGTGCCCTTAGCAGTCGGAAGGAGCAAGCTGAAGCACTGCTGCTTGTGCTGCTCCTTGGTTCCCTTGCAGCCCGCTCTGAAAGCATTGGCGGTCACTTCTAGGCGCCGAGTTGCACACACACAGCACCACGCTAAGTGCCGCGGAGAAGGGAAATCCAGAGTGCAGCGAGGAGCTTGACGTGGCTTACGTGCAGTAAGGAGAAGGTGAACCTAAGCACAGCCTCTTCAATCTGGCCGCCTCTGCTCTGCTTGCAACTTTTGCAAGTCGGCAAAGGGAGACGCGAGTATGTAGAACGGAGGGCAGCGAGACGCCGTGTGTTATGCGCCCTTTCAGGGCTGCTGACAAGGGGCTACTTTAAGAACGCCTTCTTCGTCCTCGCGTCCTTCTCGCTTCGCTCTAGCTGCAAGGAGTACAGCACAGCGAAGGTGTGAGGAAAGGCACTGCCCCAGCTTTTGCCCTGGCGTGCAACGGCTGTGTGCAGCTTTTCCAAGCAGCAAGAGCACTGAGAAGTGAAAGCGATTGTGAAGGAGCTCTTTGGCTGCTCGTGTGCTCTTCGCTGCACTGCGCCGCTCGCAAGCGGCTTCGTTCTTCGGCGTCTGCCGTCCGGAGAGAGCTGAACTGCAGCGGTCAGTTTCAGCTCTGCCCAACAGCGCGCTCTCAGTTCTGCGGACAAGCACGCCCTGTTGCCTTGGCTCCGAGTGCAAAGTCCCTAGCGAGCACTCACTCAGTGCAATGCACCCAGAAAGACGCTCTCGCTCGTCTTTCAAGGAGCGATTCCTAACAGCAGAAGCAGCAGAGGCACAAACAGGATGACGAGAAGGGACAATGTAGAACACGTCTCTGTCCTGGCACATTGTCGTGTGCGATACGTCCCTCCGGGTCTTCGGTCCTTGCGAAGCTCTATGTACTGCGAGCGCAGCTACTTGAAGCTGAGACGGACCGCGGAGCTAGCAGCGAATTCGGAGAGCGCTAAGCACGAAGTCAAGAAGCGAGACGTGTCCCTGCAATGCGGTGCTAAGAGCAGCTTCCTCGCGGCGGGGGCGAGCTCCGGCCACAAGACATTCTCGTCCTAGCAACGGATCTCTGTGAAGGGCGTAGGCGAAAAGCTTTCGATTTCCATTCGAACTGCGAGAAAGGCAGACTGTTACACGGAGCTCTGAGAACAAAGGTGCACGCCCTAGGCGGGCTTGGGCAGAAGCAGCGTTCTCGAGCTCTTGGCTGCCCGCACACTGCTGGGTATGTGGCGCCCCTGCGGCGGCTTCTGGCCGCCGGCAAGTGAAAGCGGAGCAAGGCGTGGGCGAGGGCGAGGGCGGTGAACGAAGCGGCTATGTGCCGTGCTTGTGTGCACCACGTCAGAGGCTACTAGGAGAGGAAGGTGGTTGACTCTCGCTTGCCTTCCCAAGTGCCCTTAGCAGTCGGAAGGAGCAAGCTGAAGCACTGCTGCTTGTGCTGCTCCTTGGTTCCCTTGCAGCCCGCTCTGAAAGCATTGGCGGTCACTTCTAGGCGCCGAGTTGCACACACACAGCACCACGCTAAGTGCCGCGGAGAAGGGAAATCCAGAGTGCAGCGAGGAGCTTGACGTGGCTTACGTGCAGTAAGGAGAAGGTGAACCTAAGCACAGCCTCTTCAATCTGGCCGCCTCTGCTCTGGTAGCAACTTTTGCAAGTCGGCAAAGGGAGACGCGAGTATGTAGAACGGAGGGCAGCGAGACGCCTTGTGTTATGCGCCCTTTCAGGGCTGCTGACAAGGGGCTACTTTAAGAACGCCTTCTTCGTCCTCGCGTCCTTCTCGCTTCGCTCTAGCTGCAAGGAGTACAGCACAGCGAAGGAGTGAGGACGGGCACTGCCCCAGCTTTTGCCCTGGCGTGCAACGGCTGTGTGCTGCTTTTCCAAGCAGCAAGAGCACTGAGAAGTGAAAGCGATTGTGAAGGAGCTCTTTGGCTGCTCGTGTGCTCTTCGCTGCACTGCGCCGCTCGCAAGCGGCTTCGTTCTTCGGCGTCTGCCGTCCGGAGAGAGCTGAACTGCAGCGGTCAGTTTCAGCTCTGCCCAACAGCGCGCTCTCAGTTCTGCGGACAAGCACGCCCTGTTGCCTTGGCTCCGAGTGCAAAGTCCCTAGCGAGCACTCACTCAGTGCAATGCACCCAGAAAGACGCTCTCGCTCGTCTTTCAAGGAGCGATTCCTAACAGCAGAAGCAGCAGAGGCACAAACAGGATGACGAGAAGGGACAATGTAGAACACGTCTCTGTCCTGGCACATTGTCGTGTGCGATACGTCCCTCCGGGTCTTCGGTCCTTGCGAAGCTCTATGTACTGCGAGCGCAGCTACTTGAAGCTGAGACGGACCGCGGAGCTAGCAGCGAATTCGGAGAGCGCTAAGCACGAAGTCAAGAAGCGAGACGTGTCCCTGCAATGCGGTGCTAAGAGCAGCTTCCTCGCGGCGGGGGCGAGCTCCGGCCACAAGACATTCTCGTCCTAGCAACGGATCTCTGTGAAGGGCGTAGGCGAAAAGCTTTCGATTTCCATTCGAACTGCGAGAAAGGCAGACTGTTACACGGAGCTCTGAGAACAAAGGTGCACGCCCTAGGCGGGCTTGGGCAGAAGCAGCGTTCTCGAGCTCTTGGCTGCCGGCACACTGCTGGGTATGTGGCGCCCCTGCGGCGGCTTCTGGCCGCCGACAAGTGAAAGCGGAGCAAGGCGTGGGCGAGGGCGAGGGCGGTGAACGAAGCGGCTATGTGCCGTGCTTGTGTGCACCACGTCAGAGGCTACTAGGAGAGGAAGGTGGTTGACTCTCGCTTGCCTTCCCAAGTGCCCTTAGCAGTCGGAAGGAGCAAGCTGAAGCACTGCTGCTTGTGCTGCTCCTTGGTTCCCTTGCAGCCCGCTCTGAAAGCATTGGCGGTCACTTCTAGGCGCCGAGTTGCACACACACAGCACCACGCTAAGTGCCGCGGAGAAGGGAAATCCAGAGTGCAGCGAGGAGCTTGACGTGGCTTACGTGCAGTAAGGAGAAGGTGAACCTAAGCACAGCCTCTTCAATCTGGCCGCCTCTGCTCTGGTAGCAACTTTTGCAAGTCGGCAAAGGGAGACGCGAGTATGTAGAACGGAGGGCAGCGAGACGCCTTGTGTTATGCGCCCTTTCAGGGCTGCTGACAAGGGGCTACTTTAAGAACGCCTTCTTCGTCCTCGCGTCCTTCTCGCTTCGCTCTAGCTGCAAGGAGTACAGCACAGCGAAGGAGTGAGGACGGGCACTGCCCCAGCTTTTGCCCTGGCGTGCAACGGCTGTGTGCTGCTTTTCCAAGCAGCAAGAGCACTGAGAAGTGAAAGCGATTGTGAAGGAGCTCTTTGGCTGCTCGTGTGCTCTTCGCTGCACTGCGCCGCTCGCAAGCGGCTTCGTTCTTCGGCGTCTGCCGTCCGGAGAGAGCTGAACTGCAGCGGTCAGTTTCAGCTCTGCCCAACAGCGCGCTCTCAGTTCTGCGGACAAGCACGCCCTGTTGCCTTGGCTCCGAGTGCAAAGTCCCTAGCGAGCACTCACTCAGTGCAATGCACCCAGAAAGACGCTCTCGCTCGTCTTTCAAGGAGCGATTCCTAACAGCAGAAGCAGCAGAGGCACAAACAGGATGACGAGAAGGGACAATGTAGAACACGTCTCTGTCCTGGCACATTGTCGTGTGCGATACGTCCCTCCGGGTCTTCGGTCCTTGCGAAGCTCTATGTACTGCGAGCGCAGCTACTTGAAGCTGAGACGGACCGCGGAGCTAGCAGCGAATTCGGAGAGCGCTAAGCACGAAGTCAAGAAGCGAGACGTGTCCCTGCAATGCGGTGCTAAGAGCAGCTTCCTCGCGGCGGGGGCGAGCTCCGGCCACAAGACATTCTCGTCCTAGCAACGGATCTCTGTGAAGGGCGTAGGCGAAAAGCTTTCGATTTCCATTCGAACTGCGAGAAAGGCAGACTGTTACACGGAGCTCTGAGAACAAAGGTGCACGCCCTAGGCGGGCTTGGGCAGAAGCAGCGTTCTCGAGCTCTTGGCTGCCGGCACACTGCTGGGTATGTGGCGCCCCTGCGGCGGCTTCTGGCCGCCGACAAGTGAAAGCGGAGCAAGGCGTGGGCGAGGGCGAGGGCGGTGAACGAAGCGGCTATGTGCCGTGCTTGTGTGCACCACGTCAGAGGCTACTAGGAGAGGAAGGTGGTTGACTCTCGCTTGCCTTCCCAAGTGCCCTTAGCAGTCGGAAGGAGCAAGCTGAAGCACTGCTGCTTGTGCTGCTCCTTGGTTCCCTTGCAGCCCGCTCTGAAAGCATTGGCGGTCACTTCTAGGCGCCGAGTTGCACACACACAGCACCACGCTAAGTGCCGCGGAGAAGGGAAATCCAGAGTGCAGCGAGGAGCTTGACGTGGCTTACGTGCAGTAAGGAGAAGGTGAACCTAAGCACAGCCTCTTCAATCTGGCCGCCTCTGCTCTGCTTGCAACTTTTGCAAGTCGGCAAAGGGAGACGCGAGTATGTAGAACGGAGGGCAGCGAGACGCCGTGTGTTATGCGCCCTTTCAGGGCTGCTGACAAGGGGCTACTTTAAGAACGCCTTCTTCGTCCTCGCGTCCTTCTCGCTTCGCTCTAGCTGCAAGGAGTACAGCACAGCGAAGGAGTGAGGACGGGCACTGCCCCAGCTTTTGCCCTGGCGTGCAACGGCTGTGTGCTGCTTTTCCAAGCAGCAAGAGCACTGAGAAGTGAAAGCGATTGTGAAGGAGCTCTTTGGCTGCTCGTGTGCTCTTCGCTGCACTGCGCCGCTCGCAAGCGGCTTCGTTCTTCGGCGTCTGCCGTCCGGAGAGAGCTGAACTGCAGCGGTCAGTTTCAGCTCTGCCCAACAGCGCGCTCTCAGTTCTGCGGACAAGCACGCCCTGTTGCCTTGGCTCCGAGTGCAAAGTCCCTAGCGAGCACTCACTCAGTGCAATGCACCCAGAAAGACGCTCTCGCTCGTCTTTCAAGGAGCGACTCCTAACAGCAGAAGCAGCAGAGGCACAAACAGGATGACGAGAAGGGACAATGTAGAACACGTCTCTGTCCTGGCACATTGTCGTGTGCGATACGTCCCTCCGGGTCTTCGGTCCTTGCGAAGCTCTATGTACTGCGAGCGCAGCTACTTGAAGCTGAGACGGACCGCGGAGCTAGCAGCGAATTCGGAGAGCGCTAAGCACGAAGTCAAGAAGCGAGACGTGTCCCTGCAATGCGGTGCTAAGAGCAGCTTCCTCGCGGCGGGGGCGAGCTCCGGCCACAAGACATTCTCGTCCTAGCAACGGATCTCTGTGAAGGGCGTAGGCGAAAAGCTTTCGATTTCCATTCGAACTGCGAGAAAGGCAGACTGTTACACGGAGCTCTGAGAACAAAGGTGCACGCCCTAGGCGGGCTTGGGCAGAAGCAGCGTTCTCGAGCTCTTGGCTGCCGGCACACTGCTGGGTATGTGGCGCCCCTGCGGCGGCTTCTGGCCGCCGACAAGTGAAAGCGGAGCAAGGCGTGGGCGAGGGCGAGGGCGGTGAACGAAGCGGCTATGTGCCGTGCTTGTGTGCACCACGTCAGAGGCTACTAGGAGAGGAAGGTGGTTGACTCTCGCTTGCCTTCCCAAGTGCCCTTAGCAGTCGGAAGGAGCAAGCTGAAGCACTGCTGCTTGTGCTGCTCCTTGGTTCCCTTGCAGCCCGCTCTGAAAGCATTGGCGGTCACTTCTAGGCGCCGAGTTGCACACACACAGCACCACGCTAAGTGCCGCGGAGAAGGGAAATCCAGAGTGCAGCGAGGAGCTTGACGTGGCTTACGTGCAGTAAGGAGAAGGTGAACCTAAGCACAGCCTCTTCAATCTGGCCGCCTCTGCTCTGCTTGCAACTTTTGCAAGTCGGCAAAGGGAGACGCGAGTATGTAGAACGGAGGGCAGCGAGACGCCGTGTGTTATGCGCCCTTTCAGGGCTGCTGACAAGGGGCTACTTTAAGAACGCCTTCTTCGTCCTCGCGTCCTTCTCGCTTCGCTCTAGCTGCAAGGAGTACAGCACAGCGAAGGTGTGAGGAAAGGCACTGCCCCAGCTTTTGCCCTGGCGTGCAACGGCTGTGTGCAGCTTTTCCAAGCAGCAAGAGCACTGAGAAGTGAAAGCGATTGTGAAGGAGCTCTTTGGCTGCTCGTGTGCTCTTCGCTGCACTGCGCCGCTCGCAAGCGGCTTCGTTCTTCGGCGTCTGCCGTCCGGAGAGAGCTGAACTGCAGCGGTCAGTTTCAGCTCTGCCCAACAGCGCGCTCTCAGTTCTGCGGACAAGCACGCCCTGTTGCCTTGGCTCCGAGTGCAAAGTCCCTAGCGAGCACTCACTCAGTGCAATGCACCCAGAAAGACGCTCTCGCTCGTCTTTCAAGGAGCGATTCCTAACAGCAGAAGCAGCAGAGGCACAAACAGGATGACGAGAAGGGACAATGTAGAACACGTCTCTGTCCTGGCACATTGTCGTGTGCGATACGTCCCTCCGGGTCTTCGGTCCTTGCGAAGCTCTATGTACTGCGAGCGCAGCTACTTGAAGCTGAGACGGACCGCGGAGCTAGCAGCGAATTCGGAGAGCGCTAAGCACGAAGTCAAGAAGCGAGACGTGTCCCTGCAATGCGGTGCTAAGAGCAGCTTCCTCGCGGCGGGGGCGAGCTCCGGCCACAAGACATTCTCGTCCTAGCAACGGATCTCTGTGAAGGGCGTAGGCGAAAAGCTTTCGATTTCCATTCGAACTGCGAGAAAGGCAGACTGTTACACGGAGCTCTGAGAACAAAGGTGCACGCCCTAGGCGGGCTTGGGCAGAAGCAGCGTTCTCGAGCTCTTGGCTGCCGGCACACTGCTGGGTATGTGGCGCCCCTGCGGCGGCTTCTGGCCGCCGGCAAGTGAAAGCGGAGCAAGGCGTGGGCGAGGGCGAGGGCGGTGAACGAAGCGGCTATGTGCCGTGCTTGTGTGCACCACGTCAGAGGCTACTAGGAGAGGAAGGTGGTTGACTCTCGCTTGCCTTCCCAAGTGCCCTTAGCAGTCGGAAGGAGCAAGCTGAAGCACTGCTGCTTGTGCTGCTCCTTGGTTCCCTTGCAGCCCGCTCTGAAAGCATTGGCGGTCACTTCTAGGCGCCGAGTTGCACACACACAGCACCACGCTAAGTGCCGCGGAGAAGGGAAATCCAGAGTGCAGCGAGGAGCTTGACGTGGCTTACGTGCAGTAAGGAGAAGGTGAACCTAAGCACAGCCTCTTCAATCTGGCCGCCTCTGCTCTGCTTGCAACTTTTGCAAGTCGGCAAAGGGAGACGCGAGTATGTAGAACGGAGGGCAGCGAGACGCCGTGTGTTATGCGCCCTTTCAGGGCTGCTGACAAGGGGCTACTTTAAGAACGCCTTCTTCGTCCTCGCGTCCTTCTCGCTTCGCTCTAGCTGCAAGGAGTACAGCACAGCGAAGGAGTGAGGACGGGCACTGCCCCAGCTTTTGCCCTGGCGTGCAACGGCTGTGTGCTGCTTTTCCAAGCAGCAAGAGCACTGAGAAGTGAAAGCGATTGTGAAGGAGCTCTTTGGCTGCTCGTGTGCTCTTCGCTGCACAGCGCCGCTCGCAAGCGGCTTCGTTCTTCGGCGTCTGCCGTCCGGAGAGAGCTGAACTGCAGCGGTCAGTTGCAGCTCTGCCCAACAGCGCGCTCTCAGTTCTGCGGACAAGCACGCCCTGTTGCCTTGGCTCCGAGTGCAAAGTCCCTAGCGAGCACTCACTCAGTGCAATGCACCCAGAAAGACGCTCTCGCTCGTCTTTCAAGGAGCGATTCCTAACAGCAGAAGCAGCAGAGGCACAAACAGGATGACGAGAAGGGACAATGTAGAACACGTCTCTGTCCTGGCACATTGTCGTGTGCGATACGTCCCTCCGGGTCTTCGGTCCTTGCGAAGCTCTATGTACTGCGAGCGCAGCTACTTGAAGCTGAGACGGACCGCGGAGCTAGCAGCGAATTCGGAGAGCGCTAAGCACGAAGTCAAGAAGCGAGACGTGTCCCTGCAATGCGGTGCTAAGAGCAGCTTCCTCGCGGCGGGGGCGAGCTCCGGCCACAAGACATTCTCGTCCTAGCAACGGATCTCTGTGAAGGGCGTAGGCGAAAAGCTTTCGATTTCCATTCGAACTGCGAGAAAGGCAGACTGTTACACGGAGCTCTGAGAACAAAGGTGCACGCCCTAGGCGGGCTTGGGCAGAAGCAGCGTTCTCGAGCTCTTGGCTGCCGGCACACTGCTGGGTATGTGGCGCCCCTGCGGCGGCTTCTGGCCGCCGACAAGTGAAAGCGGAGCAAGGCGTGGGCGAGGGCGAGGGCGGTGAACGAAGCGGCTATGTGCCGTGCTTGTGTGCACCACGTCAGAGGCTACTAGGAGAGGAAGGTGGTTGACTCTCGCTTGCCTTCCCAAGTGCCCTTAGCAGTCGGAAGGAGCAAGCTGAAGCACTGCTGCTTGTGCTGCTCCTTGGTTCCCTTGCAGCCCGCTCTGAAAGCATTGGCGGTCACTTCTAGGCGCCGAGTTGCACACACACAGCACCACGCTAAGTGCCGCGGAGAAGGGAAATCCAGAGTGCAGCGAGGAGCTTGACGTGGCTTACGTGCAGTAAGGAGAAGGTGAACCTAAGCACAGCCTCTTCAATCTGGCCGCCTCTGCTCTGCTTGCAACTTTTGCAAGTCGGCAAAGGGAGACGCGAGTATGTAGAACGGAGGGCAGCGAGACGCCGTGTGTTATGCGCCCTTTCAGGGCTGCTGACAAGGGGCTACTTTAAGAACGCCTTCTTCGTCCTCGCGTCCTTCTCGCTTCGCTCTAGCTGCAAGGAGTACAGCACAGCGAAGGTGTGAGGAAAGGCACTGCCCCAGCTTTTGCCCTGGCGTGCAACGGCTGTGTGCAGCTTTTCCAAGCAGCAAGAGCACTGAGAAGTGAAAGCGATTGTGAAGGAGCTCTTTGGCTGCTCGTGTGCTCTTCGCTGCACTGCGCCGCTCGCAAGCGGCTTCGTTCTTCGGCGTCTGCCGTCCGGAGAGAGCTGAACTGCAGCGGTCAGTTTCAGCTCTGCCCAACAGCGCGCTCTCAGTTCTGCGGACAAGCACGCCCTGTTGCCTTGGCTCCGAGTGCAAAGTCCCTAGCGAGCACTCACTCAGTGCAATGCACCCAGAAAGACGCTCTCGCTCGTCTTTCAAGGAGCGATTCCTAACAGCAGAAGCAGCAGAGGCACAAACAGGATGACGAGAAGGGACAATGTAGAACACGTCTCTGTCCTGGCACATTGTCGTGTGCGATACGTCCCTCCGGGTCTTCGGTCCTTGCGAAGCTCTATGTACTGCGAGCGCAGCTACTTGAAGCTGAGACGGACCGCGGAGCTAGCAGCGAATTCGGAGAGCGCTAAGCACGAAGTCAAGAAGCGAGACGTGTCCCTGCAATGCGGTGCTAAGAGCAGCTTCCTCGCGGCGGGGGCGAGCTCCGGCCACAAGACATTCTCGTCCTAGCAACGGATCTCTGTGAAGGGCGTAGGCGAAAAGCTTTCGATTTCCATTCGAACTGCGAGAAAGGCAGACTGTTACACGGAGCTCTGAGAACAAAGGTGCACGCCCTAGGCGGGCTTGGGCAGAAGCAGCGTTCTCGAGCTCTTGGCTGCCGGCACACTGCTGGGTATGTGGCGCCCCTGCGGCGGCTTCTGGCCGCCGGCAAGTGAAAGCGGAGCAAGGCGTGGGCGAGGGCGAGGGCGGTGAACGAAGCGGCAAAAGCGCCGTGCTTGTGTGCACCACGTCAGAGGCTACTAGGAGAGGAAGGTGGTTGACTCTCGCTTGCCTTCCCAAGTGCCCTTAGCAGTCGGAAGCACTGCTGCTTGTGCTGCTCCTTGGTTCCCTTGCAGCCCGCTCTGAAAGCATTGGCGGTCACTTCTAGGCGCCGAGTTGCACACACACAGCACCACGCTAAGTGCCGCGGAGAAGGGAAATCCAGAGTGCAGCGAGGAGCTTGACGTGGCTTACGTGCAGTAAGGAGAAGGTGAACCTAAGCACAGCCTCTTCAATCTGGCCGCCTCTGCTCTGGTAGCAACTTTTGCAAGTCGGCAAAGGGAGACGCGAGTATGTAGAACGGAGGGCAGCGAGACGCCTTGTGTTATGCGCCCTTTCAGGGCTGCTGACAAGGGGCTACTTTAAGAACGCCTTCTTCGTCCTCGCGTCCTTCTCGCTTCGCTCTAGCTGCAAGGAGTACAGCACAGCGAAGGTGTGAGGAAAGGCACTGCCCCAGCTTTTGCCCTGGCGTGCAACGGCTGTGTGCAGCTTTTCCAAGCAGCAAGAGCACTGAGAAGTGAAAGCGATTGTGAAGGAGCTCTTTGGCTGCTCGTGTGCTCTTCGCTGCACTGCGCCGCTCGCAAGCGGCTTCGTTCTTCGGCGTCTGCCGTCCGGAGAGAGCTGAACTGCAGCGGTCAGTTGCAGCTCTGCCCAACAGCGCGCTCTCAGTTCTGCGGACAAGCACGCCCTGTTGCCTTGGCTCCGAGTGCAAAGTCCCTAGCGAGCACTCACTCAGTGCAATGCACCCAGAAAGACGCTCTCGCTCGTCTTTCAAGGAGCGATTCCTAACAGCAGAAGCAGCAGAGGCACAAACAGGATGACGAGAAGGGACAATGTAGAACACGTCTCTGTCCTGGCACATTGTCGTGTGCGATACGTCCCTCCGGGTCTTCGGTCCTTGCGAAGCTCTATGTACTGCGAGCGCAGCTACTTGAAGCTGAGACGGACCGCGGAGCTAGCAGCGAATTCGGAGAGCGCTAAGCACGAAGTCAAGAAGCGAGACGTGTCCCTGCAATGCGGTGCTAAGAGCAGCTTCCTCGCGGCGGGGGCGAGCTCCGGCCACAAGACATTCTCGTCCTAGCAACGGATCTCTGTGAAGGGCGTAGGCGAAAAGCTTTCGATTTCCATTCGAACTGCGAGAAAGGCAGACTGTTACACGGAGCTCTGAGAACAAAGGTGCACGCCCTAGGCGGGCTTGGGCAGAAGCAGCGTTCTCGAGCTCTTGGCTGCCGGCACACTGCTGGGTATGTGGCGCCCCTGCGGCGGCTTCTGGCCGCCGGCAAGTGAAAGCGGAGCAAGGCGTGGGCGAGGGCGAGGGCGGTGAACGAAGCGGCTATGTGCCGTGCTTGTGTGCACCACGTCAGAGGCTACTAGGAGAGGAAGGTGGTTGACTCTCGCTTGCCTTCCCAAGTGCCCTTAGCAGTCGGAAGGAGCAAGCTGAAGCACTGCTGCTTGTGCTGCTCCTTGGTTCCCTTGCAGCCCGCTCTGAAAGCATTGGCGGTCACTTCTAGGCGCCGAGTTGCACACACACAGCACCACGCTAAGTGCCGCGGAGAAGGGAAATCCAGAGTGCAGCGAGGAGCTTGACGTGGCTTACGTGCAGTAAGGAGAAGGTGAACCTAAGCACAGCCTCTTCAATCTGGCCGCCTCTGCTCTGCTTGCAACTTTTGCAAGTCGGCAAAGGGAGACGCGAGTATGTAGAACGGAGGGCAGCGAGACGCCGTGTGTTATGCGCCCTTTCAGGGCTGCTGACAAGGGGCTACTTTAAGAACGCCTTCTTCGTCCTCGCGTCCTTCTCGCTTCGCTCTAGCTGCAAGGAGTACAGCACAGCGAAGGAGTGAGGACGGGCACTGCCCCAGCTTTTGCCCTGGCGTGCAACGGCTGTGTGCTGCTTTTCCAAGCAGCAAGAGCACTGAGAAGTGAAAGCGATTGTGAAGGAGCTCTTTGGCTGCTCGTGTGCTCTTCGCTGCACTGCGCCGCTCGCAAGCGGCTTCGTTCTTCGGCGTCTGCCGTCCGGAGAGAGCTGAACTGCAGCGGTCAGTTGCAGCTCTGCCCAACAGCGCGCTCTCAGTTCTGCGGACAAGCACGCCCTGTTGCCTTGGCTCCGAGTGCAAAGTCCCTAGCGAGCACTCACTCAGTGCAATGCACCCAGAAAGACGCTCTCGCTCGTCTTTCAAGGAGCGATTCCTAACAGCAGAAGCAGCAGAGGCACAAACAGGATGACGAGAAGGGACAATGTAGAACACGTCTCTGTCCTGGCACATTGTCGTGTGCGATACGTCCCTCCGGGTCTTCGGTCCTTGCGAAGCTCTATGTACTGCGAGCGCAGCTACTTGAAGCTGAGACGGACCGCGGAGCTAGCAGCGAATTCGGAGAGCGCTAAGCACGAAGTCAAGAAGCGAGACGTGTCCCTGCAATGCGGTGCTAAGAGCAGCTTCCTCGCGGCGGGGGCGAGCTCCGGCCACAAGACATTCTCGTCCTAGCAACGGATCTCTGTGAAGGGCGTAGGCGAAAAGCTTTCGATTTCCATTCGAACTGCGAGAAAGGCAGACTGTTACACGGAGCTCTGAGAACAAAGGTGCACGCCCTAGGCGGGCTTGGGCAGAAGCAGCGTTCTCGAGCTCTTGGCTGCCGGCACACTGCTGGGTATGTGGCGCCCCTGCGGCGGCTTCTGGCCGCCGACAAGTGAAAGCGGAGCAAGGCGTGGGCGAGGGCGAGGGCGGTGAACGAAGCGGCTATGTGCCGTGCTTGTGTGCACCACGTCAGAGGCTACTAGGAGAGGAAGGTGGTTGACTCTCGCTTGCCTTCCCAAGTGCCCTTAGCAGTCGGAAGGAGCAAGCTGAAGCACTGCTGCTTGTGCTGCTCCTTGGTTCCCTTGCAGCCCGCTCTGAAAGCATTGGCGGTCACTTCTAGGCGCCGAGTTGCACACACACAGCACCACGCTAAGTGCCGCGGAGAAGGGAAATCCAGAGTGCAGCGAGGAGCTTGACGTGGCTTACGTGCAGTAAGGAGAAGGTGAACCTAAGCACAGCCTCTTCAATCTGGCCGCCTCTGCTCTGCTTGCAACTTTTGCAAGTCGGCAAAGGGAGACGCGAGTATGTAGAACGGAGGGCAGCGAGACGCCGTGTGTTATGCGCCCTTTCAGGGCTGCTGACAAGGGGCTACTTTAAGAACGCCTTCTTCGTCCTCGCGTCCTTCTCGCTTCGCTCTAGCTGCAAGGAGTACAGCACAGCGAAGGAGTGAGGACGGGCACTGCCCCAGCTTTTGCCCTGGCGTGCAACGGCTGTGTGCTGCTTTTCCAAGCAGCAAGAGCACTGAGAAGTGAAAGCGATTGTGAAGGAGCTCTTTGGCTGCTCGTGTGCTCTTCGCTGCACTGCGCCGCTCGCAAGCGGCTTCGTTCTTCGGCGTCTGCCGTCCGGAGAGAGCTGAACTGCAGCGGTCAGTTTCAGCTCTGCCCAACAGCGCGCTCTCAGTTCTGCGGACAAGCACGCCCTGTTGCCTTGGCTCCGAGTGCAAAGTCCCTAGCGAGCACTCACTCAGTGCAATGCACCCAGAAAGACGCTCTCGCTCGTCTTTCAAGGAGCGATTCCTAACAGCAGAAGCAGCAGAGGCACAAACAGGATGACGAGAAGGGACAATGTAGAACACGTCTCTGTCCTGGCACATTGTCGTGTGCGATACGTCCCTCCGGGTCTTCGGTCCTTGCGAAGCTCTATGTACTGCGAGCGCAGCTACTTGAAGCTGAGACGGACCGCGGAGCTAGCAGCGAATTCGGAGAGCGCTAAGCACGAAGTCAAGAAGCGAGACGTGTCCCTGCAATGCGGTGCTAAGAGCAGCTTCCTCGCGGCGGGGGCGAGCTCCGGCCACAAGACATTCTCGTCCTAGCAACGGATCTCTGTGAAGGGCGTAGGCGAAAAGCTTTCGATTTCCATTCGAACTGCGAGAAAGGCAGACTGTTACACGGAGCTCTGAGAACAAAGGTGCACGCCCTAGGCGGGCTTGGGCAGAAGCAGCGTTCTCGAGCTCTTGGCTGCCGGCACACTGCTGGGTATGTGGCGCCCCTGCGGCGGCTTCTGGCCGCCGACAAGTGAAAGCGGAGCAAGGCGTGGGCGAGGGCGAGGGCGGTGAACGAAGCGGCTATGTGCCGTGCTTGTGTGCACCACGTCAGAGGCTACTAGGAGAGGAAGGTGGTTGACTCTCGCTTGCCTTCCCAAGTGCCCTTAGCAGTCGGAAGGAGCAAGCTGAAGCACTGCTGCTTGTGCTGCTCCTTGGTTCCCTTGCAGCCCGCTCTGAAAGCATTGGCGGTCACTTCTAGGCGCCGAGTTGCACACACACAGCACCACGCTAAGTGCCGCGGAGAAGGGAAATCCAGAGTGCAGCGAGGAGCTTGACGTGGCTTACGTGCAGTAAGGAGAAGGTGAACCTAAGCACAGCCTCTTCAATCTGGCCGCCTCTGCTCTGGTTGCAACTTTTGCAAGTCAGCAAAGGGAGACGCGAGTATGTAGAACGGAGGGCAGCGAGACGCCGTGTGTTATGCGCCCTTTCAGGGCTGCTGACAAGGGGCTACTTTAAGAACGCCTTCTTCGTCCTCGCGTCCTTCTCGCTTCGCTCTAGCTGCAAGGAGTACAGCACAGCGAAGGAGTGAGGACGGGCACTGCCCTAGCTTTTGTCCTGGCGTGCAACGGCTGTGTGCTGCTTTTCCAAGCAGCAAGAGCACTGAGAAGTGAAAGCGATTGTGAAGGAGCTCTTTGGCTGCTCGTGTGCTCTTCGCTGCACTGCGCCGCTCGCAAGCGGCTTCGTTCTTCGGCGTCTGCCGTCCGGAGAGAGCTGAACTGCAGCGGTCAGTTGCAGCTCTGCCCAACAGCGCGCTCTCAGTTCTGCGGACAAGCACGCCCTGTTGCCTTGGCTCCGAGTGCAAAGTCCCTAGCGAGCACTCACTCAGTGCAATGCACCCAGAAAGACGCTCTCGCTCGTCTTTCAAGGAGCGATTCCTAACAGCAGAAGCAGCAGAGGCACAAACTGGATGACGAGAAGGGACAATGTAGAACACGTCTCTGTCCTGGCACATTGTCGTGTGCGATACGTCCCTCCGGGTCTTCGGTCCTTGCGAAGCTCTATGTACTGCGAGCGCAGCTACTTGAAGCTGAGACGGACCGCGGAGCTAGCAGCGAATTCGGAGAGCGCTAAGCACGAAGTCAAGAAGCGAGACGTGTCCCTGCAATGCGGTGCTAAGAGCAGCTTCCTCGCGGCGGGGGCGAGCTCCGGCCACAAGACATTCTCGTCCTAGCAACGGATCTCTGTGAAGGGCGTAGGCGAAAAGCTTTCGATTTCCATTCGAACTGCGAGAAAGGCAGACTGTTACACGGAGCTCTGAGAACAAAGGTGCACGCCCTAGGCGGGCTTGGGCAGAAGCAGCGTTCTCGAGCTCTTGGCTGCCGGCACACTGCTGGGTATGTGGCGCCCCTGCGGCGGCTTCTGGCCGCCGGCAAGTGAAAGCGGAGCAAGGCGTGGGCGAGGGCGAGGGCGGTGAACGAAGCGGCTATGTGCCGTGCTTGTGTGCACCACGTCAGAGGCTACTAGGAGAGGAAGGTGGTTGACTCTCGCTTGCCTTCCCAAGTGCCCTTAGCAGTCGGAAGGAGCAAGCTGAAGCACTGCTGCTTGTGCTGCTCCTTGGTTCCCTTGCAGCCCGCTCTGAAAGCATTGGCGGTCACTTCTAGGCGCCGAGTTGCACACACACAGCACCACGCTAAGTGCCGCGGAGAAGGGAAATCCAGAGTGCAGCGAGGAGCTTGACGTGGCTTACGTGCAGTAAGGAGAAGGTGAACCTAAGCACAGCCTCTTCAATCTGGCCGCCTCTGCTCTGGTAGCAACTTTGGCAAGTCGGCAAAGGGAGACGCGAGTATGTAGAACGGAGGGCAGCGAGACGCCGTGTGTTATGCGCCCTTTCAGGGCTGCTGACAAGGGGCTACTTTAAGAACGCCTTCTTCGTCCTCGCGTCCTTCTCGCTTCGCTCTAGCTGCAAGGAGTACAGCACAGCGAAGGAGTGAGGACGGGCACTGCCCCAGCTTTTGCCCTGGCGTGCAACGGCTGTGTGCTGCTTTTCCAAGCAGCAAGAGCACTGAGAAGTGAAAGCGATTGTGAAGGAGCTCTTTGGCTGCTCGTGTGCTCTTCGCTGCACTGCGCCGCTCGCAAGCGGCTTCGTTCTTCGGCGTCTGCCGTCCGGAGAGAGCTGAACTGCAGCGGTCAGTTGCAGCTCTGCCCAACAGCGCGCTCTCAGTTCTGCGGACAAGCACGCCCTGTTGCCTTGGCTCCGAGTGCAAAGTCCCTAGCGAGCACTCACTCAGTGCAATGCACCCAGAAAGACGCTCTCGCTCGTCTTTCAAGGAGCGATTCCTAACAGCAGAAGCAGCAGAGGCACAAACAGGATGACGAGAAGGGACAATGTAGAACACGTCTCTGTCCTGGCACATTGTCGTGTGCGATACGTCCCTCCGGGTCTTCGGTCCTTGCGAAGCTCTATGTACTGCGAGCGCAGCTACTTGAAGCTGAGACGGACCGCGGAGCTAGCAGCGAATTCGGAGAGCGCTAAGCACGAAGTCAAGAAGCGAGACGTGTCCCTGCAATGCGGTGCTAAGAGCAGCTTCCTCGCGGCGGGGGCGAGCTCCGGCCACAAGACATTCTCGTCCTAGCAACGGATCTCTGTGAAGGGCGTAGGCGAAAAGCTTTCGATTTCCATTCGAACTGCGAGAAAGGCAGACTGTTACACGGAGCTCTGAGAACAAAGGTGCACGCCCTAGGCGGGCTTGGGCAGAAGCAGCGTTCTCGAGCTCTTGGCTGCCGGCACACTGCTGGGTATGTGGCGCCCCTGCGGCGGCTTCTGGCCGCCGACAAGTGAAAGCGGAGCAAGGCGTGGGCGAGGGCGAGGGCGGTGAACGAAGCGGCTATGTGCCGTGCTTGTGTGCACCACGTCAGAGGCTACTAGGAGAGGAAGGTGGTTGACTCTCGCTTGCCTTCCCAAGTGCCCTTAGCAGTCGGAAGGAGCAAGCTGAAGCACTGCTGCTTGTGCTGCTCCTTGGTTCCCTTGCAGCCCGCTCTGAAAGCATTGGCGGTCACTTCTAGGCGCCGAGTTGCACACACACAGCACCACGCTAAGTGCCGCGGAGAAGGGAAATCCAGAGTGCAGCGAGGAGCTTGACGTGGCTTACGTGCAGTAAGGAGAAGGTGAACCTAAGCACAGCCTCTTCAATCTGGCCGCCTCTGCTCTGCTTGCAACTTTTGCAAGTCGGCAAAGGGAGACGCGAGTATGTAGAACGGAGGGCAGCGAGACGCCGTGTGTTATGCGCCCTTTCAGGGCTGCTGACAAGGGGCTACTTTAAGAACGCCTTCTTCGTCCTCGCGTCCTTCTCGCTTCGCTCTAGCTGCAAGGAGTACAGCACAGCGAAGGAGTGAGGACGGGCACTGCCCCAGCTTTTGCCCTGGCGTGCAACGGCTGTGTGCTGCTTTTCCAAGCAGCAAGAGCACTGAGAAGTGAAAGCGATTGTGAAGGAGCTCTTTGGCTGCTCGTGTGCTCTTCGCTGCACTGCGCCGCTCGCAAGCGGCTTCGTTCTTCGGCGTCTGCCGTCCGGAGAGAGCTGAACTGCAGCGGTCAGTTTCAGCTCTGCCCAACAGCGCGCTCTCAGTTCTGCGGACAAGCACGCCCTGTTGCCTTGGCTCCGAGTGCAAAGTCCCTAGCGAGCACTCACTCAGTGCAATGCACCCAGAAAGACGCTCTCGCTCGTCTTTCAAGGAGCGACTCCTAACAGCAGAAGCAGCAGAGGCACAAACAGGATGACGAGAAGGGACAATGTAGAACACGTCTCTGTCCTGGCACATTGTCGTGTGCGATACGTCCCTCCGGGTCTTCGGTCCTTGCGAAGCTCTATGTACTGCGAGCGCAGCTACTTGAAGCTGAGACGGACCGCGGAGCTAGCAGCGAATTCGGAGAGCGCTAAGCACGAAGTCAAGAAGCGAGACGTGTCCCTGCAATGCGGTGCTAAGAGCAGCTTCCTCGCGGCGGGGGCGAGCTCCGGCCACAAGACATTCTCGTCCTAGCAACGGATCTCTGTGAAGGGCGTAGGCGAAAAGCTTTCGATTTCCATTCGAACTGCGAGAAAGGCAGACTGTTACACGGAGCTCTGAGAACAAAGGTGCACGCCCTAGGCGGGCTTGGGCAGAAGCAGCGTTCTCGAGCTCTTGGCTGCCGGCACACTGCTGGGTATGTGGCGCCCCTGCGGCGGCTTCTGGCCGCCGGCAAGTGAAAGCGCAGCAAGGCGTGGGCGAGGGCGGTGAACGAAGCGGCTATGTGCCGTCCTTGTGTGCACCACGTTAGAGGCTACTAGGAGAGGAAGGTGGTTGACTCTCGCTTGCCTTCCCAAGTGCCCTTAGCAGTCGGAAGGAGCAAGCTGAAGCACTGCTGCTTGTGCTGCTCCTTGGTTCCCTTGCAGCCCGCTCTGAAAGCATTGGCAGTCACTTCTAGGCGCCGAGTTGCACACACACAGCACCCCGCTAAGTGCCGCGGAGAAGGGAAATCCAGAGTGCAGCGAGGAGCTTGACGTGGCTTACGTGCAGTAAGGAGAAGGTGAACCTAAGCACAGCCTCTTCAATCTGGCCGCCTCTGCTCTGGTAGCAACTTTTGCAAGTCGGCAAAGGGAGACGCGAGTATGTAGAACGGAGGGCAGCGAGACGCCGTGTGTTATGCGCCCTTTCAGGGCTGCTGACAAGGGGCTACTTTAAGAACGCCTTCTTCGTCCTCGCGTCCTTCTCGCTTCGCTCTAGCTGCAAGGAGTACAGCACAGCGAAGGAGTGAGGACGGGCACTGCCCCAGCTTTTGTCCTGGCGTGCAACGGCTGTGTGCTGCTTTTCCAAGCAGCAAGAGCACTGAGAAGTGAAAGCGATTGTGAAGGAGCTCTTTGGCTGCTCGTGTGCTCTTCGCTGCACTGCGCCGCTCGCAAGCGGCTTCGTTCTTCGGCGTCTGCCGTCCGGAGAGAGCTGAACTGCAGCGGTCAGTTGCAGCTCTGCCCAACAGCGCGCTCTCAGTTCTGCGGACAAGCACGCCCTGTTGCCTTGGCTCCGAGTGCAAAGTCCCTAGCGAGCACTCACTCAGTGCAATGCACCCAGAAAGACGCTCTCGCTCGTCTTTCAAGGAGCGATTCCTAACAGCAGAAGCAGCAGAGGCACAAACTGGATGACGAGAAGGGACAATGTAGAACACGTCTCTGTCCTGGCACATTGTCGTGTGCGATACGTCCCTCCGGGTCTTCGGTCCTTGCGAAGCTCTATGTACTGCGAGCGCAGCTACTTGAAGCTGAGACGGACCGCGGAGCTAGCAGCGAATTCGGAGAGCGCTAAGCACGAAGTCAAGAAGCGAGACGTGTCCCTGCAATGCGGTGCTAAGAGCAGCTTCCTCGCGGCGGGGGCGAGCTCCGGCCACAAGACATTCTCGTCCTAGCAACGGATCTCTGTGAAGGGCGTAGGCGAAAAGCTTTCGATTTCCATTCGAACTGCGAGAAAGGCAGACTGTTACACGGAGCTCTGAGAACAAAGGTGCACGCCCTAGGCGGGCTTGGGCAGAAGCAGCGTTCTCGAGCTCTTGGCTGCCCGCACACTGCTGGGTATGTGGCGCCCCTGCGGCGGCTTCTGGCCGCCGGCAAGTGAAAGCGGAGCAAGGCGTGGGCGAGGGCGAGGGCGGTGAACGAAGCGGCTATGTGCCGTGCTTGTGTGCACCACGTCAGAGGCTACTAGGAGAGGAAGGTGGTTGACTCTCGCTTGCCTTCCCAAGTGCCCTTAGCAGTCGGAAGGAGCAAGCTGAAGCACTGCTGCTTGTGCTGCTCCTTGGTTCCCTTGCAGCCCGCTCTGAAAGCATTGGCGGTCACTTCTAGGCGCCGAGTTGCACACACACAGCACCACGCTAAGTGCCGCGGAGAAGGGAAATCCAGAGTGCAGCGAGGAGCTTGACGTGGCTTACGTGCAGTAAGGAGAAGGTGAACCTAAGCACAGCCTCTTCAATCTGGCCGCCTCTGCTCTGCTTGCAACTTTTGCAAGTCGGCAAAGGGAGACGCGAGTATGTAGAACGGAGGGCAGCGAGACGCCGTGTGTTATGCGCCCTTTCAGGGCTGCTGACAAGGGGCTACTTTAAGAACGCCTTCTTCGTCCTCGCGTCCTTCTCGCTTCGCTCTAGCTGCAAGGAGTACAGCACAGCGAAGGAGTGAGGACGGGCACTGCCCTAGCTTTTGTCCTGGCGTGCAACGGCTGTGTGCTGCTTTTCCAAGCAGCAAGAGCACTGAGAAGTGAAAGCGATTGTGAAGGAGCTCTTTGGCTGCTCGTGTGCTCTTCGCTGCACTGCGCCGCTCGCAAGCGGCTTCGTTCTTCGGCGTCTGCCGTCCGGAGAGAGCTGAACTGCAGCGGTCAGTTGCAGCTCTGCCCAACAGCGCGCTCTCAGTTCTGCGGACAAGCACGCCCTGTTGCCTTGGCTCCGAGTGCAAAGTCCCTAGCGAGCACTCACTCAGTGCAATGCACCCAGAAAGACCCTCTCGCTCGTCTTTCAAGGAGCGACTCCTAACAGCAGAAGCAGCAGAGGCACAAACTGCATGACGAGAAGGGACAATGTAGAACACGTCTCTGTCCTGGCACATTGTCGTGTGCGATACGTCCCTCCGGGTCTTCGGTCCTTGCGAAGCTCTATGTACTGCGAGCGCAGCTACTTGAAGCTGAGACGGACCGCGGAGCTAGCAGCGAATTCGGAGAGCGCTAAGCACGAAGTCAAGAAGCGAGACGTGTCCCTGCAACGCGGTGCTAAGAGCAGCTTCCTCGCGGCGGGGGCGAGCTCCGGCCACAAGACATTCTCGTCCTAGCAACGGATCTCTGTGAAGGGCGTAGGCGAAAAGCTTTCGATTTCCATTCGAACTGCGAGAAAGGCAGACTGTTACACGGAGCTCTGAGAACAAAGGTGCACGCCCTAGGCGGGCTTGGGCAGAAGCAGCGTTCTCGAGCTCTTGGCTGCCGGCACACTGCTGGGTATGTGGCGCCCCTGCGGCGGCTTCTGGCCGCCGGCAAGTGAAAGCGGAGCAAGGCGTGGGCGAGGGCGAGGGCGGTGAACGAAGCGGCTATGTGCCGTGCTTGTGTGCACCACGTCAGAGGCTACTAGGAGAGGAAGGTGGTTGACTCTCGCTTGCCTTCCCAAGTGCCCTTAGCAGTCGGAAGGAGCAAGCTGAAGCACTGCTGCTTGTGCTGCTCCTTGGTTCCCTTGCAGCCCGCTCTGAAAGCATTGGCGGTCACTTCTAGGCGCCGAGTTGCACACACACAGCACCACGCTAAGTGCCGCGTAGAAGGGAAATCCAGAGTGCAGCGAGGAGCTTGACGTGGCTTACGTGCAGTAAGGAGAAGGTGAACCTAAGCACAGCCTCTTCAATCTGGCCGCCTCTGCTCTGCTTGCAACTTTTGCAAGTCGGCAAAGGGAGACGCGAGTATGTAGAACGGAGGGCAGCGAGACGCCGTGTGTTATGCGCCCTTTCAGGGCTGCTGACAAGGGGCTACTTTAAGAACGCCTTCTTCGTCCTCGCGTCCTTCTCGCTTCGCTCTAGCTGCAAGGAGTACAGCACAGCGAAGGAGTGAGGACGGGCACTGCCCCAGCTTTTGCCCTGGCGTGCAACGGCTGTGTGCTGCTTTTCCAAGCAGCAAGAGCACTGAGAAGTGAAAGCGATTGTGAAGGAGCTCTTTGGCTGCTCGTGTGCTCTTCGCTGCACTGCGCCGCTCGCAAGCGGCTTCGTTCTTCGGCGTCTGCCGTCCGGAGAGAGCTGAACTGCAGCGGTCAGTTGCAGCTCTGCCCAACAGCGCGCTCTCAGTTCTGCGGACAAGCACGCCCTGTTGCCTTGGCTCCGAGTGCAAAGTCCCTAGCGAGCACTCACTCAGTGCAATGCACCCAGAAAGACGCTCTCGCTCGTCTTTCAAGGACCGATTCCTAACAGCAGAAGCAGCAGAGGCACAAACAAGATGACGAGAAGGGACAATGTAGAACACGTCTCTGTCCTGGCACATTGTCGTGTGCGATACGTCCCTCCGGGTCTTCGGTCCTTGCGAAGCTCTATGTACTGCGAGCGCAGCTACTTGCAGCTGAGACGGACCGCGGAGCTAGCAGCGAATTCGGAGAGCGCTAAGCACGAAGTCAAGAAGCGAGACGTGTCCCTGCAATGCGGTGCTAAGAGCAGCTTCCTCGCGGCGGGGGCGAGCTCCGGCCACAAGACATTCTCGTCCTAGCAACGGATCTCTGTGAAGGGCGTAGGCGAAAAGCTTTCGATTTCCATTCGAACTGCGAGAAAGGCAGACTGTTACACGGAGCTCTGAGAACAAAGGTGCACGCCCTAGGCGGGCTTGGGCAGAAGCAGCGTTCTCGAGCTCTTGGCTGCCGGCACACTGCTGGGTATGTGGCGCCCCTGCGGCGGCTTCTGGCCGCCGACAAGTGAAAGCGGAGCAAGGCGTGGGCGAGGGCGAGGGCGGTGAACGAAGCGGCTATGTGCCGTGCTTGTGTGCACCACGTCAGAGGCTACTAGGAGAGGAAGGTGGTTGACTCTCGCTTGCCTTCCCAAGTGCCCTTAGCAGTCGGAAGGAGCAAGCTGAAGCACTGCTGCTTGTGCTGCTCCTTGGTTCCCTTGCAGCCCGCTCTGAAAGCATTGGCGGTCACTTCTAGGCGCCGAGTTGCACACACACAGCACCACGCTAAGTGCCGCGGAGAAGGGAAATCCAGAGTGCAGCGAGGAGCTTGACGTGGCTTACGTGCAGTAAGGAGAAGGTGAACCTAAGCACAGCCTCTTCAATCTGGCCGCCTCTGCTCTGCTTGCAACTTTTGCAAGTCGGCAAAGGGAGACGCGAGTATGTAGAACGGAGGGCAGCGAGACGCCGTGTGTTATGCGCCCTTTCAGGGCTGCTGACAAGGGGCTACTTTAAGAACGCCTTCTTCGTCCTCGCGTCCTTCTCGCTTCGCTCTAGCTGCAAGGAGTACAGCACAGCGAAGGAGTGAGGACGGGCACTGCCCCAGCTTTTGCCCTGGCGTGCAACGGCTGTGTGCTGCTTTTCCAAGCAGCAAGAGCACTGAGAAGTGAAAGCGATTGTGAAGGAGCTCTTTGGCTGCTCGTGTGCTCTTCGCTGCACTGCGCCGCTCGCAAGCGGCTTCGTTCTTCGGCGTCTGCCGTCCGGAGAGAGCTGAACTGCAGCGGTCAGTTTCAGCTCTGCCCAACAGCGCGCTCTCAGTTCTGCGGACAAGCACGCCCTGTTGCCTTGGCTCCGAGTGCAAAGTCCCTAGCGAGCACTCACTCAGTGCAATGCACCCAGAAAGACGCTCTCGCTCGTCTTTCAAGGAGCGATTCCTAACAGCAGAAGCAGCAGAGGCACAAACAGGATGACGAGAAGGGACAATGTAGAACACGTCTCTGTCCTGGCACATTGTCGTGTGCGATACGTCCCTCCGGGTCTTCGGTCCTTGCGAAGCTCTATGTACTGCGAGCGCAGCTACTTGAAGCTGAGACGGACCGCGGAGCTAGCAGCGAATTCGGAGAGCGCTAAGCACGAAGTCAAGAAGCGAGACGTGTCCCTGCAATGCGGTGCTAAGAGCAGCTTCCTCGCGGCGGGGGCGAGCTCCGGCCACAAGACATTCTCGTCCTAGCAACGGATCTCTGTGAAGGGCGTAGGCGAAAAGCTTTCGATTTCCATTCGAACTGCGAGAAAGGCAGACTGTTACACGGAGCTCTGAGAACAAAGGTGCACGCCCTAGGCGGGCTTGGGCAGAAGCAGCGTTCTCGAGCTCTTGGCTGCCGGCACACTGCTGGGTATGTGGCGCCCCTGCGGCGGCTTCTGGCCGCCGGCAAGTGAAAGCGCAGCAAGGCGTGGGCGAGGGCGGTGAACGAAGCGGCTATGTGCCGTCCTTGTGTGCACCACGTTAGAGGCTACTAGGAGAGGAAGGTGGTTGACTCTCGCTTGCCTTCCCAAGTGCCCTTAGCAGTCGGAAGGAGCAAGCTGAAGCACTGCTGCTTGTGCTGCTCCTTGGTTCCCTTGCAGCCCGCTCTGAAAGCATTGGCAGTCACTTCTAGGCGCCGAGTTGCACACACACAGCACCCCGCTAAGTGCCGCGGAGAAGGGAAATCCAGAGTGCAGCGAGGAGCTTGACGTGGCTTACGTGCAGTAAGGAGAAGGTGAACCTAAGCACAGCCTCTTCAATCTGGCCGCCTCTGCTCTGGTAGCAACTTTTGCAAGTCGGCAAAGGGAGACGCGAGTATGTAGAACGGAGGGCAGCGAGACGCCGTGTGTTATGCGCCCTTTCAGGGCTGCTGACAAGGGGCTACTTTAAGAACGCCTTCTTCGTCCTCGCGTCCTTCTCGCTTCGCTCTAGCTGCAAGGAGTACAGCACAGCGAAGGAGTGAGGACGGGCACTGCCCTAGCTTTTGTCCTGGCGTGCAACGGCTGTGTGCTGCTTTTCCAAGCAGCAAGAGCACTGAGAAGTGAAAGCGATTGTGAAGGAGCTCTTTGGCTGCTCGTGTGCTCTTCGCTGCACTGCGCCGCTCGCAAGCGGCTTCGTTCTTCGGCGTCTGCCGTCCGGAGAGAGCTGAACTGCAGCGGTCAGTTGCAGCTCTGCCCAACAGCGCGCTCTCAGTTCTGCGGACAAGCACGCCCTGTTGCCTTGGCTCCGAGTGCAAAGTCCCTAGCGAGCACTCACTCAGTGCAATGCACCCAGAAAGACGCTCTCGCTCGTCTTTCAAGGAGCGACTCCTAACAGCAGAAGCAGCAGAGGCACAAACTGGATGACGAGAAGGGACAATGTAGAACACGTCTCTGTCCTGGCACATTGTCGTGTGCGATACGTCCCTCCGGGTCTTCGGTCCTTGCGAAGCTCTATGTACTGCGAGCGCAGCTACTTGAAGCTGAGACGGACCGCGGAGCTAGCAGCGAATTCGGAGAGCGCTAAGCACGAAGTCAAGAAGCGAGACGTGTCCCTGCAACGCGGTGCTAAGAGCAGCTTCCTCGCGGCGGGGGCGAGCTCCGGCCACAAGACATTCTCGTCCTAGCAACGGATCTCTGTGAAGGGCGTAGGCGAAAAGCTTTCGATTTCCATTCGAACTGCGAGAAAGGCAGACTGTTACACGGAGCTCTGAGAACAAAGGTGCACGCCCTAGGCGGGCTTGGGCAGAAGCAGCGTTCTCGAGCTCTTGGCTGCCGGCACACTGCTGGGTATGTGGCGCCCCTGCGGCGGCTTCTGGCCGCCGGCAAGTGAAAGCGGAGCAAGGCGTGGGCGAGGGCGAGGGCGGTGAACGAAGCGGCTATGTGCCGTGCTTGTGTGCACCACGTCAGAGGCTACTAGGAGAGGAAGGTGGTTGACTCTCGCTTGCCTTCCCAAGTGCCCTTAGCAGTCGGAAGGAGCAAGCTGAAGCACTGCTGCTTGTGCTGCTCCTTGGTTCCCTTGCAGCCCGCTCTGAAAGCATTGGCGGTCACTTCTAGGCGCCGAGTTGCACACACACAGCACCACGCTAAGTGCCGCGGAGAAGGGAAATCCAGAGTGCAGCGAGGAGCTTGACGTGGCTTACGTGCAGTAAGGAGAAGGTGAACCTAAGCACAGCCTCTTCAATCTGGCCGCCTCTGCTCTGCTTGCAACTTTTGCAAGTCGGCAAAGGGAGACGCGAGTATGTAGAACGGAGGGCAGCGAGACGCCGTGTGTTATGCGCCCTTTCAGGGCTGCTGACAAGGGGCTACTTTAAGAACGCCTTCTTCGTCCTCGCGTCCTTCTCGCTTCGCTCTAGCTGCAAGGAGTACAGCACAGCGAAGGAGTGAGGACGGGCACTGCCCCAGCTTTTGCCCTGGCGTGCAACGGCTGTGTGCTGCTTTTCTAAGCAGCAAGAGCACTGAGAAGTGAAAGCGATTGTGAAGGAGCTCTTTGGCTGCTCGTGTGCTCTTCGCTGCACTGCGCCGCTCGCAAGCGGCTTCGTTCTTCGGCGTCTGCCGTCCGGAGAGAGCTGAACTGCAGCGGTCAGTTGCAGCTCTGCCCAACAGCGCGCTCTCAGTTCTGCGGACAAGCACGCCCTGTTGCCTTGGCTCCGAGTGCAAAGTCCCTAGCGAGCACTCACTCAGTGCAATGCACCCAGAAAGACGCTCTCGCTCGTCTTTCAAGGAGCGATTCCTAACAGCAGAAGCAGCAGAGGCACAAACAGGATGACGAGAAGGGACAATGTAGAACACGTCTCTGTCCTGGCACATTGTCGTGTGCGATACGTCCCTCCGGGTCTTCGGTCCTTGCGAAGCTCTATGTACTGCGAGCGCAGCTACTTGAAGCTGAGACGGACCGCGGAGCTAGCAGCGAATTCGGAGAGCGCTAAGCACGAAGTCAAGAAGCGAGACGTGTCCCTGCAATGCGGTGCTAAGAGCAGCTTCCTCGCGGCGGGGGCGAGCTCCGGCCACAAGACATTCTCGTCCTAGCAACGGATCTCTGTGAAGGGCGTAGGCGAAAAGCTTTCGATTTCCATTCGAACTGCGAGAAAGGCAGACTGTTACACGGAGCTCTGAGAACAAAGGTGCACGCCCTAGGCGGGCTTGGGCAGAAGCAGCGTTCTCGAGCTCTTGGCTGCCGGCACACTGCTGGGTATGTGGCGCCCCTGCGGCGGCTTCTGGCCGCCGACAAGTGAAAGCGGAGCAAGGCGTGGGCGAGGGCGAGGGCGGTGAACGAAGCGGCTATGTGCCGTGCTTGTGTGCACCACGTCAGAGGCTACTAGGAGAGGAAGGTGGTTGACTCTCGCTTGCCTTCCCAAGTGCCCTTAGCAGTCGGAAGGAGCAAGCTGAAGCACTGCTGCTTGTGCTGCTCCTTGGTTCCCTTGCAGCCCGCTCTGAAAGCATTGGCGGTCACTTCTAGGCGCCGAGTTGCACACACACAGCACCACGCTAAGTGCCGCGGAGAAGGGAAATCCAGAGTGCAGCGAGGAGCTTGACGTGGCTTACGTGCAGTAAGGAGAAGGTGAACCTAAGCACAGCCTCTTCAATCTGGCCGCCTCTGCTCTGGTAGCAACTTTTGCAAGTCGGCAAAGGGAGACGCGAGTATGTAGAACGGAGGGCAGCGAGACGCCGTGTGTTATGCGCCCTTTCAGGGCTGCTGACAAGGGGCTACTTTAAGAACGCCTTCTTCGTCCTCGCGTCCTTCTCGCTTCGCTCTAGCTGCAAGGAGTACAGCACAGCGAAGGAGTGAGGACGGGCACTGCCCCAGCTTTTGCCCTGGCGTGCAACGGCTGTGTGCTGCTTTTCCAAGCAGCAAGAGCACTGAGAAGTGAAAGCGATTGTGAAGGAGCTCTTTGGCTGCTCGTGTGCTCTTCGCTGCACTGCGCCGCTCGCAAGCGGCTTCGTTCTTCGGCGTCTGCCGTCCGGAGAGAGCTGAACTGCAGCGGTCAGTTTCAGCTCTGCCCAACAGCGCGCTCTCAGTTCTGCGGACAAGCACGCCCTGTTGCCTTGGCTCCGAGTGCAAAGTCCCTAGCGAGCACTCACTCAGTGCAATGCACCCAGAAAGACGCTCTCGCTCGTCTTTCAAGGAGCGATTCCTAACAGCAGAAGCAGCAGAGGCACAAACAGGATGACGAGAAGGGACAATGTAGAACACGTCTCTGTCCTGGCACATTGTCGTGTGCGATACGTCCCTCCGGGTCTTCGGTCCTTGCGAAGCTCTATGTACTGCGAGCGCAGCTACTTGAAGCTGAGACGGACCGCGGAGCTAGCAGCGAATTCGGAGAGCGCTAAGCACGAAGTCAAGAAGCGAGACGTGTCCCTGCAATGCGGTGCTAAGAGCAGCTTCCTCGCGGCGGGGGCGAGCTCCGGCCACAAGACATTCTCGTCCTAGCAACGGATCTCTGTGAAGGGCGTAGGCGAAAAGCTTTCGATTTCCATTCGAACTGCGAGAAAGGCAGACTGTTACACGGAGCTCTGAGAACAAAGGTGCACGCCCTAGGCGGGCTTGGGCAGAAGCAGCGTTCTCGAGCTCTTGGCTGCCGGCACACTGCTGGGTATGTGGCGCCCCTGCGGCGGCTTCTGGCCGCCGGCAAGTGAAAGCGCAGCAAGGCGTGGGCGAGGGCGGTGAACGAAGCGGCTATGTGCCGTGCTTGTGTGCACCACGTTAGAGGCTACTAGGAGAGGAAGGTGGTTGACTCTCGCTTGCCTTCCCAAGTGCCCTTAGCAGTCGGAAGGAGCAAGCTGAAGCACTGCTGCTTGTGCTGCTCCTTGGTTCCCTTGCAGCCCGCTCTGAAAGCATTGGCAGTCACTTCTAGGCGCCGAGTTGCACACACACAGCACCCCGCTAAGTGCCGCGGAGAAGGGAAATCCAGAGTGCAGCGAGGAGCTTGACGTGGCTTACGTGCAGTAAGGAGAAGGTGAACCTAAGCACAGCCTCTTCAATCTGGCCGCCTCTGCTCTGGTAGCAACTTTTGCAAGTCGGCAAAGGGAGACGCGAGTATGTAGAACGGAGGGCAGCGAGACGCCGTGTGTTATGCGCCCTTTCAGGGCTGCTGACAAGGGGCTACTTTAAGAACGCCTTCTTCGTCCTCGCGTCCTTCTCGCTTCGCTCTAGCTGCAAGGAGTACAGCACAGCGAAGGAGTGAGGACGGGCACTGCCCTAGCTTTTGCCCTGGCGTGCAACGGCTGTGTGCTGCTTTTCCAAGCAGCAAGAGCACTGAGAAGTGAAAGCGATTGTGAAGGAGCTCTTTGGCTGCTCGTGTGCTCTTCGCTGCACTGCGCCGCTCGCAAGCGGCTTCGTTCTTCGGCGTCTGCCGTCCGGAGAGAGCTGAACTGCAGCGGTCAGTTGCAGCTCTGCCCAACAGCGCGCTCTCAGTTCTGCGGACAAGCACGCCCTGTTGCCTTGGCTCCGAGTGCAAAGTCCCTAGCGAGCACTCACTCAGTGCAATGCACCCAGAAAGACGCTCTCGCTCGTCTTTCAAGGAGCGATTCCTAACAGCAGAAGCAGCAGAGGCACAAACTGGATGACGAGAAGGGACAATGTAGAACACGTCTCTGTCCTGGCACATTGTCGTGTGCGATACGTCCCTCCGGGTCTTCGGTCCTTGCGAAGCTCTATGTACTGCGAGCGCAGCTACTTGAAGCTGAGACGGACCGCGGAGCTAGCAGCGAATTCGGAGAGCGCTAAGCACGAAGTCAAGAAGCGAGACGTGTCCCTGCAATGCGGTGCTAAGAGCAGCTTCCTCGCGGCGGGGGCGAGCTCCGGCCACAAGACATTCTCGTCCTAGCAACGGATCTCTGTGAAGGGCGTAGGCGAAAAGCTTTCGATTTCCATTCGAACTGCGAGAAAGGCAGACTGTTACACGGAGCTCTGAGAACAAAGGTGCACGCCCTAGGCGGGCTTGGGCAGAAGCAGCGTTCTCGAGCTCTTGGCTGCCCGCACACTGCTGGGTATGTGGCGCCCCTGCGGCGGCTTCTGGCCGCCGGCAAGTGAAAGCGGAGCAAGGCGTGGGCGAGGGCGAGGGCGGTGAACGAAGCGGCTATGTGCCGTGCTTGTGTGCACCACGTCAGAGGCTACTAGGAGAGGAAGGTGGTTGACTCTCGCTTGCCTTCCCAAGTGCCCTTAGCAGTCGGAAGGAGCAAGCTGAAGCACTGCTGCTTGTGCTGCTCCTTGGTTCCCTTGCAGCCCGCTCTGAAAGCATTGGCGGTCACTTCTAGGCGCCGAGTTGCACACACACAGCACCACGCTAAGTGCCGCGGAGAAGGGAAATCCAGAGTGCAGCGAGGAGCTTGACGTGGCTTACGTGCAGTAAGGAGAAGGTGAACCTAAGCACAGCCTCTTCAATCTGGCCGCCTCTGCTCTGCTTGCAACTTTTGCAAGTCGGCAAAGGGAGACGCGAGTATGTAGAACGGAGGGCAGCGAGACGCCGTGTGTTATGCGCCCTTTCAGGGCTGCTGACAAGGGGCTACTTTAAGAACGCCTTCTTCGTCCTCGCGTCCTTCTCGCTTCGCTCTAGCTGCAAGGAGTACAGCACAGCGAAGGAGTGAGGACGGGCACTGCCCTAGCTTTTGTCCTGGCGTGCAACGGCTGTGTGCTGCTTTTCCAAGCAGCAAGAGCACTGAGAAGTGAAAGCGATTGTGAAGGAGCTCTTTGGCTGCTCGTGTGCTCTTCGCTGCACTGCGCCGCTCGCAAGCGGCTTCGTTCTTCGGCGTCTGCCGTCCGGAGAGAGCTGAACTGCAGCGGTCAGTTGCAGCTCTGCCCAACAGCGCGCTCTCAGTTCTGCGGACAAGCACGCCCTGTTGCCTTGGCTCCGAGTGCAAAGTCCCTAGCGAGCACTCACTCAGTGCAATGCACCCAGAAAGACCCTCTCGCTCGTCTTTCAAGGAGCGACTCCTAACAGCAGAAGCAGCAGAGGCACAAACTGGATGACGAGAAGGGACAATGTAGAACACGTCTCTGTCCTGGCACATTGTCGTGTGCGATACGTCCCTCCGGGTCTTCGGTCCTTGCGAAGCTCTATGTACTGCGAGCGCAGCTACTTGAAGCTGAGACGGACCGCGGAGCTAGCAGCGAATTCGGAGAGCGCTAAGCACGAAGTCAAGAAGCGAGACGTGTCCCTGCAACGCGGTGCTAAGAGCAGCTTCCTCGCGGCGGGGGCGAGCTCCGGCCACAAGACATTCTCGTCCTAGCAACGGATCTCTGTGAAGGGCGTAGGCGAAAAGCTTTCGATTTCCATTCGAACTGCGAGAAAGGCAGACTGTTACACGGAGCTCTGAGAACAAAGGTGCACGCCCTAGGCGGGCTTGGGCAGAAGCAGCGTTCTCGAGCTCTTGGCTGCCGGCACACTGCTGGGTATGTGGCGCCCCTGCGGCGGCTTCTGGCCGCCGGCAAGTGAAAGCGGAGCAAGGCGTGGGCGAGGGCGAGGGCGGTGAACGAAGCGGCTATGTGCCGTGCTTGTGTGCACCACGTCAGAGGCTACTAGGAGAGGAAGGTGGTTGACTCTCGCTTGCCTTCCCAAGTGCCCTTAGCAGTCGGAAGGAGCAAGCTGAAGCACTGCTGCTTGTGCTGCTCCTTGGTTCCCTTGCAGCCCGCTCTGAAAGCATTGGCGGTCACTTCTAGGCGCCGAGTTGCACACACACAGCACCACGCTAAGTGCCGCGTAGAAGGGAAATCCAGAGTGCAGCGAGGAGCTTGACGTGGCTTACGTGCAGTAAGGAGAAGGTGAACCTAAGCACAGCCTCTTCAATCTGGCCGCCTCTGCTCTGCTTGCAACTTTTGCAAGTCGGCAAAGGGAGACGCGAGTATGTAGAACGGAGGGCAGCGAGACGCCGTGTGTTATGCGCCCTTTCAGGGCTGCTGACAAGGGGCTACTTTAAGAACGCCTTCTTCGTCCTCGCGTCCTTCTCGCTTCGCTCTAGCTGCAAGGAGTACAGCACAGCGAAGGAGTGAGGACGGGCACTGCCCCAGCTTTTGCCCTGGCGTGCAACGGCTGTGTGCTGCTTTTCCAAGCAGCAAGAGCACTGAGAAGTGAAAGCGATTGTGAAGGAGCTCTTTGGCTGCTCGTGTGCTCTTCGCTGCACTGCGCCGCTCGCAAGCGGCTTCGTTCTTCGGCGTCTGCCGTCCGGAGAGAGCTGAACTGCAGCGGTCAGTTGCAGCTCTGCCCAACAGCGCGCTCTCAGTTCTGCGGACAAGCACGCCCTGTTGCCTTGGCTCCGAGTGCAAAGTCCCTAGCGAGCACTCACTCAGTGCAATGCACCCAGAAAGACGCTCTCGCTCGTCTTTCAAGGACCGATTCCTAACAGCAGAAGCAGCAGAGGCACAAACAAGATGACGAGAAGGGACAATGTAGAACACGTCTCTGTCCTGGCACATTGTCGTGTGCGATACGTCCCTCCGGGTCTTCGGTCCTTGCGAAGCTCTATGTACTGCGAGCGCAGCTACTTGCAGCTGAGACGGACCGCGGAGCTAGCAGCGAATTCGGAGAGCGCTAAGCACGAAGTCAAGAAGCGAGACGTGTCCCTGCAATGCGGTGCTAAGAGCAGCTTCCTCGCGGCGGGGGCGAGCTCCGGCCACAAGACATTCTCGTCCTAGCAACGGATCTCTGTGAAGGGCGTAGGCGAAAAGCTTTCGATTTCCATTCGAACTGCGAGAAAGGCAGACTGTTACACGGAGCTCTGAGAACAAAGGTGCACGCCCTAGGCGGGCTTGGGCAGAAGCAGCGTTCTCGAGCTCTTGGCTGCCGGCACACTGCTGGGTATGTGGCGCCCCTGCGGCGGCTTCTGGCCGCCGACAAGTGAAAGCGGAGCAAGGCGTGGGCGAGGGCGAGGGCGGTGAACGAAGCGGCTATGTGCCGTGCTTGTGTGCACCACGTCAGAGGCTACTAGGAGAGGAAGGTGGTTGACTCTCGCTTGCCTTCCCAAGTGCCCTTAGCAGTCGGAAGGAGCAAGCTGAAGCACTGCTGCTTGTGCTGCTCCTTGGTTCCCTTGCAGCCCGCTCTGAAAGCATTGGCGGTCACTTCTAGGCGCCGAGTTGCACACACACAGCACCACGCTAAGTGCCGCGGAGAAGGGAAATCCAGAGTGCAGCGAGGAGCTTGACGTGGCTTACGTGCAGTAAGGAGAAGGTGAACCTAAGCACAGCCTCTTCAATCTGGCCGCCTCTGCTCTGCTTGCAACTTTTGCAAGTCGGCAAAGGGAGACGCGAGTATGTAGAACGGAGGGCAGCGAGACGCCGTGTGTTATGCGCCCTTTCAGGGCTGCTGACAAGGGGCTACTTTAAGAACGCCTTCTTCGTCCTCGCGTCCTTCTCGCTTCGCTCTAGCTGCAAGGAGTACAGCACAGCGAAGGAGTGAGGACGGGCACTGCCCCAGCTTTTGCCCTGGCGTGCAACGGCTGTGTGCTGCTTTTCCAAGCAGCAAGAGCACTGAGAAGTGAAAGCGATTGTGAAGGAGCTCTTTGGCTGCTCGTGTGCTCTTCGCTGCACTGCGCCGCTCGCAAGCGGCTTCGTTCTTCGGCGTCTGCCGTCCGGAGAGAGCTGAACTGCAGCGGTCAGTTTCAGCTCTGCCCAACAGCGCGCTCTCAGTTCTGCGGACAAGCACGCCCTGTTGCCTTGGCTCCGAGTGCAAAGTCCCTAGCGAGCACTCACTCAGTGCAATGCACCCAGAAAGACGCTCTCGCTCGTCTTTCAAGGAGCGATTCCTAACAGCAGAAGCAGCAGAGGCACAAACAGGATGACGAGAAGGGACAATGTAGAACACGTCTCTGTCCTGGCACATTGTCGTGTGCGATACGTCCCTCCGGGTCTTCGGTCCTTGCGAAGCTCTATGTACTGCGAGCGCAGCTACTTGAAGCTGAGACGGACCGCGGAGCTAGCAGCGAATTCGGAGAGCGCTAAGCACGAAGTCAAGAAGCGAGACGTGTCCCTGCAATGCGGTGCTAAGAGCAGCTTCCTCGCGGCGGGGGCGAGCTCCGGCCACAAGACATTCTCGTCCTAGCAACGGATCTCTGTGAAGGGCGTAGGCGAAAAGCTTTCGATTTCCATTCGAACTGCGAGAAAGGCAGACTGTTACACGGAGCTCTGAGAACAAAGGTGCACGCCCTAGGCGGGCTTGGGCAGAAGCAGCGTTCTCGAGCTCTTGGCTGCCGGCACACTGCTGGGTATGTGGCGCCCCTGCGGCGGCTTCTGGCCGCCGGCAAGTGAAAGCGCAGCAAGGCGTGGGCGAGGGCGGTGAACGAAGCGGCTATGTGCCGTCCTTGTGTGCACCACGTTAGAGGCTACTAGGAGAGGAAGGTGGTTGACTCTCGCTTGCCTTCCCAAGTGCCCTTAGCAGTCGGAAGGAGCAAGCTGAAGCACTGCTGCTTGTGCTGCTCCTTGGTTCCCTTGCAGCCCGCTCTGAAAGCATTGGCAGTCACTTCTAGGCGCCGAGTTGCACACACACAGCACCCCGCTAAGTGCCGCGGAGAAGGGAAATCCAGAGTGCAGCGAGGAGCTTGACGTGGCTTACGTGCAGTAAGGAGAAGGTGAACCTAAGCACAGCCTCTTCAATCTGGCCGCCTCTGCTCTGGTAGCAACTTTTGCAAGTCGGCAAAGGGAGACGCGAGTATGTAGAACGGAGGGCAGCGAGACGCCGTGTGTTATGCGCCCTTTCAGGGCTGCTGACAAGGGGCTACTTTAAGAACGCCTTCTTCGTCCTCGCGTCCTTCTCGCTTCGCTCTAGCTGCAAGGAGTACAGCACAGCGAAGGAGTGAGGACGGGCACTGCCCTAGCTTTTGTCCTGGCGTGCAACGGCTGTGTGCTGCTTTTCCAAGCAGCAAGAGCACTGAGAAGTGAAAGCGATTGTGAAGGAGCTCTTTGGCTGCTCGTGTGCTCTTCGCTGCACTGCGCCGCTCGCAAGCGGCTTCGTTCTTCGGCGTCTGCCGTCCGGAGAGAGCTGAACTGCAGCGGTCAGTTGCAGCTCTGCCCAACAGCGCGCTCTCAGTTCTGCGGACAAGCACGCCCTGTTGCCTTGGCTCCGAGTGCAAAGTCCCTAGCGAGCACTCACTCAGTGCAATGCACCCAGAAAGACGCTCTCGCTCGTCTTTCAAGGAGCGACTCCTAACAGCAGAAGCAGCAGAGGCACAAACTGGATGACGAGAAGGGACAATGTAGAACACGTCTCTGTCCTGGCACATTGTCGTGTGCGATACGTCCCTCCGGGTCTTCGGTCCTTGCGAAGCTCTATGTACTGCGAGCGCAGCTACTTGAAGCTGAGACGGACCGCGGAGCTAGCAGCGAATTCGGAGAGCGCTAAGCACGAAGTCAAGAAGCGAGACGTGTCCCTGCAACGCGGTGCTAAGAGCAGCTTCCTCGCGGCGGGGGCGAGCTCCGGCCACAAGACATTCTCGTCCTAGCAACGGATCTCTGTGAAGGGCGTAGGCGAAAAGCTTTCGATTTCCATTCGAACTGCGAGAAAGGCAGACTGTTACACGGAGCTCTGAGAACAAAGGTGCACGCCCTAGGCGGGCTTGGGCAGAAGCAGCGTTCTCGAGCTCTTGGCTGCCGGCACACTGCTGGGTATGTGGCGCCCCTGCGGCGGCTTCTGGCCGCCGGCAAGTGAAAGCGGAGCAAGGCGTGGGCGAGGGCGAGGGCGGTGAACGAAGCGGCTATGTGCCGTGCTTGTGTGCACCACGTCAGAGGCTACTAGGAGAGGAAGGTGGTTGACTCTCGCTTGCCTTCCCAAGTGCCCTTAGCAGTCGGAAGGAGCAAGCTGAAGCACTGCTGCTTGTGCTGCTCCTTGGTTCCCTTGCAGCCCGCTCTGAAAGCATTGGCGGTCACTTCTAGGCGCCGAGTTGCACACACACAGCACCACGCTAAGTGCCGCGGAGAAGGGAAATCCAGAGTGCAGCGAGGAGCTTGACGTGGCTTACGTGCAGTAAGGAGAAGGTGAACCTAAGCACAGCCTCTTCAATCTGGCCGCCTCTGCTCTGCTTGCAACTTTTGCAAGTCGGCAAAGGGAGACGCGAGTATGTAGAACGGAGGGCAGCGAGACGCCGTGTGTTATGCGCCCTTTCAGGGCTGCTGACAAGGGGCTACTTTAAGAACGCCTTCTTCGTCCTCGCGTCCTTCTCGCTTCGCTCTAGCTGCAAGGAGTACAGCACAGCGAAGGAGTGAGGACGGGCACTGCCCCAGCTTTTGCCCTGGCGTGCAACGGCTGTGTGCTGCTTTTCCAAGCAGCAAGAGCACTGAGAAGTGAAAGCGATTGTGAAGGAGCTCTTTGGCTGCTCGTGTGCTCTTCGCTGCACTGCGCCGCTCGCAAGCGGCTTCGTTCTTCGGCGTCTGCCGTCCGGAGAGAGCTGAACTGCAGCGGTCAGTTGCAGCTCTGCCCAACAGCGCGCTCTCAGTTCTGCGGACAAGCACGCCCTGTTGCCTTGGCTCCGAGTGCAAAGTCCCTAGCGAGCACTCACTCAGTGCAATGCACCCAGAAAGACGCTCTCGCTCGTCTTTCAAGGAGCGATTCCTAACAGCAGAAGCAGCAGAGGCACAAACAGGATGACGAGAAGGGACAATGTAGAACACGTCTCTGTCCTGGCACATTGTCGTGTGCGATACGTCCCTCCGGGTCTTCGGTCCTTGCGAAGCTCTATGTACTGCGAGCGCAGCTACTTGAAGCTGAGACGGACCGCGGAGCTAGCAGCGAATTCGGAGAGCGCTAAGCACGAAGTCAAGAAGCGAGACGTGTCCCTGCAATGCGGTGCTAAGAGCAGCTTCCTCGCGGCGGGGGCGAGCTCCGGCCACAAGACATTCTCGTCCTAGCAACGGATCTCTGTGAAGGGCGTAGGCGAAAAGCTTTCGATTTCCATTCGAACTGCGAGAAAGGCAGACTGTTACACGGAGCTCTGAGAACAAAGGTGCACGCCCTAGGCGGGCTTGGGCAGAAGCAGCGTTCTCGAGCTCTTGGCTGCCGGCACACTGCTGGGTATGTGGCGCCCCTGCGGCGGCTTCTGGCCGCCGACAAGTGAAAGCGGAGCAAGGCGTGGGCGAGGGCGAGGGCGGTGAACGAAGCGGCTATGTGCCGTGCTTGTGTGCACCACGTCAGAGGCTACTAGGAGAGGAAGGTGGTTGACTCTCGCTTGCCTTCCCAAGTGCCCTTAGCAGTCGGAAGGAGCAAGCTGAAGCACTGCTGCTTGTGCTGCTCCTTGGTTCCCTTGCAGCCCGCTCTGAAAGCATTGGCGGTCACTTCTAGGCGCCGAGTTGCACACACACAGCACCACGCTAAGTGCCGCGGAGAAGGGAAATCCAGAGTGCAGCGAGGAGCTTGACGTGGCTTACGTGCAGTAAGGAGAAGGTGAACCTAAGCACAGCCTCTTCAATCTGGCCGCCTCTGCTCTGGTAGCAACTTTTGCAAGTCGGCAAAGGGAGACGCGAGTATGTAGAACGGAGGGCAGCGAGACGCCGTGTGTTATGCGCCCTTTCAGGGCTGCTGACAAGGGGCTACTTTAAGAACGCCTTCTTCGTCCTCGCGTCCTTCTCGCTTCGCTCTAGCTGCAAGGAGTACAGCACAGCGAAGGAGTGAGGACGGGCACTGCCCCAGCTTTTGCCCTGGCGTGCAACGGCTGTGTGCTGCTTTTCCAAGCAGCAAGAGCACTGAGAAGTGAAAGCGATTGTGAAGGAGCTCTTTGGCTGCTCGTGTGCTCTTCGCTGCACTGCGCCGCTCGCAAGCGGCTTCGTTCTTCGGCGTCTGCCGTCCGGAGAGAGCTGAACTGCAGCGGTCAGTTTCAGCTCTGCCCAACAGCGCGCTCTCAGTTCTGCGGACAAGCACGCCCTGTTGCCTTGGCTCCGAGTGCAAAGTCCCTAGCGAGCACTCACTCAGTGCAATGCACCCAGAAAGACGCTCTCGCTCGTCTTTCAAGGAGCGATTCCTAACAGCAGAAGCAGCAGAGGCACAAACAGGATGACGAGAAGGGACAATGTAGAACACGTCTCTGTCCTGGCACATTGTCGTGTGCGATACGTCCCTCCGGGTCTTCGGTCCTTGCGAAGCTCTATGTACTGCGAGCGCAGCTACTTGAAGCTGAGACGGACCGCGGAGCTAGCAGCGAATTCGGAGAGCGCTAAGCACGAAGTCAAGAAGCGAGACGTGTCCCTGCAATGCGGTGCTAAGAGCAGCTTCCTCGCGGCGGGGGCGAGCTCCGGCCACAAGACATTCTCGTCCTAGCAACGGATCTCTGTGAAGGGCGTAGGCGAAAAGCTTTCGATTTCCATTCGAACTGCGAGAAAGGCAGACTGTTACACGGAGCTCTGAGAACAAAGGTGCACGCCCTAGGCGGGCTTGGGCAGAAGCAGCGTTCTCGAGCTCTTGGCTGCCGGCACACTGCTGGGTATGTGGCGCCCCTGCGGCGGCTTCTGGCCGCCGGCAAGTGAAAGCGCAGCAAGGCGTGGGCGAGGGCGGTGAACGAAGCGGCTATGTGCCGTGCTTGTGTGCACCACGTTAGAGGCTACTAGGAGAGGAAGGTGGTTGACTCTCGCTTGCCTTCCCAAGTGCCCTTAGCAGTCGGAAGGAGCAAGCTGAAGCACTGCTGCTTGTGCTGCTCCTTGGTTCCCTTGCAGCCCGCTCTGAAAGCATTGGCAGTCACTTCTAGGCGCCGAGTTGCACACACACAGCACCCCGCTAAGTGCCGCGGAGAAGGGAAATCCAGAGTGCAGCGAGGAGCTTGACGTGGCTTACGTGCAGTAAGGAGAAGGTGAACCTAAGCACAGCCTCTTCAATCTGGCCGCCTCTGCTCTGGTAGCAACTTTTGCAAGTCGGCAAAGGGAGACGCGAGTATGTAGAACGGAGGGCAGCGAGACGCCGTGTGTTATGCGCCCTTTCAGGGCTGCTGACAAGGGGCTACTTTAAGAACGCCTTCTTCGTCCTCGCGTCCTTCTCGCTTCGCTCTAGCTGCAAGGAGTACAGCACAGCGAAGGAGTGAGGACGGGCACTGCCCTAGCTTTTGTCCTGGCGTGCAACGGCTGTGTGCTGCTTTTCCAAGCAGCAAGAGCACTGAGAAGTGAAAGCGATTGTGAAGGAGCTCTTTGGCTGCTCGTGTGCTCTTCGCTGCACTGCGCCGCTCGCAAGCGGCTTCGTTCTTCGGCGTCTGCCGTCCGGAGAGAGCTGAACTGCAGCGGTCAGTTGCAGCTCTGCCCAACAGCGCGCTCTCAGTTCTGCGGACAAGCACGCCCTGTTGCCTTGGCTCCGAGTGCAAAGTCCCTAGCGAGCACTCACTCAGTGCAATGCACCCAGAAAGACGCTCTCGCTCGTCTTTCAAGGAGCGATTCCTAACAGCAGAAGCAGCAGAGGCACAAACTGGATGACGAGAAGGGACAATGTAGAACACGTCTCTGTCCTGGCACATTGTCGTGTGCGATACGTCCCTCCGGGTCTTCGGTCCTTGCGAAGCTCTATGTACTGCGAGCGCAGCTACTTGAAGCTGAGACGGACCGCGGAGCTAGCAGCGAATTCGGAGAGCGCTAAGCACGAAGTCAAGAAGCGAGACGTGTCCCTGCAATGCGGTGCTAAGAGCAGCTTCCTCGCGGCGGGGGCGAGCTCCGGCCACAAGACATTCTCGTCCTAGCAACGGATCTCTGTGAAGGGCGTAGGCGAAAAGCTTTCGATTTCCATTCGAACTGCGAGAAAGGCAGACTGTTACACGGAGCTCTGAGAACAAAGGTGCACGCCCTAGGCGGGCTTGGGCAGAAGCAGCGTTCTCGAGCTCTTGGCTGCCCGCACACTGCTGGGTATGTGGCGCCCCTGCGGCGGCTTCTGGCCGCCGGCAAGTGAAAGCGGAGCAAGGCGTGGGCGAGGGCGAGGGCGGTGAACGAAGCGGCTATGTGCCGTGCTTGTGTGCACCACGTCAGAGGCTACTAGGAGAGGAAGGTGGTTGACTCTCGCTTGCCTTCCCAAGTGCCCTTAGCAGTCGGAAGGAGCAAGCTGAAGCACTGCTGCTTGTGCTGCTCCTTGGTTCCCTTGCAGCCCGCTCTGAAAGCATTGGCGGTCACTTCTAGGCGCCGAGTTGCACACACACAGCACCACGCTAAGTGCCGCGGAGAAGGGAAATCCAGAGTGCAGCGAGGAGCTTGACGTGGCTTACGTGCAGTAAGGAGAAGGTGAACCTAAGCACAGCCTCTTCAATCTGGCCGCCTCTGCTCTGCTTGCAACTTTTGCAAGTCGGCAAAGGGAGACGCGAGTATGTAGAACGGAGGGCAGCGAGACGCCGTGTGTTATGCGCCCTTTCAGGGCTGCTGACAAGGGGCTACTTTAAGAACGCCTTCTTCGTCCTCGCGTCCTTCTCGCTTCGCTCTAGCTGCAAGGAGTACAGCACAGCGAAGGAGTGAGGACGGGCACTGCCCCAGCTTTTGTCCTGGCGTGCAACGGCTGTGTGCTGCTTTTCCAAGCAGCAAGAGCACTGAGAAGTGAAAGCGATTGTGAAGGAGCTCTTTGGCTGCTCGTGTGCTCTTCGCTGCACAGCGCCGCTCGCAAGCGGCTTCGTTCTTCGGCGTCTGCCGTCCGGAGAGAGCTGAACTGCAGCGGTCAGTTTCAGCTCTGCCCAACAGCGCGCTCTCAGTTCTGCGGACAAGCACGCCCTGTTGCCTTGGCTCCGAGTGCAAAGTCCCTAGCGAGCACTCACTCAGTGCAATGCACCCAGAAAGACGCTCTCGCTCGTCTTTCAAGGAGCGACTCCTAACAGCAGAAGCAGCAGAGGCACAAACTGGATGACGAGAAGGGACAATGTAGAACACGTCTCTGTCCTGGCACATTGTCGTGTGCGATACGTCCCTCCGGGTCTTCGGTCCTTGCGAAGCTCTATGTACTGCGAGCGCAGCTACTTGAAGCTGAGACGGACCGCGGAGCTAGCAGCGAATTCGGAGAGCGCTAAGCACGAAGTCAAGAAGCGAGACGTGTCCCTGCAACGCGGTGCTAAGAGCAGCTTCCTCGCGGCGGGGGCGAGCTCCGGCCACAAGACATTCTCGTCCTAGCAACGGATCTCTGTGAAGGGCGTAGGCGAAAAGCTTTCGATTTCCATTCGAACTGCGAGAAAGGCAGACTGTTACACGGAGCTCTGAGAACAAAGGTGCACGCCCTAGGCGGGCTTGGGCAGAAGCAGCGTTCTCGAGCTCTTGGCTGCCGGCACACTGCTGGGTATGTGGCGCCCCTGCGGCGGCTTCTGGCCGCCGGCAAGTGAAAGCGGAGCAAGGCGTGGGCGAGGGCGAGGGCGGTGAACGAAGCGGCTATGTGCCGTGCTTGTGTGCACCACGTCAGAGGCTACTAGGAGAGGAAGGTGGTTGACTCTCGCTTGCCTTCCCAAGTGCCCTTAGCAGTCGGAAGGAGCAAGCTGAAGCACTGCTGCTTGTGCTGCTCCTTGGTTCCCTTGCAGCCCGCTCTGAAAGCATTGGCGGTCACTTCTAGGCGCCGAGTTGCACACACACAGCACCACGCTAAGTGCCGCGGAGAAGGGAAATCCAGAGTGCAGCGAGGAGCTTGACGTGGCTTACGTGCAGTAAGGAGAAGGTGAACCTAAGCACAGCCTCTTCAATCTGGCCGCCTCTGCTCTGCTTGCAACTTTTGCAAGTCGGCAAAGGGAGACGCGAGTATGTAGAACGGAGGGCAGCGAGACGCCGTGTGTTATGCGCCCTTTCAGGGCTGCTGACAAGGGGCTACTTTAAGAACGCCTTCTTCGTCCTCGCGTCCTTCTCGCTTCGCTCTAGCTGCAAGGAGTACAGCACAGCGAAGGAGTGAGGACGGGCACTGCCCCAGCTTTTGCCCTGGCGTGCAACGGCTGTGTGCTGCTTTTCCAAGCAGCAAGAGCACTGAGAAGTGAAAGCGATTGTGAAGGAGCTCTTTGGCTGCTCGTGTGCTCTTCGCTGCACTGCGCCGCTCGCAAGCGGCTTCGTTCTTCGGCGTCTGCCGTCCGGAGAGAGCTGAACTGCAGCGGTCAGTTGCAGCTCTGCCCAACAGCGCGCTCTCAGTTCTGCGGACAAGCACGCCCTGTTGCCTTGGCTCCGAGTGCAAAGTCCCTAGCGAGCACTCACTCAGTGCAATGCACCCAGAAAGACGCTCTCGCTCGTCTTTCAAGGAGCGATTCCTAACAGCAGAAGCAGCAGAGGCACAAACAGGATGACGAGAAGGGACAATGTAGAACACGTCTCTGTCCTGGCACATTGTCGTGTGCGATACGTCCCTCCGGGTCTTCGGTCCTTGCGAAGCTCTATGTACTGCGAGCGCAGCTACTTGAAGCTGAGACGGACCGCGGAGCTAGCAGCGAATTCGGAGAGCGCTAAGCACGAAGTCAAGAAGCGAGACGTGTCCCTGCAATGCGGTGCTAAGAGCAGCTTCCTCGCGGCGGGGGCGAGCTCCGGCCACAAGACATTCTCGTCCTAGCAACGGATCTCTGTGAAGGGCGTAGGCGAAAAGCTTTCGATTTCCATTCGAACTGCGAGAAAGGCAGACTGTTACACGGAGCTCTGAGAACAAAGGTGCACGCCCTAGGCGGGCTTGGGCAGAAGCAGCGTTCTCGAGCTCTTGGCTGCCGGCACACTGCTGGGTATGTGGCGCCCCTGCGGCGGCTTCTGGCCGCCGACAAGTGAAAGCGGAGCAAGGCGTGGGCGAGGGCGAGGGCGGTGAACGAAGCGGCTATGTGCCGTGCTTGTGTGCACCACGTCAGAGGCTACTAGGAGAGGAAGGTGGTTGACTCTCGCTTGCCTTCCCAAGTGCCCTTAGCAGTCGGAAGGAGCAAGCTGAAGCACTGCTGCTTGTGCTGCTCCTTGGTTCCCTTGCAGCCCGCTCTGAAAGCATTGGCGGTCACTTCTAGGCGCCGAGTTGCACACACACAGCACCACGCTAAGTGCCGCGGAGAAGGGAAATCCAGAGTGCAGCGAGGAGCTTGACGTGGCTTACGTGCAGTAAGGAGAAGGTGAACCTAAGCACAGCCTCTTCAATCTGGCCGCCTCTGCTCTGGTAGCAACTTTTGCAAGTCGGCAAAGGGAGACGCGAGTATGTAGAACGGAGGGCAGCGAGACGCCGTGTGTTATGCGCCCTTTCAGGGCTGCTGACAAGGGGCTACTTTAAGAACGCCTTCTTCGTCCTCGCGTCCTTCTCGCTTCGCTCTAGCTGCAAGGAGTACAGCACAGCGAAGGAGTGAGGACGGGCACTGCCCCAGCTTTTGCCCTGGCGTGCAACGGCTGTGTGCTGCTTTTCCAAGCAGCAAGAGCACTGAGAAGTGAAAGCGATTGTGAAGGAGCTCTTTGGCTGCTCGTGTGCTCTTCGCTGCACTGCGCCGCTCGCAAGCGGCTTCGTTCTTCGGCGTCTGCCGTCCGGAGAGAGCTGAACTGCAGCGGTCAGTTTCAGCTCTGCCCAACAGCGCGCTCTCAGTTCTGCGGACAAGCACGCCCTGTTGCCTTGGCTCCGAGTGCAAAGTCCCTAGCGAGCACTCACTCAGTGCAATGCACCCAGAAAGACGCTCTCGCTCGTCTTTCAAGGAGCGATTCCTAACAGCAGAAGCAGCAGAGGCACAAACAGGATGACGAGAAGGGACAATGTAGAACACGTCTCTGTCCTGGCACATTGTCGTGTGCGATACGTCCCTCCGGGTCTTCGGTCCTTGCGAAGCTCTATGTACTGCGAGCGCAGCTACTTGAAGCTGAGACGGACCGCGGAGCTAGCAGCGAATTCGGAGAGCGCTAAGCACGAAGTCAAGAAGCGAGACGTGTCCCTGCAATGCGGTGCTAAGAGCAGCTTCCTCGCGGCGGGGGCGAGCTCCGGCCACAAGACATTCTCGTCCTAGCAACGGATCTCTGTGAAGGGCGTAGGCGAAAAGCTTTCGATTTCCATTCGAACTGCGAGAAAGGCAGACTGTTACACGGAGCTCTGAGAACAAAGGTGCACGCCCTAGGCGGGCTTGGGCAGAAGCAGCGTTCTCGAGCTCTTGGCTGCCGGCACACTGCTGGGTATGTGGCGCCCCTGCGGCGGCTTCTGGCCGCCGACAAGTGAAAGCGGAGCAAGGCGTGGGCGAGGGCGAGGGCGGTGAACGAAGCGGCTATGTGCCGTGCTTGTGTGCACCACGTCAGAGGCTACTAGGAGAGGAAGGTGGTTGACTCTCGCTTGCCTTCCCAAGTGCCCTTAGCAGTCGGAAGGAGCAAGCTGAAGCACTGCTGCTTGTGCTGCTCCTTGGTTCCCTTGCAGCCCGCTCTGAAAGCATTGGCGGTCACTTCTAGGCGCCGAGTTGCACACACACAGCACCACGCTAAGTGCCGCGGAGAAGGGAAATCCAGAGTGCAGCGAGGAGCTTGACGTGGCTTACGTGCAGTAAGGAGAAGGTGAACCTAAGCACAGCCTCTTCAATCTGGCCGCCTCTGCTCTGGTAGCAACTTTTGCAAGTCGGCAAAGGGAGACGCGAGTATGTAGAACGGAGGGCAGCGAGACGCCGTGTGTTATGCGCCCTTTCAGGGCTGCTGACAAGGGGCTACTTTAAGAACGCCTTCTTCGTCCTCGCGTCCTTCTCGCTTCGCTCTAGCTGCAAGGAGTACAGCACAGCGAAGGAGTGAGGACGGGCACTGCCCCAGCTTTTGCCCTGGCGTGCAACGGCTGTGTGCTGCTTTTCCAAGCAGCAAGAGCACTGAGAAGTGAAAGCGATTGTGAAGGAGCTCTTTGGCTGCTCGTGTGCTCTTCGCTGCACTGCGCCGCTCGCAAGCGGCTTCGTTCTTCGGCGTCTGCCGTCCGGAGAGAGCTGAACTGCAGCGGTCAGTTTCAGCTCTGCCCAACAGCGCGCTCTCAGTTCTGCGGACAAGCACGCCCTGTTGCCTTGGCTCCGAGTGCAAAGTCCCTAGCGAGCACTCACTCAGTGCAATGCACCCAGAAAGACGCTCTCGCTCGTCTTTCAAGGAGCGATTCCTAACAGCAGAAGCAGCAGAGGCACAAACAGGATGACGAGAAGGGACAATGTAGAACACGTCTCTGTCCTGGCACATTGTCGTGTGCGATACGTCCCTCCGGGTCTTCGGTCCTTGCGAAGCTCTATGTACTGCGAGCGCAGCTACTTGAAGCTGAGACGGACCGCGGAGCTAGCAGCGAATTCGGAGAGCGCTAAGCACGAAGTCAAGAAGCGAGACGTGTCCCTGCAATGCGGTGCTAAGAGCAGCTTCCTCGCGGCGGGGGCGAGCTCCGGCCACAAGACATTCTCGTCCTAGCAACGGATCTCTGTGAAGGGCGTAGGCGAAAAGCTTTCGATTTCCATTCGAACTGCGAGAAAGGCAGACTGTTACACGGAGCTCTGAGAACAAAGGTGCACGCCCTAGGCGGGCTTGGGCAGAAGCAGCGTTCTCGAGCTCTTGGCTGCCGGCACACTGCTGGGTATGTGGCGCCCCTGCGGCGGCTTCTGGCCGCCGGCAAGTGAAAGCGCAGCAAGGCGTGGGCGAGGGCGGTGAACGAAGCGGCTATGTGCCGTGCTTGTGTGCACCACGTTAGAGGCTACTAGGAGAGGAAGGTGGTTGACTCTCGCTTGCCTTCCCAAGTGCCCTTAGCAGTCGGAAGGAGCAAGCTGAAGCACTGCTGCTTGTGCTGCTCCTTGGTTCCCTTGCAGCCCGCTCTGAAAGCATTGGCAGTCACTTCTAGGCGCCGAGTTGCACACACACAGCACCCCGCTAAGTGCCGCGGAGAAGGGAAATCCAGAGTGCAGCGAGGAGCTTGACGTGGCTTACGTGCAGTAAGGAGAAGGTGAACCTAAGCACAGCCTCTTCAATCTGGCCGCCTCTGCTCTGGTAGCAACTTTTGCAAGTCGGCAAAGGGAGACGCGAGTATGTAGAACGGAGGGCAGCGAGACGCCGTGTGTTATGCGCCCTTTCAGGGCTGCTGACAAGGGGCTACTTTAAGAACGCCTTCTTCGTCCTCGCGTCCTTCTCGCTTCGCTCTAGCTGCAAGGAGTACAGCACAGCGAAGGAGTGAGGACGGGCACTGCCCTAGCTTTTGTCCTGGCGTGCAACGGCTGTGTGCTGCTTTTCCAAGCAGCAAGAGCACTGAGAAGTGAAAGCGATTGTGAAGGAGCTCTTTGGCTGCTCGTGTGCTCTTCGCTGCACTGCGCCGCTCGCAAGCGGCTTCGTTCTTCGGCGTCTGCCGTCCGGAGAGAGCTGAACTGCAGCGGTCAGTTGCAGCTCTGCCCAACAGCGCGCTCTCAGTTCTGCGGACAAGCACGCCCTGTTGCCTTGGCTCCGAGTGCAAAGTCCCTAGCGAGCACTCACTCAGTGCAATGCACCCAGAAAGACGCTCTCGCTCGTCTTTCAAGGAGCGATTCCTAACAGCAGAAGCAGCAGAGGCACAAACTGGATGACGAGAAGGGACAATGTAGAACACGTCTCTGTCCTGGCACATTGTCGTGTGCGATACGTCCCTCCGGGTCTTCGGTCCTTGCGAAGCTCTATGTACTGCGAGCGCAGCTACTTGAAGCTGAGACGGACCGCGGAGCTAGCAGCGAATTCGGAGAGCGCTAAGCACGAAGTCAAGAAGCGAGACGTGTCCCTGCAATGCGGTGCTAAGAGCAGCTTCCTCGCGGCGGGGGCGAGCTCCGGCCACAAGACATTCTCGTCCTAGCAACGGATCTCTGTGAAGGGCGTAGGCGAAAAGCTTTCGATTTCCATTCGAACTGCGAGAAAGGCAGACTGTTACACGGAGCTCTGAGAACAAAGGTGCACGCCCTAGGCGGGCTTGGGCAGAAGCAGCGTTCTCGAGCTCTTGGCTGCCCGCACACTGCTGGGTATGTGGCGCCCCTGCGGCGGCTTCTGGCCGCCGGCAAGTGAAAGCGGAGCAAGGCGTGGGCGAGGGCGAGGGCGGTGAACGAAGCGGCTATGTGCCGTGCTTGTGTGCACCACGTCAGAGGCTACTAGGAGAGGAAGGTGGTTGACTCTCGCTTGCCTTCCCAAGTGCCCTTAGCAGTCGGAAGGAGCAAGCTGAAGCACTGCTGCTTGTGCTGCTCCTTGGTTCCCTTGCAGCCCGCTCTGAAAGCATTGGCGGTCACTTCTAGGCGCCGAGTTGCACACACACAGCACCACGCTAAGTGCCGCGGAGAAGGGAAATCCAGAGTGCAGCGAGGAGCTTGACGTGGCTTACGTGCAGTAAGGAGAAGGTGAACCTAAGCACAGCCTCTTCAATCTGGCCGCCTCTGCTCTGCTTGCAACTTTTGCAAGTCGGCAAAGGGAGACGCGAGTATGTAGAACGGAGGGCAGCGAGACGCCGTGTGTTATGCGCCCTTTCAGGGCTGCTGACAAGGGGCTACTTTAAGAACGCCTTCTTCGTCCTCGCGTCCTTCTCGCTTCGCTCTAGCTGCAAGGAGTACAGCACAGCGAAGGAGTGAGGACGGGCACTGCCCCAGCTTTTGTCCTGGCGTGCAACGGCTGTGTGCTGCTTTTCCAAGCAGCAAGAGCACTGAGAAGTGAAAGCGATTGTGAAGGAGCTCTTTGGCTGCTCGTGTGCTCTTCGCTGCACAGCGCCGCTCGCAAGCGGCTTCGTTCTTCGGCGTCTGCCGTCCGGAGAGAGCTGAACTGCAGCGGTCAGTTTCAGCTCTGCCCAACAGCGCGCTCTCAGTTCTGCGGACAAGCACGCCCTGTTGCCTTGGCTCCGAGTGCAAAGTCCCTAGCGAGCACTCACTCAGTGCAATGCACCCAGAAAGACGCTCTCGCTCGTCTTTCAAGGAGCGACTCCTAACAGCAGAAGCAGCAGAGGCACAAACTGGATGACGAGAAGGGACAATGTAGAACACGTCTCTGTCCTGGCACATTGTCGTGTGCGATACGTCCCTCCGGGTCTTCGGTCCTTGCGAAGCTCTATGTACTGCGAGCGCAGCTACTTGAAGCTGAGACGGACCGCGGAGCTAGCAGCGAATTCGGAGAGCGCTAAGCACGAAGTCAAGAAGCGAGACGTGTCCCTGCAACGCGGTGCTAAGAGCAGCTTCCTCGCGGCGGGGGCGAGCTCCGGCCACAAGACATTCTCGTCCTAGCAACGGATCTCTGTGAAGGGCGTAGGCGAAAAGCTTTCGATTTCCATTCGAACTGCGAGAAAGGCAGACTGTTACACGGAGCTCTGAGAACAAAGGTGCACGCCCTAGGCGGGCTTGGGCAGAAGCAGCGTTCTCGAGCTCTTGGCTGCCGGCACACTGCTGGGTATGTGGCGCCCCTGCGGCGGCTTCTGGCCGCCGGCAAGTGAAAGCGGAGCAAGGCGTGGGCGAGGGCGAGGGCGGTGAACGAAGCGGCTATGTGCCGTGCTTGTGTGCACCACGTCAGAGGCTACTAGGAGAGGAAGGTGGTTGACTCTCGCTTGCCTTCCCAAGTGCCCTTAGCAGTCGGAAGGAGCAAGCTGAAGCACTGCTGCTTGTGCTGCTCCTTGGTTCCCTTGCAGCCCGCTCTGAAAGCATTGGCGGTCACTTCTAGGCGCCGAGTTGCACACACACAGCACCACGCTAAGTGCCGCGGAGAAGGGAAATCCAGAGTGCAGCGAGGAGCTTGACGTGGCTTACGTGCAGTAAGGAGAAGGTGAACCTAAGCACAGCCTCTTCAATCTGGCCGCCTCTGCTCTGCTTGCAACTTTTGCAAGTCGGCAAAGGGAGACGCGAGTATGTAGAACGGAGGGCAGCGAGACGCCGTGTGTTATGCGCCCTTTCAGGGCTGCTGACAAGGGGCTACTTTAAGAACGCCTTCTTCGTCCTCGCGTCCTTCTCGCTTCGCTCTAGCTGCAAGGAGTACAGCACAGCGAAGGAGTGAGGACGGGCACTGCCCCAGCTTTTGCCCTGGCGTGCAACGGCTGTGTGCTGCTTTTCCAAGCAGCAAGAGCACTGAGAAGTGAAAGCGATTGTGAAGGAGCTCTTTGGCTGCTCGTGTGCTCTTCGCTGCACTGCGCCGCTCGCAAGCGGCTTCGTTCTTCGGCGTCTGCCGTCCGGAGAGAGCTGAACTGCAGCGGTCAGTTGCAGCTCTGCCCAACAGCGCGCTCTCAGTTCTGCGGACAAGCACGCCCTGTTGCCTTGGCTCCGAGTGCAAAGTCCCTAGCGAGCACTCACTCAGTGCAATGCACCCAGAAAGACGCTCTCGCTCGTCTTTCAAGGAGCGATTCCTAACAGCAGAAGCAGCAGAGGCACAAACAGGATGACGAGAAGGGACAATGTAGAACACGTCTCTGTCCTGGCACATTGTCGTGTGCGATACGTCCCTCCGGGTCTTCGGTCCTTGCGAAGCTCTATGTACTGCGAGCGCAGCTACTTGAAGCTGAGACGGACCGCGGAGCTAGCAGCGAATTCGGAGAGCGCTAAGCACGAAGTCAAGAAGCGAGACGTGTCCCTGCAATGCGGTGCTAAGAGCAGCTTCCTCGCGGCGGGGGCGAGCTCCGGCCACAAGACATTCTCGTCCTAGCAACGGATCTCTGTGAAGGGCGTAGGCGAAAAGCTTTCGATTTCCATTCGAACTGCGAGAAAGGCAGACTGTTACACGGAGCTCTGAGAACAAAGGTGCACGCCCTAGGCGGGCTTGGGCAGAAGCAGCGTTCTCGAGCTCTTGGCTGCCGGCACACTGCTGGGTATGTGGCGCCCCTGCGGCGGCTTCTGGCCGCCGACAAGTGAAAGCGGAGCAAGGCGTGGGCGAGGGCGAGGGCGGTGAACGAAGCGGCTATGTGCCGTGCTTGTGTGCACCACGTCAGAGGCTACTAGGAGAGGAAGGTGGTTGACTCTCGCTTGCCTTCCCAAGTGCCCTTAGCAGTCGGAAGGAGCAAGCTGAAGCACTGCTGCTTGTGCTGCTCCTTGGTTCCCTTGCAGCCCGCTCTGAAAGCATTGGCGGTCACTTCTAGGCGCCGAGTTGCACACACACAGCACCACGCTAAGTGCCGCGGAGAAGGGAAATCCAGAGTGCAGCGAGGAGCTTGACGTGGCTTACGTGCAGTAAGGAGAAGGTGAACCTAAGCACAGCCTCTTCAATCTGGCCGCCTCTGCTCTGGTAGCAACTTTTGCAAGTCGGCAAAGGGAGACGCGAGTATGTAGAACGGAGGGCAGCGAGACGCCGTGTGTTATGCGCCCTTTCAGGGCTGCTGACAAGGGGCTACTTTAAGAACGCCTTCTTCGTCCTCGCGTCCTTCTCGCTTCGCTCTAGCTGCAAGGAGTACAGCACAGCGAAGGAGTGAGGACGGGCACTGCCCCAGCTTTTGCCCTGGCGTGCAACGGCTGTGTGCTGCTTTTCCAAGCAGCAAGAGCACTGAGAAGTGAAAGCGATTGTGAAGGAGCTCTTTGGCTGCTCGTGTGCTCTTCGCTGCACTGCGCCGCTCGCAAGCGGCTTCGTTCTTCGGCGTCTGCCGTCCGGAGAGAGCTGAACTGCAGCGGTCAGTTTCAGCTCTGCCCAACAGCGCGCTCTCAGTTCTGCGGACAAGCACGCCCTGTTGCCTTGGCTCCGAGTGCAAAGTCCCTAGCGAGCACTCACTCAGTGCAATGCACCCAGAAAGACGCTCTCGCTCGTCTTTCAAGGAGCGACTCCTAACAGCAGAAGCAGCAGAGGCACAAACAGGATGACGAGAAGGGACAATGTAGAACACGTCTCTGTCCTGGCACATTGTCGTGTGCGATACGTCCCTCCGGGTCTTCGGTCCTTGCGAAGCTCTATGTACTGCGAGCGCAGCTACTTGAAGCTGAGACGGACCGCGGAGCTAGCAGCGAATTCGGAGAGCGCTAAGCACGAAGTCAAGAAGCGAGACGTGTCCCTGCAATGCGGTGCTAAGAGCAGCTTCCTCGCGGCGGGGGCGAGCTCCGGCCACAAGACATTCTCGTCCTAGCAACGGATCTCTGTGAAGGGCGTAGGCGAAAAGCTTTCGATTTCCATTCGAACTGCGAGAAAGGCAGACTGTTACACGGAGCTCTGAGAACAAAGGTGCACGCCCTAGGCGGGCTTGGGCAGAAGCAGCGTTCTCGAGCTCTTGGCTGCCGGCACACTGCTGGGTATGTGGCGCCCCTGCGGCGGCTTCTGGCCGCCGGCAAGTGAAAGCGCAGCAAGGCGTGGGCGAGGGCGGTGAACGAAGCGGCTATGTGCCGTCCTTGTGTGCACCACGTTAGAGGCTACTAGGAGAGGAAGGTGGTTGACTCTCGCTTGCCTTCCCAAGTGCCCTTAGCAGTCGGAAGGAGCAAGCTGAAGCACTGCTGCTTGTGCTGCTCCTTGGTTCCCTTGCAGCCCGCTCTGAAAGCATTGGCAGTCACTTCTAGGCGCCGAGTTGCACACACACAGCACCACGCTAAGTGCCGCGGAGAAGGGAAATCCAGAGTGCAGCGAGGAGCTTGACGTGGCTTACGTGCAGTAAGGAGAAGGTGAACCTAAGCACAGCCTCTTCAATCTGGCCGCCTCTGCTCTGCTTGCAACTTTTGCAAGTCGGCAAAGGGAGACGCGAGTATGTAGAACGGAGGGCAGCGAGACGCCGTGTGTTATGCGCCCTTTCAGGGCTGCTGACAAGGGGCTACTTTAAGAACGCCTTCTTCGTCCTCGCGTCCTTCTCGCTTCGCTCTAGCTGCAAGGAGTACAGCACAGCGAAGGTGTGAGGAAAGGCACTGCCCCAGCTTTTGCCCTGGCGTGCAACGGCTGTGTGCAGCTTTTCCAAGCAGCAAGAGCACTGAGAAGTGAAAGCGATTGTGAAGGAGCTCTTTGGCTGCTCGTGTGCTCTTCGCTGCACTGCGCCGCTCGCAAGCGGCTTCGTTCTTCGGCGTCTGCCGTCCGGAGAGAGCTGAACTGCAGCGGTCAGTTTCAGCTCTGCCCAACAGCGCGCTCTCAGTTCTGCGGACAAGCACGCCCTGTTGCCTTGGCTCCGAGTGCAAAGTCCCTAGCGAGCACTCACTCAGTGCAATGCACCCAGAAAGACGCTCTCGCTCGTCTTTCAAGGAGCGATTCCTAACAGCAGAAGCAGCAGAGGCACAAACAGGATGACGAGAAGGGACAATGTAGAACACGTCTCTGTCCTGGCACATTGTCGTGTGCGATACGTCCCTCCGGGTCTTCGGTCCTTGCGAAGCTCTATGTACTGCGAGCGCAGCTACTTGAAGCTGAGACGGACCGCGGAGCTAGCAGCGAATTCGGAGAGCGCTAAGCACGAAGTCAAGAAGCGAGACGTGTCCCTGCAATGCGGTGCTAAGAGCAGCTTCCTCGCGGCGGGGGCGAGCTCCGGCCACAAGACATTCTCGTCCTAGCAACGGATCTCTGTGAAGGGCGTAGGCGAAAAGCTTTCGATTTCCATTCGAACTGCGAGAAAGGCAGACTGTTACACGGAGCTCTGAGAACAAAGGTGCACGCCCTAGGCGGGCTTGGGCAGAAGCAGCGTTCTCGAGCTCTTGGCTGCCGGCACACTGCTGGGTATGTGGCGCCCCTGCGGCGGCTTCTGGCCGCCGGCAAGTGAAAGCGGAGCAAGGCGTGGGCGAGGGCGAGGGCGGTGAACGAAGCGGCTATGTGCCGTGCTTGTGTGCACCACGTCAGAGGCTACTAGGAGAGGAAGGTGGTTGACTCTCGCTTGCCTTCCCAAGTGCCCTTAGCAGTCGGAAGGAGCAAGCTGAAGCACTGCTGCTTGTGCTGCTCCTTGGTTCCCTTGCAGTCCGCTGTGAAAGCATTGGCAGTCACTTCTAGGCGCCGAGTTGCACACACACAGCACCCCGCTAAGTGCCGCGGAGAAGGGAAATCCAGAGTGCAGCGAGGAGCTTGACGTGGCTTACGTGCAGTAAGGAGAAGGTGAACCTAAGCACAGCCTCTTCAATCTGGCCGCCTCTGCTCTGGTTGCAACTTTTGCAAGTCAGCAAAGGGAGACGCGAGTATGTAGAACGGAGGGCAGCGAGACGCCGTGTGTTATGCGCCCTTTCAGGGCTGCTGACAAGGGGCTACTTTAAGAACGCCTTCTTCGTCCTCGCGTCCTTCTCGCTTCGCTCTAGCTGCAAGGAGTACAGCACAGCGAAGGAGTGAGGACGGGCACTGCCCTAGCTTTTGTCCTGGCGTGCAACGGCTGTGTGCTGCTTTTCCAAGCAGCAAGAGCACTGAGAAGTGAAAGCGATTGTGAAGGAGCTCTTTGGCTGCTCGTGTGCTCTTCGCTGCACTGCGCCGCTCGCAAGCGGCTTCGTTCTTCGGCGTCTGCCGTCCGGAGAGAGCTGAACTGCAGCGGTCAGTTTCAGCTCTGCCCAACAGCGCGCTCTCAGTTCTGCGGACAAGCACGCCCTGTTGCCTTGGCTCCGAGTGCAAAGTCCCTAGCGAGCACTCACTCAGTGCAATGCACCCAGAAAGACGCTCTCGCTCGTCTTTCAAGGAGCGATTCCTAACAGCAGAAGCAGCAGAGGCACAAACTGGATGGCGAGAAGGGACAATGTAGAACACGTCTCTGTCCTGGCACATTGTCGTGTGCGATACGTCCCTCCGGGTCTTCGGTCCTTGCGAAGCTCTATGTACTGCGAGCGCTGCTACTTGAAGCTGAGACGGACCGCGGAGCTAGCAGCGAATTCGGAGAGCGCTAAGCACGAAGTCAAGAAGCGAGACGTGTCCCTGCAACGCGGTGCTAAGAGCAGCTTCCTCGCGGCGGGGGCGAGCTCCGGCCACAAGACATTCTCGTCCTAGCAACGGATCTCTGTGAAGGGCGTAGGCGAAAAGCTTTCGATTTCCATTCGAACTGCGAGAAAGGCAGACTGTTACACGGAGCTCTGAGAACAAAGGTGCACGCCCTAGGCGGGCTTGGGCAGAAGCAGCGTTCTCGAGCTCTTGGCTGCCGGCACACTGCTGGGTATGTGGCGCCCCTGCGGCGGCTTCTGGCCGCCGGCAAGTGAAAGCGGAGCAAGGCGTGGGCGAGGGCGAGGGCGGTGAACGAAGCGGCTATGTGCCGTGCTTGTGTGCACCACGTCAGAGGCTACTAGGAGAGGAAGGTGGTTGACTCTCGCTTGCCTTCCCAAGTGCCCTTAGCAGTCGGAAGGAGCAAGCTGAAGCACTGCTGCTTGTGCTGCTCCTTGGTTCCCTTGCAGCCCGCTCTGAAAGCATTGGCGGTCACTTCTAGGCGCCGAGTTGCACACACACAGCACCACGCTAAGTGCCGCGGAGAAGGGAAATCCAGAGTGCAGCGAGGAGCTTGACGTGGCTTACGTGCAGTAAGGAGAAGGTGAACCTAAGCACAGCCTCTTCAATCTGGCCGCCTCTGCTCTGCTTGCAACTTTTGCAAGTCGGCAAAGGGAGACGCGAGTATGTAGAACGGAGGGCAGCGAGACGCCGTGTGTTATGCGCCCTTTCAGGGCTGCTGACAAGGGGCTACTTTAAGAACGCCTTCTTCGTCCTCGCGTCCTTCTCGCTTCGCTCTAGCTGCAAGGAGTACAGCACAGCGAAGGAGTGAGGACGGGCACTGCCCCAGCTTTTGCCCTGGCGTGCAACGGCTGTGTGCTGCTTTTCCAAGCAGCAAGAGCACTGAGAAGTGAAAGCGATTGTGAAGGAGCTCTTTGGCTGCTCGTGTGCTCTTCGCTGCACTGCGCCGCTCGCAAGCGGCTTCGTTCTTCGGCGTCTGCCGTCCGGAGAGAGCTGAACTGCAGCGGTCAGTTTCAGCTCTGCCCAACAGCGCGCTCTCAGTTCTGCGGACAAGCACGCCCTGTTGCCTTGGCTCCGAGTGCAAAGTCCCTAGCGAGCACTCACTCAGTGCAATGCACCCAGAAAGACGCTCTCGCTCGTCTTTCAAGGAGCGATTCCTAACAGCAGAAGCAGCAGAGGCACAAACAGGATGACGAGAAGGGACAATGTAGAACACGTCTCTGTCCTGGCACATTGTCGTGTGCGATACGTCCCTCCGGGTCTTCGGTCCTTGCGAAGCTCTATGTACTGCGAGCGCAGCTACTTGAAGCTGAGACGGACCGCGGAGCTAGCAGCGAATTCGGAGAGCGCTAAGCACGAAGTCAAGAAGCGAGACGTGTCCCTGCAATGCGGTGCTAAGAGCAGCTTCCTCGCGGCGGGGGCGAGCTCCGGCCACAAGACATTCTCGTCCTAGCAACGGATCTCTGTGAAGGGCGTAGGCGAAAAGCTTTCGATTTCCATTCGAACTGCGAGAAAGGCAGACTGTTACACGGAGCTCTGAGAACAAAGGTGCACGCCCTAGGCGGGCTTGGGCAGAAGCAGCGTTCTCGAGCTCTTGGCTGCCGGCACACTGCTGGGTATGTGGCGCCCCTGCGGCGGCTTCTGGCCGCCGGCAAGTGAAAGCGCAGCAAGGCGTGGGCGAGGGCGGTGAACGAAGCGGCTATGTGCCGTCCTTGTGTGCACCACGTTAGAGGCTACTAGGAGAGGAAGGTGGTTGACTCTCGCTTGCCTTCCCAAGTGCCCTTAGCAGTCGGAAGGAGCAAGCTGAAGCACTGCTGCTTGTGCTGCTCCTTGGTTCCCTTGCAGCCCGCTCTGAAAGCATTGGCAGTCACTTCTAGGCGCCGAGTTGCACACACACAGCACCCCGCTAAGTGCCGCGGAGAAGGGAAATCCAGAGTGCAGCGAGGAGCTTGACGTGGCTTACGTGCAGTAAGGAGAAGGTGAACCTAAGCACAGCCTCTTCAATCTGGCCGCCTCTGCTCTGGTAGCAACTTTTGCAAGTCGGCAAAGGGAGACGCGAGTATGTAGAACGGAGGGCAGCGAGACGCCGTGTGTTATGCGCCCTTTCAGGGCTGCTGACAAGGGGCTACTTTAAGAACGCCTTCTTCGTCCTCGCGTCCTTCTCGCTTCGCTCTAGCTGCAAGGAGTACAGCACAGCGAAGGAGTGAGGACGGGCACTGCCCTAGCTTTTGTCCTGGCGTGCAACGGCTGTGTGCTGCTTTTCCAAGCAGCAAGAGCACTGAGAAGTGAAAGCGATTGTGAAGGAGCTCTTTGGCTGCTCGTGTGCTCTTCGCTGCACTGCGCCGCTCGCAAGCGGCTTCGTTCTTCGGCGTCTGCCGTCCGGAGAGAGCTGAACTGCAGCGGTCAGTTGCAGCTCTGCCCAACAGCGCGCTCTCAGTTCTGCGGACAAGCACGCCCTGTTGCCTTGGCTCCGAGTGCAAAGTCCCTAGCGAGCACTCACTCAGTGCAATGCACCCAGAAAGACGCTCTCGCTCGTCTTTCAAGGAGCGATTCCTAACAGCAGAAGCAGCAGAGGCACAAACAGGATGACGAGAAGGGACAATGTAGAACACGTCTCTGTCCTGGCACATTGTCGTGTGCGATACGTCCCTCCGGGTCTTCGGTCCTTGCGAAGCTCTATGTACTGCGAGCGCAGCTACTTGAAGCTGAGACGGACCGCGGAGCTAGCAGCGAATTCGGAGAGCGCTAAGCACGAAGTCAAGAAGCGAGACGTGTCCCTGCAATGCGGTGCTAAGAGCAGCTTCCTCGCGGCGGGGGCGAGCTCCGGCCACAAGACATTCTCGTCCTAGCAACGGATCTCTGTGAAGGGCGTAGGCGAAAAGCTTTCGATTTCCATTCGAACTGCGAGAAAGGCAGACTGTTACACGGAGCTCTGAGAACAAAGGTGCACGCCCTAGGCGGGCTTGGGCAGAAGCAGCGTTCTCGAGCTCTTGGCTGCCGGCACACTGCTGGGTATGTGGCGCCCCTGCGGCGGCTTCTGGCCGCCGGCAAGTGAAAGCGGAGCAAGGCGTGGGCGAGGGCGAGGGCGGTGAACGAAGCGGCTATGTGCCGTGCTTGTGTGCACCACGTCAGAGGCTACTAGGAGAGGAAGGTGGTTGACTCTCGCTTGCCTTCCCAAGTGCCCTTAGCAGTCGGAAGGAGCAAGCTGAAGCACTGCTGCTTGTGCTGCTCCTTGGTTCCCTTGCAGCCCGCTGTGAAAGCATTGGCAGTCACTTCTAGGCGCCGAGTTGCACACACACAGCACCACGCTAAGTGCCGCGGAGAAGGGAAATCCAGAGTGCAGCGAGGAGCTTGACGTGGCTTACGTGCAGTAAGGAGAAGGTGAACCTAAGCACAGCCTCTTCAATCTGGCCGCCTCTGCTCTGCTTGCAACTTTTGCAAGTCGGCAAAGGGAGACGCGAGTATGTAGAACGGAGGGCAGCGAGACGCCGTGTGTTATGCGCCCTTTCAGGGCTGCTGACAAGGGGCTACTTTAAGAACGCCTTCTTCGTCCTCGCGTCCTTCTCGCTTCGCTCTAGCTGCAAGGAGTACAGCACAGCGAAGGAGTGAGGACGGGCACTGCCCTAGCTTTTGTCCTGGCGTGCAACGGCTGTGTGCTGCTTTTCCAAGCAGCAAGAGCACTGAGAAGTGAAAGCGATTGTGAAGGAGCTCTTTGGCTGCTCGTGTGCTCTTCGCTGCACTGCGCCGCTCGCAAGCGGCTTCGTTCTTCGGCGTCTGCCGTCCGGAGAGAGCTGAACTGCAGCGGTCAGTTGCAGCTCTGCCCAACAGCGCGCTCTCAGTTCTGCGGACAAGCACGCCCTGTTGCCTTGGCTCCGAGTGCAAAGTCCCTAGCGAGCACTCACTCAGTGCAATGCACCCAGAAAGACGCTCTCGCTCGTCTTTCAAGGAGCGACTCCTAACAGCAGAAGCAGCAGAGGCACAAACAGGATGACGAGAAGGGACAATGTAGAACACGTCTCTGTCCTGGCACATTGTCGTGTGCGATACGTCCCTCCGGGTCTTCGGTCCTTGCGAAGCTCTATGTACTGCGAGCGCAGCTACTTGAAGCTGAGACGGACCGCGGAGCTAGCAGCGAATTCGGAGAGCGCTAAGCACGAAGTCAAGAAGCGAGACGTGTCCCTGCAATGCGGTGCTAAGAGCAGCTTCCTCGCGGCGGGGGCGAGCTCCGGCCACAAGACATTCTCGTCCTAGCAACGGATCTCTGTGAAGGGCGTAGGCGAAAAGCTTTCGATTTCCATTCGAACTGCGAGAAAGGCAGACTGTTACACGGAGCTCTGAGAACAAAGGTGCACGCCCTAGGCGGGCTTGGGCAGAAGCAGCGTTCTCGAGCTCTTGGCTGCCGGCACACTGCTGGGTATGTGGCGCCCCTGCGGCGGCTTCTGGCCGCCGGCAAGTGAAAGCGGAGCAAGGCGTGGGCGAGGGCGAGGGCGGTGAACGAAGCGGCTATGTGCCGTGCTTGTGTGCACCACGTCAGAGGCTACTAGGAGAGGAAGGTGGTTGACTCTCGCTTGCCTTCCCAAGTGCCCTTAGCAGTCGGAAGGAGCAAGCTGAAGCACTGCTGCTTGTGCTGCTCCTTGGTTCCCTTGCAGTCCGCTGTGAAAGCATTGGCAGTCACTTCTAGGCGCCGAGTTGCACACACACAGCACCCCGCTAAGTGCCGCGGAGAAGGGAAATCCAGAGTGCAGCGAGGAGCTTGACGTGGCTTACGTGCAGTAAGGAGAAGGTGAACCTAAGCACAGCCTCTTCAATCTGGCCGCCTCTGCTCTGGTTGCAACTTTTGCAAGTCAGCAAAGGGAGACGCGAGTATGTAGAACGGAGGGCAGCGAGACGCCGTGTGTTATGCGCCCTTTCAGGGCTGCTGACAAGGGGCTACTTTAAGAACGCCTTCTTCGTCCTCGCGTCCTTCTCGCTTCGCTCTAGCTGCAAGGAGTACAGCACAGCGAAGGAGTGAGGACGGGCACTGCCCTAGCTTTTGTCCTGGCGTGCAACGGCTGTGTGCTGCTTTTCCAAGCAGCAAGAGCACTGAGAAGTGAAAGCGATTGTGAAGGAGCTCTTTGGCTGCTCGTGTGCTCTTCGCTGCACTGCGCCGCTCGCAAGCGGCTTCGTTCTTCGGCGTCTGCCGTCCGGAGAGAGCTGAACTGCAGCGGTCAGTTTCAGCTCTGCCCAACAGCGCGCTCTCAGTTCTGCGGACAAGCACGCCCTGTTGCCTTGGCTCCGAGTGCAAAGTCCCTAGCGAGCACTCACTCAGTGCAATGCACCCAGAAAGACGCTCTCGCTCGTCTTTCAAGGAGCGATTCCTAACAGCAGAAGCAGCAGAGGCACAAACAGGATGACGAGAAGGGACAATGTAGAACACGTCTCTGTCCTGGCACATTGTCGTGTGCGATACGTCCCTCCGGGTCTTCGGTCCTTGCGAAGCTCTATGTACTGCGAGCGCAGCTACTTGAAGCTGAGACGGACCGCGGAGCTAGCAGCGAATTCGGAGAGCGCTAAGCACGAAGTCAAGAAGCGAGACGTGTCCCTGCAATGCGGTGCTAAGAGCAGCTTCCTCGCGGCGGGGGCGAGCTCCGGCCACAAGACATTCTCGTCCTAGCAACGGATCTCTGTGAAGGGCGTAGGCGAAAAGCTTTCGATTTCCATTCGAACTGCGAGAAAGGCAGACTGTTACACGGAGCTCTGAGAACAAAGGTGCACGCCCTAGGCGGGCTTGGGCAGAAGCAGCGTTCTCGAGCTCTTGGCTGCCGGCACACTGCTGGGTATGTGGCGCCCCTGCGGCGGCTTCTGGCCGCCGGCAAGTGAAAGCGGAGCAAGGCGTGGGCGAGGGCGAGGGCGGTGAACGAAGCGGCTATGTGCCGTGCTTGTGTGCACCACGTCAGAGGCTACTAGGAGAGGAAGGTGGTTGACTCTCGCTTGCCTTCCCAAGTGCCCTTAGCAGTCGGAAGGAGCAAGCTGAAGCACTGCTGCTTGTGCTGCTCCTTGGTTCCCTTGCAGCCCGCTCTGAAAGCATTGGCGGTCACTTCTAGGCGCCGAGTTGCACACACACAGCACCACGCTAAGTGCCGCGGAGAAGGGAAATCCAGAGTGCAGCGAGGAGCTTGACGTGGCTTACGTGCAGTAAGGAGAAGGTGAACCTAAGCACAGCCTCTTCAATCTGGCCGCCTCTGCTCTGCTTGCAACTTTTGCAAGTCGGCAAAGGGAGACGCGAGTATGTAGAACGGAGGGCAGCGAGACGCCGTGTGTTATGCGCCCTTTCAGGGCTGCTGACAAGGGGCTACTTTAAGAACGCCTTCTTCGTCCTCGCGTCCTTCTCGCTTCGCTCTAGCTGCAAGGAGTACAGCACAGCGAAGGAGTGAGGACGGGCACTGCCCCAGCTTTTGCCCTGGCGTGCAACGGCTGTGTGCTGCTTTTCCAAGCAGCAAGAGCACTGAGAAGTGAAAGCGATTGTGAAGGAGCTCTTTGGCTGCTCGTGTGCTCTTCGCTGCACTGCGCCGCTCGCAAGCGGCTTCGTTCTTCGGCGTCTGCCGTCCGGAGAGAGCTGAACTGCAGCGGTCAGTTTCAGCTCTGCCCAACAGCGCGCTCTCAGTTCTGCGGACAAGCACGCCCTGTTGCCTTGGCTCCGAGTGCAAAGTCCCTAGCGAGCACTCACTCAGTGCAATGCACCCAGAAAGACGCTCTCGCTCGTCTTTCAAGGAGCGATTCCTAACAGCAGAAGCAGCAGAGGCACAAACAGGATGACGAGAAGGGACAATGTAGAACACGTCTCTGTCCTGGCACATTGTCGTGTGCGATACGTCCCTCCGGGTCTTCGGTCCTTGCGAAGCTCTATGTACTGCGAGCGCAGCTACTTGAAGCTGAGACGGACCGCGGAGCTAGCAGCGAATTCGGAGAGCGCTAAGCACGAAGTCAAGAAGCGAGACGTGTCCCTGCAATGCGGTGCTAAGAGCAGCTTCCTCGCGGCGGGGGCGAGCTCCGGCCACAAGACATTCTCGTCCTAGCAACGGATCTCTGTGAAGGGCGTAGGCGAAAAGCTTTCGATTTCCATTCGAACTGCGAGAAAGGCAGACTGTTACACGGAGCTCTGAGAACAAAGGTGCACGCCCTAGGCGGGCTTGGGCAGAAGCAGCGTTCTCGAGCTCTTGGCTGCCGGCACACTGCTGGGTATGTGGCGCCCCTGCGGCGGCTTCTGGCCGCCGGCAAGTGAAAGCGGAGCAAGGCGTGGGCGAGGGCGAGGGCGGTGAACGAAGCGGCTATGTGCCGTGCTTGTGTGCACCACGTCAGAGGCTACTAGGAGAGGAAGGTGGTTGACTCTCGCTTGCCTTCCCAAGTGCCCTTAGCAGTCGGAAGGAGCAAGCTGAAGCACTGCTGCTTGTGCTGCTCCTTGGTTCCCTTGCAGCCCGCTCTGAAAGCATTGGCGGTCACTTCTAGGCGCCGAGTTGCACACACACAGCACCACGCTAAGTGCCGCGGAGAAGGGAAATCCAGAGTGCAGCGAGGAGCTTGACGTGGCTTACGTGCAGTAAGGAGAAGGTGAACCTAAGCACAGCCTCTTCAATCTGGCCGCCTCTGCTCTGCTTGCAACTTTTGCAAGTCGGCAAAGGGAGACGCGAGTATGTAGAACGGAGGGCAGCGAGACGCCGTGTGTTATGCGCCCTTTCAGGGCTGCTGACAAGGGGCTACTTTAAGAACGCCTTCTTCGTCCTCGCGTCCTTCTCGCTTCGCTCTAGCTGCAAGGAGTACAGCACAGCGAAGGAGTGAGGACGGGCACTGCCCCAGCTTTTGCCCTGGCGTGCAACGGCTGTGTGCTGCTTTTCCAAGCAGCAAGAGCACTGAGAAGTGAAAGCGATTGTGAAGGAGCTCTTTGGCTGCTCGTGTGCTCTTCGCTGCACTGCGCCGCTCGCAAGCGGCTTCGTTCTTCGGCGTCTGCCGTCCGGAGAGAGCTGAACTGCAGCGGTCAGTTTCAGCTCTGCCCAACAGCGCGCTCTCAGTTCTGCGGACAAGCACGCCCTGTTGCCTTGGCTCCGAGTGCAAAGTCCCTAGCGAGCACTCACTCAGTGCAATGCACCCAGAAAGACGCTCTCGCTCGTCTTTCAAGGAGCGATTCCTAACAGCAGAAGCAGCAGAGGCACAAACAGGATGACGAGAAGGGACAATGTAGAACACGTCTCTGTCCTGGCACATTGTCGTGTGCGATACGTCCCTCCGGGTCTTCGGTCCTTGCGAAGCTCTATGTACTGCGAGCGCAGCTACTTGAAGCTGAGACGGACCGCGGAGCTAGCAGCGAATTCGGAGAGCGCTAAGCACGAAGTCAAGAAGCGAGACGTGTCCCTGCAATGCGGTGCTAAGAGCAGCTTCCTGGCGGCGGGGGCGAGCTCCGGCCACAAGACATTCTCGTCCTAGCAACGGATCTCTGTGAAGGGCGTAGGCGAAAAGCTTTCGATTTCCATTCGAACTGCGAGAAAGGCAGACTGTTACACGGAGCTCTGAGAACAAAGGTGCACGCCCTAGGCGGGCTTGGGCAGAAGCAGCGTTCTCGAGCTCTTGGCTGCCGGCACACTGCTGGGTATGTGGCGCCCCTGCGGCGGCTTCTGGCCGCCGACAAGTGAAAGCGGAGCAAGGCGTGGGCGAGGGCGAGGGCGGTGAACGAAGCGGCTATGTGCCGTGCTTGTGTGCACCACGTCAGAGGCTACTAGGAGAGGAAGGTGGTTGACTCTCGCTTGCCTTCCCAAGTGCCCTTAGCAGTCGGAAGGAGCAAGCTGAAGCACTGCTGCTTGTGCTGCTCCTTGGTTCCCTTGCAGCCCGCTCTGAAAGCATTGGCGGTCACTTCTAGGCGCCGAGTTGCACACACACAGCACCACGCTAAGTGCCGCGGAGAAGGGAAATCCAGAGTGCAGCGAGGAGCTTGACGTGGCTTACGTGCAGTAAGGAGAAGGTGAACCTAAGCACAGCCTCTTCAATCTGGCCGCCTCTGCTCTGGTTGCAACTTTTGCAAGTCAGCAAAGGGAGACGCGAGTATGTAGAACGGAGGGCAGCGAGACGCCGTGTGTTATGCGCCCTTTCAGGGCTGCTGACAAGGGGCTACTTTAAGAACGCCTTCTTCGTCCTCGCGTCCTTCTCGCTTCGCTCTAGCTGCAAGGAGTACAGCACAGCGAAGGAGTGAGGACGGGCACTGCCCCAGCTTTTGTCCTGGCGTGCAACGGCTGTGTGCTGCTTTTCCAAGCAGCAAGAGCACTGAGAAGTGAAAGCGATTGTGAAGGAGCTCTTTGGCTGCTCGTGTGCTCTTCGCTGCACTGCGCCGCTCGCAAGCGGCTTCGTTCTTCGGCGTCTGCCGTCCGGAGAGAGCTGAACTGCAGCGGTCAGTTGCAGCTCTGCCCAACAGCGCGCTCTCAGTTCTGCGGACAAGCACGCCCTGTTGCCTTGGCTCCGAGTGCAAAGTCCCTAGCGAGCACTCACTCAGTGCAATGCACCCAGAAAGACGCTCTCGCTCGTCTTTCAAGGAGCGATTCCTAACAGCAGAAGCAGCAGAGGCACAAACTGGATGACGAGAAGGGACAATGTAGAACACGTCTCTGTCCTGGCACATTGTCGTGTGCGATACGTCCCTCCGGGTCTTCGGTCCTTGCGAAGCTCTATGTACTGCGAGCGCAGCTACTTGAAGCTGAGACGGACCGCGGAGCTAGCAGCGAATTCGGAGAGCGCTAAGCACGAAGTCAAGAAGCGAGACGTGTCCCTGCAATGCGGTGCTAAGAGCAGCTTCCTCGCGGCGGGGGCGAGCTCCGGCCACAAGACATTCTCGTCCTAGCAACGGATCTCTGTGAAGGGCGTAGGCGAAAAGCTTTCGATTTCCATTCGAACTGCGAGAAAGGCAGACTGTTACACGGAGCTCTGAGAACAAAGGTGCACGCCCTAGGCGGGCTTGGGCAGAAGCAGCGTTCTCGAGCTCTTGGCTGCCGGCACACTGCTGGGTATGTGGCGCCCCTGCGGCGGCTTCTGGCCGCCGACAAGTGAAAGCGGAGCAAGGCGTGGGCGAGGGCGAGGGCGGTGAACGAAGCGGCTATGTGCCGTGCTTGTGTGCACCACGTCAGAGGCTACTAGGAGAGGAAGGTGGTTGACTCTCGCTTGCCTTCCCAAGTGCCCTTAGCAGTCGGAAGGAGCAAGCTGAAGCACTGCTGCTTGTGCTGCTCCTTGGTTCCCTTGCAGCCCGCTCTGAAAGCATTGGCGGTCACTTCTAGGCGCCGAGTTGCACACACACAGCACCACGCTAAGTGCCGCGGAGAAGGGAAATCCAGAGTGCAGCGAGGAGCTTGACGTGGCTTACGTGCAGTAAGGAGAAGGTGAACCTAAGCACAGCCTCTTCAATCTGGCCGCCTCTGCTCTGGTAGCAACTTTTGCAAGTCGGCAAAGGGAGACGCGAGTATGTAGAACGGAGGGCAGCGAGACGCCGTGTGTTATGCGCCCTTTCAGGGCTGCTGACAAGGGGCTACTTTAAGAACGCCTTCTTCGTCCTCGCGTCCTTCTCGCTTCGCTCTAGCTGCAAGGAGTACAGCACAGCGAAGGAGTGAGGACGGGCACTGCCCTAGCTTTTGTCCTGGCGTGCAACGGCTGTGTGCTGCTTTTCCAAGCAGCAAGAGCACTGAGAAGTGAAAGCGATTGTGAAGGAGCTCTTTGGCTGCTCGTGTGCTCTTCGCTGCACTGCGCCGCTCGCAAGCGGCTTCGTTCTTCGGCGTCTGCCGTCCGGAGAGAGCTGAACTGCAGCGGTCAGTTGCAGCTCTGCCCAACAGCGCGCTCTCAGTTCTGCGGACAAGCACGCCCTGTTGCCTTGGCTCCGAGTGCAAAGTCCCTAGCGAGCACTCACTCAGTGCAATGCACCCAGAAAGACGCTCTCGCTCGTCTTTCAAGGAGCGATTCCTAACAGCAGAAGCAGCAGAGGCACAAACTGGATGACGAGAAGGGACAATGTAGAACACGTCTCTGTCCTGGCACATTGTCGTGTGCGATACGTCCCTCCGGGTCTTCGGTCCTTGCGAAGCTCTATGTACTGCGAGCGCAGCTACTTGAAGCTGAGACGGACCGCGGAGCTAGCAGCGAATTCGGAGAGCGCTAAGCACGAAGTCAAGAAGCGAGACGTGTCCCTGCAATGCGGTGCTAAGAGCAGCTTCCTCGCGGCGGGGGCGAGCTCCGGCCACAAGACATTCTCGTCCTAGCAACGGATCTCTGTGAAGGGCGTAGGCGAAAAGCTTTCGATTTCCATTCGAACTGCGAGAAAGGCAGACTGTTACACGGAGCTCTGAGAACAAAGGTGCACGCCCTAGGCGGGCTTGGGCAGAAGCAGCGTTCTCGAGCTCTTGGCTGCCGGCACACTGCTGGGTATGTGGCGCCCCTGCGGCGGCTTCTGGCCGCCGGCAAGTGAAAGCGGAGCAAGGCGTGGGCGAGGGCGAGGGCGGTGAACGAAGCGGCTATGTGCCGTGCTTGTGTGCACCACGTCAGAGGCTACTAGGAGAGGAAGGTGGTTGACTCTCGCTTGCCTTCCCAAGTGCCCTTAGCAGTCGGAAGGAGCAAGCTGAAGCACTGCTGCTTGTGCTGCTCCTTGGTTCCCTTGCAGCCCGCTCTGAAAGCATTGGCGGTCACTTCTAGGCGCCGAGTTGCACACACACAGCACCACGCTAAGTGCCGCGGAGAAGGGAAATCCAGAGTGCAGCGAGGAGCTTGACGTGGCTTACGTGCAGTAAGGAGAAGGTGAACCTAAGCACAGCCTCTTCAATCTGGCCGCCTCTGCTCTGGTAGCAACTTTTGCAAGTCGGCAAAGGGAGACGCGAGTATGTAGAACGGAGGGCAGCGAGACGCCGTGTGTTATGCGCCCTTTCAGGGCTGCTGACAAGGGGCTACTTTAAGAACGCCTTCTTCGTCCTCGCGTCCTTCTCGCTTCGCTCTAGCTGCAAGGAGTACAGCACAGCGAAGGAGTGAGGACGGGCACTGCCCTAGCTTTTGTCCTGGCGTGCAACGGCTGTGTGCTGCTTTTCCAAGCAGCAAGAGCACTGAGAAGTGAAAGCGATTGTGAAGGAGCTCTTTGGCTGCTCGTGTGCTCTTCGCTGCACTGCGCCGCTCGCAAGCGGCTTCGTTCTTCGGCGTCTGCCGTCCGGAGAGAGCTGAACTGCAGCGGTCAGTTGCAGCTCTGCCCAACAGCGCGCTCTCAGTTCTGCGGACAAGCACGCCCTGTTGCCTTGGCTCCGAGTGCAAAGTCCCTAGCGAGCACTCACTCAGTGCAATGCACCCAGAAAGACGCTCTCGCTCGTCTTTCAAGGAGCGACTCCTAACAGCAGAAGCAGCAGAGGCACAAACTGGATGACGAGAAGGGACAATGTAGAACACGTCTCTGTCCTGGCACATTGTCGTGTGCGATACGTCCCTCCGGGTCTTCGGTCCTTGCGAAGCTCTATGTACTGCGAGCGCAGCTACTTGAAGCTGAGACGGACCGCGGAGCTAGCAGCGAATTCGGAGAGCGCTAAGCACGAAGTCAAGAAGCGAGACGTGTCCCTGCAATGCGGTGCTAAGAGCAGCTTCCTCGCGGCGGGGGCGAGCTCCGGCCACAAGACATTCTCGTCCTAGCAACGGATCTCTGTGAAGGGCGTAGGCGAAAAGCTTTCGATTTCCATTCGAACTGCGAGAAAGGCAGACTGTTACACGGAGCTCTGAGAACAAAGGTGCACGCCCTAGGCGGGCTTGGGCAGAAGCAGCGTTCTCGAGCTCTTGGCTGCCGGCACACTGCTGGGTATGTGGCGCCCCTGCGGCGGCTTCTGGCCGCCGGCAAGTGAAAGCGGAGCAAGGCGTGGGCGAGGGCGAGGGCGGTGAACGAAGCGGCTATGTGCCGTGCTTGTGTGCACCACGTCAGAGGCTACTAGGAGAGGAAGGTGGTTGACTCTCGCTTGCCTTCCCAAGTGCCCTTAGCAGTCGGAAGGAGCAAGCTGAAGCACTGCTGCTTGTGCTGCTCCTTGGTTCCCTTGCAGCCCGCTCTGAAAGCATTGGCGGTCACTTCTAGGCGCCGAGTTGCACACACACAGCACCACGCTAAGTGCCGCGGAGAAGGGAAATCCAGAGTGCAGCGAGGAGCTTGACGTGGCTTACGTGCAGTAAGGAGAAGGTGAACCTAAGCACAGCCTCTTCAATCTGGCCGCCTCTGCTCTGGTAGCAACTTTTGCAAGTCGGCAAAGGGAGACGCGAGTATGTAGAACGGAGGGCAGCGAGACGCCGTGTGTTATGCGCCCTTTCAGGGCTGCTGACAAGGGGCTACTTTAAGAACGCCTTCTTCGTCCTCGCGTCCTTCTCGCTTCGCTCTAGCTGCAAGGAGTACAGCACAGCGAAGGTGTGAGGAAAGGCACTGCCCCAGCTTTTGCCCTGGCGTGCAACGGCTGTGTGCAGCTTTTCCAAGCAGCAAGAGCACTGAGAAGTGAAAGCGATTGTGAAGGAGCTCTTTGGCTGCTCGTGTGCTCTTCGCTGCACTGCGCCGCTCGCAAGCGGCTTCGTTCTTCGGCGTCTGCCGTCCGGAGAGAGCTGAACTGCAGCGGTCAGTTTCAGCTCTGCCCAACAGCGCGCTCTCAGTTCTGCGGACAAGCACGCCCTGTTGCCTTGGCTCCGAGTGCAAAGTCCCTAGCGAGCACTCACTCAGTGCAATGCACCCAGAAAGACGCTCTCGCTCGTCTTTCAAGGAGCGATTCCTAACAGCAGAAGCAGCAGAGGCACAAACAGGATGACGAGAAGGGACAATGTAGAACACGTCTCTGTCCTGGCACATTGTCGTGTGCGATACGTCCCTCCGGGTCTTCGGTCCTTGCGAAGCTCTATGTACTGCGAGCGCAGCTACTTGAAGCTGAGACGGACCGCGGAGCTAGCAGCGAATTCGGAGAGCGCTAAGCACGAAGTCAAGAAGCGAGACGTGTCCCTGCAATGCGGTGCTAAGAGCAGCTTCCTCGCGGCGGGGGCGAGCTCCGGCCACAAGACATTCTCGTCCTAGCAACGGATCTCTGTGAAGGGCGTAGGCGAAAAGCTTTCGATTTCCATTCGAACTGCGAGAAAGGCAGACTGTTACACGGAGCTCTGAGAACAAAGGTGCACGCCCTAGGCGGGCTTGGGCAGAAGCAGCGTTCTCGAGCTCTTGGCTGCCGGCACACTGCTGGGTATGTGGCGCCCCTGCGGCGGCTTCTGGCCGCCGGCAAGTGAAAGCGGAGCAAGGCGTGGGCGAGGGCGAGGGCGGTGAACGAAGCGGCTATGTGCCGTGCTTGTGTGCACCACGTCAGAGGCTACTAGGAGAGGAAGGTGGTTGACTCTCGCTTGCCTTCCCAAGTGCCCTTAGCAGTCGGAAGGAGCAAGCTGAAGCACTGCTGCTTGTGCTGCTCCTTGGTTCCCTTGCAGTCCGCTGTGAAAGCATTGGCAGTCACTTCTAGGCGCCGAGTTGCACACACACAGCACCCCGCTAAGTGCCGCGGAGAAGGGAAATCCAGAGTGCAGCGAGGAGCTTGACGTGGCTTACGTGCAGTAAGGAGAAGGTGAACCTAAGCACAGCCTCTTCAATCTGGCCGCCTCTGCTCTGGTTGCAACTTTTGCAAGTCAGCAAAGGGAGACGCGAGTATGTAGAACGGAGGGCAGCGAGACGCCGTGTGTTATGCGCCCTTTCAGGGCTGCTGACAAGGGGCTACTTTAAGAACGCCTTCTTCGTCCTCGCGTCCTTCTCGCTTCGCTCTAGCTGCAAGGAGTACAGCACAGCGAAGGAGTGAGGACGGGCACTGCCCCAGCTTTTGTCCTGGCGTGCAACGGCTGTGTGCTGCTTTTCCAAGCAGCAAGAGCACTGAGAAGTGAAAGCGATTGTGAAGGAGCTCTTTGGCTGCTCGTGTGCTCTTCGCTGCACTGCGCCGCTCGCAAGCGGCTTCGTTCTTCGGCGTCTGCCGTCCGGAGAGAGCTGAACTGCAGCGGTCAGTTGCAGCTCTGCCCAACAGCGCGCTCTCAGTTCTGCGGACAAGCACGCCCTGTTGCCTTGGCTCCGAGTGCAAAGTCCCTAGCGAGCACTCACTCAGTGCAATGCACCCAGAAAGACGCTCTCGCTCGTCTTTCAAGGAGCGATTCCTAACAGCAGAAGCAGCAGAGGCACAAACTGGATGACGAGAAGGGACAATGTAGAACACGTCTCTGTCCTGGCACATTGTCGTGTGCGATACGTCCCTCCGGGTCTTCGGTCCTTGCGAAGCTCTATGTACTGCGAGCGCAGCTACTTGAAGCTGAGACGGACCGCGGAGCTAGCAGCGAATTCGGAGAGCGCTAAGCACGAAGTCAAGAAGCGAGACGTGTCCCTGCAATGCGGTGCTAAGAGCAGCTTCCTCGCGGCGGGGGCGAGCTCCGGCCACAAGACATTCTCGTCCTAGCAACGGATCTCTGTGAAGGGCGTAGGCGAAAAGCTTTCGATTTCCATTCGAACTGCGAGAAAGGCAGACTGTTACACGGAGCTCTGAGAACAAAGGTGCACGCCCTAGGCGGGCTTGGGCAGAAGCAGCGTTCTCGAGCTCTTGGCTGCCGGCACACTGCTGGGTATGTGGCGCCCCTGCGGCGGCTTCTGGCCGCCGACAAGTGAAAGCGGAGCAAGGCGTGGGCGAGGGCGAGGGCGGTGAACGAAGCGGCTATGTGCCGTGCTTGTGTGCACCACGTCAGAGGCTACTAGGAGAGGAAGGTGGTTGACTCTCGCTTGCCTTCCCAAGTGCCCTTAGCAGTCGGAAGGAGCAAGCTGAAGCACTGCTGCTTGTGCTGCTCCTTGGTTCCCTTGCAGCCCGCTCTGAAAGCATTGGCGGTCACTTCTAGGCGCCGAGTTGCACACACACAGCACCACGCTAAGTGCCGCGGAGAAGGGAAATCCAGAGTGCAGCGAGGAGCTTGACGTGGCTTACGTGCAGTAAGGAGAAGGTGAACCTAAGCACAGCCTCTTCAATCTGGCCGCCTCTGCTCTGGTAGCAACTTTTGCAAGTCGGCAAAGGGAGACGCGAGTATGTAGAACGGAGGGCAGCGAGACGCCGTGTGTTATGCGCCCTTTCAGGGCTGCTGACAAGGGGCTACTTTAAGAACGCCTTCTTCGTCCTCGCGTCCTTCTCGCTTCGCTCTAGCTGCAAGGAGTACAGCACAGCGAAGGAGTGAGGACGGGCACTGCCCTAGCTTTTGTCCTGGCGTGCAACGGCTGTGTGCTGCTTTTCCAAGCAGCAAGAGCACTGAGAAGTGAAAGCGATTGTGAAGGAGCTCTTTGGCTGCTCGTGTGCTCTTCGCTGCACTGCGCCGCTCGCAAGCGGCTTCGTTCTTCGGCGTCTGCCGTCCGGAGAGAGCTGAACTGCAGCGGTCAGTTGCAGCTCTGCCCAACAGCGCGCTCTCAGTTCTGCGGACAAGCACGCCCTGTTGCCTTGGCTCCGAGTGCAAAGTCCCTAGCGAGCACTCACTCAGTGCAATGCACCCAGAAAGACGCTCTCGCTCGTCTTTCAAGGAGCGATTCCTAACAGCAGAAGCAGCAGAGGCACAAACTGGATGACGAGAAGGGACAATGTAGAACACGTCTCTGTCCTGGCACATTGTCGTGTGCGATACGTCCCTCCGGGTCTTCGGTCCTTGCGAAGCTCTATGTACTGCGAGCGCAGCTACTTGAAGCTGAGACGGACCGCGGAGCTAGCAGCGAATTCGGAGAGCGCTAAGCACGAAGTCAAGAAGCGAGACGTGTCCCTGCAATGCGGTGCTAAGAGCAGCTTCCTCGCGGCGGGGGCGAGCTCCGGCCACAAGACATTCTCGTCCTAGCAACGGATCTCTGTGAAGGGCGTAGGCGAAAAGCTTTCGATTTCCATTCGAACTGCGAGAAAGGCAGACTGTTACACGGAGCTCTGAGAACAAAGGTGCACGCCCTAGGCGGGCTTGGGCAGAAGCAGCGTTCTCGAGCTCTTGGCTGCCGGCACACTGCTGGGTATGTGGCGCCCCTGCGGCGGCTTCTGGCCGCCGGCAAGTGAAAGCGGAGCAAGGCGTGGGCGAGGGCGAGGGCGGTGAACGAAGCGGCTATGTGCCGTGCTTGTGTGCACCACGTCAGAGGCTACTAGGAGAGGAAGGTGGTTGACTCTCGCTTGCCTTCCCAAGTGCCCTTAGCAGTCGGAAGGAGCAAGCTGAAGCACTGCTGCTTGTGCTGCTCCTTGGTTCCCTTGCAGCCCGCTCTGAAAGCATTGGCGGTCACTTCTAGGCGCCGAGTTGCACACACACAGCACCACGCTAAGTGCCGCGGAGAAGGGAAATCCAGAGTGCAGCGAGGAGCTTGACGTGGCTTACGTGCAGTAAGGAGAAGGTGAACCTAAGCACAGCCTCTTCAATCTGGCCGCCTCTGCTCTGGTAGCAACTTTTGCAAGTCGGCAAAGGGAGACGCGAGTATGTAGAACGGAGGGCAGCGAGACGCCGTGTGTTATGCGCCCTTTCAGGGCTGCTGACAAGGGGCTACTTTAAGAACGCCTTCTTCGTCCTCGCGTCCTTCTCGCTTCGCTCTAGCTGCAAGGAGTACAGCACAGCGAAGGAGTGAGGACGGGCACTGCCCTAGCTTTTGTCCTGGCGTGCAACGGCTGTGTGCTGCTTTTCCAAGCAGCAAGAGCACTGAGAAGTGAAAGCGATTGTGAAGGAGCTCTTTGGCTGCTCGTGTGCTCTTCGCTGCACTGCGCCGCTCGCAAGCGGCTTCGTTCTTCGGCGTCTGCCGTCCGGAGAGAGCTGAACTGCAGCGGTCAGTTGCAGCTCTGCCCAACAGCGCGCTCTCAGTTCTGCGGACAAGCACGCCCTGTTGCCTTGGCTCCGAGTGCAAAGTCCCTAGCGAGCACTCACTCAGTGCAATGCACCCAGAAAGACGCTCTCGCTCGTCTTTCAAGGAGCGACTCCTAACAGCAGAAGCAGCAGAGGCACAAACTGGATGACGAGAAGGGACAATGTAGAACACGTCTCTGTCCTGGCACATTGTCGTGTGCGATACGTCCCTCCGGGTCTTCGGTCCTTGCGAAGCTCTATGTACTGCGAGCGCAGCTACTTGAAGCTGAGACGGACCGCGGAGCTAGCAGCGAATTCGGAGAGCGCTAAGCACGAAGTCAAGAAGCGAGACGTGTCCCTGCAATGCGGTGCTAAGAGCAGCTTCCTCGCGGCGGGGGCGAGCTCCGGCCACAAGACATTCTCGTCCTAGCAACGGATCTCTGTGAAGGGCGTAGGCGAAAAGCTTTCGATTTCCATTCGAACTGCGAGAAAGGCAGACTGTTACACGGAGCTCTGAGAACAAAGGTGCACGCCCTAGGCGGGCTTGGGCAGAAGCAGCGTTCTCGAGCTCTTGGCTGCCCGCACACTGCTGGGTATGTGGCGCCCCTGCGGCGGCTTCTGGCCGCCGGCAAGTGAAAGCGGAGCAAGGCGTGGGCGAGGGCGAGGGCGGTGAACGAAGCGGCTATGTGCCGTGCTTGTGTGCACCACGTCAGAGGCTACTAGGAGAGGAAGGTGGTTGACTCTCGCTTGCCTTCCCAAGTGCCCTTAGCAGTCGGAAGGAGCAAGCTGAAGCACTGCTGCTTGTGCTGCTCCTTGGTTCCCTTGCAGCCCGCTCTGAAAGCATTGGCGGTCACTTCTAGGCGCCGAGTTGCACACACACAGCACCACGCTAAGTGCCGCGGAGAAGGGAAATCCAGAGTGCAGCGAGGAGCTTGACGTGGCTTACGTGCAGTAAGGAGAAGGTGAACCTAAGCACAGCCTCTTCAATCTGGCCGCCTCTGCTCTGGTAGCAACTTTTGCAAGTCGGCAAAGGGAGACGCGAGTATGTAGAACGGAGGGCAGCGAGACGCCGTGTGTTATGCGCCCTTTCAGGGCTGCTGACAAGGGGCTACTTTAAGAACGCCTTCTTCGTCCTCGCGTCCTTCTCGCTTCGCTCTAGCTGCAAGGAGTACAGCACAGCGAAGGTGTGAGGAAAGGCACTGCCCCAGCTTTTGCCCTGGCGTGCAACGGCTGTGTGCAGCTTTTCCAAGCAGCAAGAGCACTGAGAAGTGAAAGCGATTGTGAAGGAGCTCTTTGGCTGCTCGTGTGCTCTTCGCTGCACTGCGCCGCTCGCAAGCGGCTTCGTTCTTCGGCGTCTGCCGTCCGGAGAGAGCTGAACTGCAGCGGTCAGTTTCAGCTCTGCCCAACAGCGCGCTCTCAGTTCTGCGGACAAGCACGCCCTGTTGCCTTGGCTCCGAGTGCAAAGTCCCTAGCGAGCACTCACTCAGTGCAATGCACCCAGAAAGACGCTCTCGCTCGTCTTTCAAGGAGCGATTCCTAACAGCAGAAGCAGCAGAGGCACAAACAGGATGACGAGAAGGGACAATGTAGAACACGTCTCTGTCCTGGCACATTGTCGTGTGCGATACGTCCCTCCGGGTCTTCGGTCCTTGCGAAGCTCTATGTACTGCGAGCGCAGCTACTTGAAGCTGAGACGGACCGCGGAGCTAGCAGCGAATTCGGAGAGCGCTAAGCACGAAGTCAAGAAGCGAGACGTGTCCCTGCAATGCGGTGCTAAGAGCAGCTTCCTCGCGGCGGGGGCGAGCTCCGGCCACAAGACATTCTCGTCCTAGCAACGGATCTCTGTGAAGGGCGTAGGCGAAAAGCTTTCGATTTCCATTCGAACTGCGAGAAAGGCAGACTGTTACACGGAGCTCTGAGAACAAAGGTGCACGCCCTAGGCGGGCTTGGGCAGAAGCAGCGTTCTCGAGCTCTTGGCTGCCGGCACACTGCTGGGTATGTGGCGCCCCTGCGGCGGCTTCTGGCCGCCGGCAAGTGAAAGCGGAGCAAGGCGTGGGCGAGGGCGAGGGCGGTGAACGAAGCGGCTATGTGCCGTGCTTGTGTGCACCACGTCAGAGGCTACTAGGAGAGGAAGGTGGTTGACTCTCGCTTGCCTTCCCAAGTGCCCTTAGCAGTCGGAAGGAGCAAGCTGAAGCACTGCTGCTTGTGCTGCTCCTTGGTTCCCTTGCAGTCCGCTGTGAAAGCATTGGCAGTCACTTCTAGGCGCCGAGTTGCACACACACAGCACCCCGCTAAGTGCCGCGGAGAAGGGAAATCCAGAGTGCAGCGAGGAGCTTGACGTGGCTTACGTGCAGTAAGGAGAAGGTGAACCTAAGCACAGCCTCTTCAATCTGGCCGCCTCTGCTCTGGTTGCAACTTTTGCAAGTCAGCAAAGGGAGACGCGAGTATGTAGAACGGAGGGCAGCGAGACGCCGTGTGTTATGCGCCCTTTCAGGGCTGCTGACAAGGGGCTACTTTAAGAACGCCTTCTTCGTCCTCGCGTCCTTCTCGCTTCGCTCTAGCTGCAAGGAGTACAGCACAGCGAAGGAGTGAGGACGGGCACTGCCCTAGCTTTTGTCCTGGCGTGCAACGGCTGTGTGCTGCTTTTCCAAGCAGCAAGAGCACTGAGAAGTGAAAGCGATTGTGAAGGAGCTCTTTGGCTGCTCGTGTGCTCTTCGCTGCACTGCGCCGCTCGCAAGCGGCTTCGTTCTTCGGCGTCTGCCGTCCGGAGAGAGCTGAACTGCAGCGGTCAGTTTCAGCTCTGCCCAACAGCGCGCTCTCAGTTCTGCGGACAAGCACGCCCTGTTGCCTTGGCTCCGAGTGCAAAGTCCCTAGCGAGCACTCACTCAGTGCAATGCACCCAGAAAGACGCTCTCGCTCGTCTTTCAAGGAGCGATTCCTAACAGCAGAAGCAGCAGAGGCACAAACAGGATGACGAGAAGGGACAATGTAGAACACGTCTCTGTCCTGGCACATTGTCGTGTGCGATACGTCCCTCCGGGTCTTCGGTCCTTGCGAAGCTCTATGTACTGCGAGCGCAGCTACTTGAAGCTGAGACGGACCGCGGAGCTAGCAGCGAATTCGGAGAGCGCTAAGCACGAAGTCAAGAAGCGAGACGTGTCCCTGCAATGCGGTGCTAAGAGCAGCTTCCTCGCGGCGGGGGCGAGCTCCGGCCACAAGACATTTTCGTCCTAGCAACGGATCTCTGTGAAGGGCGTAGGCGAAAAGCTTTCGATTTCCATTCGAACTGCGAGAAAGGCAGACTGTTACACGGAGCTCTGAGAACAAAGGTGCACGCCCTAGGCGGGCTTGGGCAGAAGCAGCGTTCTCGAGCTCTTGGCTGCCGGCACACTGCTGGGTATGTGGCGCCCCTGCGGCGGCTTCTGGCCGCCGACAAGTGAAAGCGGAGCAAGGCGTGGGCGAGGGCGAGGGCGGTGAACGAAGCGGCTATGTGCCGTGCTTGTGTGCACCACGTCAGAGGCTACTAGGAGAGGAAGGTGGTTGACTCTCGCTTGCCTTCCCAAGTGCCCTTAGCAGTCGGAAGGAGCAAGCTGAAGCACTGCTGCTTGTGCTGCTCCTTGGTTCCCTTGCAGCCCGCTCTGAAAGCATTGGCGGTCACTTCTAGGCGCCGAGTTGCACACACACAGCACCACGCTAAGTGCCGCGGAGAAGGGAAATCCAGAGTGCAGCGAGGAGCTTGACGTGGCTTACGTGCAGTAAGGAGAAGGTGAACCTAAGCACAGCCTCTTCAATCTGGCCGCCTCTGCTCTGCTTGCAACTTTTGCAAGTCGGCAAAGGGAGACGCGAGTATGTAGAACGGAGGGCAGCGAGACGCCGTGTGTTATGCGCCCTTTCAGGGCTGCTGACAAGGGGCTACTTTAAGAACGCCTTCTTCGTCCTCGCGTCCTTCTCGCTTCGCTCTAGCTGCAAGGAGTACAGCACAGCGAAGGAGTGAGGACGGGCACTGCCCCAGCTTTTGCCCTGGCGTGCAACGGCTGTGTGCTGCTTTTCCAAGCAGCAAGAGCACTGAGAAGTGAAAGCGATTGTGAAGGAGCTCTTTGGCTGCTCGTGTGCTCTTCGCTGCACTGCGCCGCTCGCAAGCGGCTTCGTTCTTCGGCGTCTGCCGTCCGGAGAGAGCTGAACTGCAGCGGTCAGTTGCAGCTCTGCCCAACAGCGCGCTCTCAGTTCTGCGGACAAGCACGCCCTGTTGCCTTGGCTCCGAGTGCAAAGTCCCTAGCGAGCACTCACTCAGTGCAATGCACCCAGAAAGACGCTCTCGCTCGTCTTTCAAGGAGCGATTCCTAACAGCAGAAGCAGCAGAGGCACAAACAGGATGACGAGAAGGGACAATGTAGAACACGTCTCTGTCCTGGCACATTGTCGTGTGCGATACGTCCCTCCGGGTCTTCGGTCCTTGCGAAGCTCTATGTACTGCGAGCGCAGCTACTTGAAGCTGAGACGGACCGCGGAGCTAGCAGCGAATTCGGAGAGCGCTAAGCACGAAGTCAAGAAGCGAGACGTGTCCCTGCAATGCGGTGCTAAGAGCAGCTTCCTCGCGGCGGGGGCGAGCTCCGGCCACAAGACATTCTCGTCCTAGCAACGGATCTCTGTGAAGGGCGTAGGCGAAAAGCTTTCGATTTCCATTCGAACTGCGAGAAAGGCAGACTGTTACACGGAGCTCTGAGAACAAAGGTGCACGCCCTAGGCGGGCTTGGGCAGAAGCAGCGTTCTCGAGCTCTTGGCTGCCGGCACACTGCTGGGTATGTGGCGCCCCTGCGGCGGCTTCTGGCCGCCGACAAGTGAAAGCGGAGCAAGGCGTGGGCGAGGGCGAGGGCGGTGAACGAAGCGGCTATGTGCCGTGCTTGTGTGCACCACGTCAGAGGCTACTAGGAGAGGAAGGTGGTTGACTCTCGCTTGCCTTCCCAAGTGCCCTTAGCAGTCGGAAGGAGCAAGCTGAAGCACTGCTGCTTGTGCTGCTCCTTGGTTCCCTTGCAGCCCGCTCTGAAAGCATTGGCGGTCACTTCTAGGCGCCGAGTTGCACACACACAGCACCACGCTAAGTGCCGCGGAGAAGGGAAATCCAGAGTGCAGCGAGGAGCTTGACGTGGCTTACGTGCAGTAAGGAGAAGGTGAACCTAAGCACAGCCTCTTCAATCTGGCCGCCTCTGCTCTGGTAGCAACTTTTGCAAGTCGGCAAAGGGAGACGCGAGTATGTAGAACGGAGGGCAGCGAGACGCCGTGTGTTATGCGCCCTTTCAGGGCTGCTGACAAGGGGCTACTTTAAGAACGCCTTCTTCGTCCTCGCGTCCTTCTCGCTTCGCTCTAGCTGCAAGGAGTACAGCACAGCGAAGGAGTGAGGACGGGCACTGCCCCAGCTTTTGCCCTGGCGTGCAACGGCTGTGTGCTGCTTTTCCAAGCAGCAAGAGCACTGAGAAGTGAAAGCGATTGTGAAGGAGCTCTTTGGCTGCTCGTGTGCTCTTCGCTGCACTGCGCCGCTCGCAAGCGGCTTCGTTCTTCGGCGTCTGCCGTCCGGAGAGAGCTGAACTGCAGCGGTCAGTTGCAGCTCTGCCCAACAGCGCGCTCTCAGTTCTGCGGACAAGCACGCCCTGTTGCCTTGGCTCCGAGTGCAAAGTCCCTAGCGAGCACTCACTCAGTGCAATGCACCCAGAAAGACGCTCTCGCTCGTCTTTCAAGGAGCGATTCCTAACAGCAGAAGCAGCAGAGGCACAAACAGGATGACGAGAAGGGACAATGTAGAACACGTCTCTGTCCTGGCACATTGTCGTGTGCGATACGTCCCTCCGGGTCTTCGGTCCTTGCGAAGCTCTATGTACTGCGAGCGCAGCTACTTGAAGCTGAGACGGACCGCGGAGCTAGCAGCGAATTCGGAGAGCGCTAAGCACGAAGTCAAGAAGCGAGACGTGTCCCTGCAATGCGGTGCTAAGAGCAGCTTCCTCGCGGCGGGGGCGAGCTCCGGCCACAAGACATTCTCGTCCTAGCAACGGATCTCTGTGAAGGGCGTAGGCGAAAAGCTTTCGATTTCCATTCGAACTGCGAGAAAGGCAGACTGTTACACGGAGCTCTGAGAACAAAGGTGCACGCCCTAGGCGGGCTTGGGCAGAAGCAGCGTTCTCGAGCTCTTGGCTGCCGGCACACTGCTGGGTATGTGGCGCCCCTGCGGCGGCTTCTGGCCGCCGACAAGTGAAAGCGGAGCAAGGCGTGGGCGAGGGCGAGGGCGGTGAACGAAGCGGCTATGTGCCGTGCTTGTGTGCACCACGTCAGAGGCTACTAGGAGAGGAAGGTGGTTGACTCTCGCTTGCCTTCCCAAGTGCCCTTAGCAGTCGGAAGGAGCAAGCTGAAGCACTGCTGCTTGTGCTGCTCCTTGGTTCCCTTGCAGCCCGCTCTGAAAGCATTGGCGGTCACTTCTAGGCGCCGAGTTGCACACACACAGCACCACGCTAAGTGCCGCGGAGAAGGGAAATCCAGAGTGCAGCGAGGAGCTTGACGTGGCTTACGTGCAGTAAGGAGAAGGTGAACCTAAGCACAGCCTCTTCAATCTGGCCGCCTCTGCTCTGCTTGCAACTTTTGCAAGTCGGCAAAGGGAGACGCGAGTATGTAGAACGGAGGGCAGCGAGACGCCGTGTGTTATGCGCCCTTTCAGGGCTGCTGACAAGGGGCTACTTTAAGAACGCCTTCTTCGTCCTCGCGTCCTTCTCGCTTCGCTCTAGCTGCAAGGAGTACAGCACAGCGAAGGAGTGAGGACGGGCACTGCCCCAGCTTTTGCCCTGGCGTGCAACGGCTGTGTGCTGCTTTTCCAAGCAGCAAGAGCACTGAGAAGTGAAAGCGATTGTGAAGGAGCTCTTTGGCTGCTCGTGTGCTCTTCGCTGCACTGCGCCGCTCGCAAGCGGCTTCGTTCTTCGGCGTCTGCCGTCCGGAGAGAGCTGAACTGCAGCGGTCAGTTGCAGCTCTGCCCAACAGCGCGCTCTCAGTTCTGCGGACAAGCACGCCCTGTTGCCTTGGCTCCGAGTGCAAAGTCCCTAGCGAGCACTCACTCAGTGCAATGCACCCAGAAAGACGCTCTCGCTCGTCTTTCAAGGAGCGATTCCTAACAGCAGAAGCAGCAGAGGCACAAACAGGATGACGAGAAGGGACAATGTAGAACACGTCTCTGTCCTGGCACATTGTCGTGTGCGATACGTCCCTCCGGGTCTTCGGTCCTTGCGAAGCTCTATGTACTGCGAGCGCAGCTACTTGAAGCTGAGACGGACCGCGGAGCTAGCAGCGAATTCGGAGAGCGCTAAGCACGAAGTCAAGAAGCGAGACGTGTCCCTGCAATGCGGTGCTAAGAGCAGCTTCCTCGCGGCGGGGGCGAGCTCCGGCCACAAGACATTCTCGTCCTAGCAACGGATCTCTGTGAAGGGCGTAGGCGAAAAGCTTTCGATTTCCATTCGAACTGCGAGAAAGGCAGACTGTTACACGGAGCTCTGAGAACAAAGGTGCACGCCCTAGGCGGGCTTGGGCAGAAGCAGCGTTCTCGAGCTCTTGGCTGCCGGCACACTGCTGGGTATGTGGCGCCCCTGCGGCGGCTTCTGGCCGCCGACAAGTGAAAGCGGAGCAAGGCGTGGGCGAGGGCGAGGGCGGTGAACGAAGCGGCTATGTGCCGTGCTTGTGTGCACCACGTCAGAGGCTACTAGGAGAGGAAGGTGGTTGACTCTCGCTTGCCTTCCCAAGTGCCCTTAGCAGTCGGAAGGAGCAAGCTGAAGCACTGCTGCTTGTGCTGCTCCTTGGTTCCCTTGCAGCCCGCTCTGAAAGCATTGGCGGTCACTTCTAGGCGCCGAGTTGCACACACACAGCACCACGCTAAGTGCCGCGGAGAAGGGAAATCCAGAGTGCAGCGAGGAGCTTGACGTGGCTTACGTGCAGTAAGGAGAAGGTGAACCTAAGCACAGCCTCTTCAATCTGGCCGCCTCTGCTCTGGTAGCAACTTTTGCAAGTCGGCAAAGGGAGACGCGAGTATGTAGAACGGAGGGCAGCGAGACGCCGTGTGTTATGCGCCCTTTCAGGGCTGCTGACAAGGGGCTACTTTAAGAACGCCTTCTTCGTCCTCGCGTCCTTCTCGCTTCGCTCTAGCTGCAAGGAGTACAGCACAGCGAAGGAGTGAGGACGGGCACTGCCCCAGCTTTTGCCCTGGCGTGCAACGGCTGTGTGCTGCTTTTCCAAGCAGCAAGAGCACTGAGAAGTGAAAGCGATTGTGAAGGAGCTCTTTGGCTGCTCGTGTGCTCTTCGCTGCACTGCGCCGCTCGCAAGCGGCTTCGTTCTTCGGCGTCTGCCGTCCGGAGAGAGCTGAACTGCAGCGGTCAGTTGCAGCTCTGCCCAACAGCGCGCTCTCAGTTCTGCGGACAAGCACGCCCTGTTGCCTTGGCTCCGAGTGCAAAGTCCCTAGCGAGCACTCACTCAGTGCAATGCACCCAGAAAGACGCTCTCGCTCGTCTTTCAAGGAGCGATTCCTAACAGCAGAAGCAGCAGAGGCACAAACAGGATGACGAGAAGGGACAATGTAGAACACGTCTCTGTCCTGGCACATTGTCGTGTGCGATACGTCCCTCCGGGTCTTCGGTCCTTGCGAAGCTCTATGTACTGCGAGCGCAGCTACTTGAAGCTGAGACGGACCGCGGAGCTAGCAGCGAATTCGGAGAGCGCTAAGCACGAAGTCAAGAAGCGAGACGTGTCCCTGCAATGCGGTGCTAAGAGCAGCTTCCTCGCGGCGGGGGCGAGCTCCGGCCACAAGACATTCTCGTCCTAGCAACGGATCTCTGTGAAGGGCGTAGGCGAAAAGCTTTCGATTTCCATTCGAACTGCGAGAAAGGCAGACTGTTACACGGAGCTCTGAGAACAAAGGTGCACGCCCTAGGCGGGCTTGGGCAGAAGCAGCGTTCTCGAGCTCTTGGCTGCCGGCACACTGCTGGGTATGTGGCGCCCCTGCGGCGGCTTCTGGCCGCCGACAAGTGAAAGCGGAGCAAGGCGTGGGCGAGGGCGAGGGCGGTGAACGAAGCGGCTATGTGCCGTGCTTGTGTGCACCACGTCAGAGGCTACTAGGAGAGGAAGGTGGTTGACTCTCGCTTGCCTTCCCAAGTGCCCTTAGCAGTCGGAAGGAGCAAGCTGAAGCACTGCTGCTTGTGCTGCTCCTTGGTTCCCTTGCAGCCCGCTCTGAAAGCATTGGCGGTCACTTCTAGGCGCCGAGTTGCACACACACAGCACCACGCTAAGTGCCGCGGAGAAGGGAAATCCAGAGTGCAGCGAGGAGCTTGACGTGGCTTACGTGCAGTAAGGAGAAGGTGAACCTAAGCACAGCCTCTTCAATCTGGCCGCCTCTGCTCTGCTTGCAACTTTTGCAAGTCGGCAAAGGGAGACGCGAGTATGTAGAACGGAGGGCAGCGAGACGCCGTGTGTTATGCGCCCTTTCAGGGCTGCTGACAAGGGGCTACTTTAAGAACGCCTTCTTCGTCCTCGCGTCCTTCTCGCTTCGCTCTAGCTGCAAGGAGTACAGCACAGCGAAGGAGTGAGGACGGGCACTGCCCCAGCTTTTGCCCTGGCGTGCAACGGCTGTGTGCTGCTTTTCCAAGCAGCAAGAGCACTGAGAAGTGAAAGCGATTGTGAAGGAGCTCTTTGGCTGCTCGTGTGCTCTTCGCTGCACTGCGCCGCTCGCAAGCGGCTTCGTTCTTCGGCGTCTGCCGTCCGGAGAGAGCTGAACTGCAGCGGTCAGTTTCAGCTCTGCCCAACAGCGCGCTCTCAGTTCTGCGGACAAGCACGCCCTGTTGCCTTGGCTCCGAGTGCAAAGTCCCTAGCGAGCACTCACTCAGTGCAATGCACCCAGAAAGACGCTCTCGCTCGTCTTTCAAGGAGCGACTCCTAACAGCAGAAGCAGCAGAGGCACAAACAGGATGACGAGAAGGGACAATGTAGAACACGTCTCTGTCCTGGCACATTGTCGTGTGCGATACGTCCCTCCGGGTCTTCGGTCCTTGCGAAGCTCTATGTACTGCGAGCGCAGCTACTTGAAGCTGAGACGGACCGCGGAGCTAGCAGCGAATTCGGAGAGCGCTAAGCACGAAGTCAAGAAGCGAGACGTGTCCCTGCAATGCGGTGCTAAGAGCAGCTTCCTCGCGGCGGGGGCGAGCTCCGGCCACAAGACATTCTCGTCCTAGCAACGGATCTCTGTGAAGGGCGTAGGCGAAAAGCTTTCGATTTCCATTCGAACTGCGAGAAAGGCAGACTGTTACACGGAGCTCTGAGAACAAAGGTGCACGCCCTAGGCGGGCTTGGGCAGAAGCAGCGTTCTCGAGCTCTTGGCTGCCGGCACACTGCTGGGTATGCGGCGCCCCTGCGGCGGCTTCTGGCCGCCGGCAAGTGAAAGCGGAGCAAGGCGTGGGCGAGGGCGAGGGCGGTGAACGAAGCGGCTATGTGCCGTGCTTGTGTGCACCACGTCAGAGGCTACTAGGAGAGGAAGGTGGTTGACTCTCGCTTGCCTTCCCAAGTGCCCTTAGCAGTCGGAAGGAGCAAGCTGAAGCACTGCTGCTTGTGCTGCTCCTTGGTTCCCTTGCAGCCCGCTCTGAAAGCATTGGCGGTCACTTCTAGGCGCCGAGTTGCACACACACAGCACCACGCTAAGTGCCGCGGAGAAGGGAAATCCAGAGTGCAGCGAGGAGCTTGACGTGGCTTACGTGCAGTAAGGAGAAGGTGAACCTAAGCACAGCCTCTTCAATCTGGCCGCCTCTGCTCTGCTTGCAACTTTTGCAAGTCGGCAAAGGGAGACGCGAGTATGTAGAACGGAGGGCAGCGAGACGCCGTGTGTTATGCGCCCTTTCAGGGCTGCTGACAAGGGGCTACTTTAAGAACGCCTTCTTCGTCCTCGCGTCCTTCTCGCTTCGCTCTAGCTGCAAGGAGTACAGCACAGCGAAGGAGTGAGGACGGGCACTGCCCCAGCTTTTGCCCTGGCGTGCAACGGCTGTGTGCTGCTTTTCCAAGCAGCAAGAGCACTGAGAAGTGAAAGCGATTGTGAAGGAGCTCTTTGGCTGCTCGTGTGCTCTTCGCTGCACTGCGCCGCTCGCAAGCGGCTTCGTTCTTCGGCGTCTGCCGTCCGGAGAGAGCTGAACTGCAGCGGTCAGTTTCAGCTCTGCCCAACAGCGCGCTCTCAGTTCTGCGGACAAGCACGCCCTGTTGCCTTGGCTCCGAGTGCAAAGTCCCTAGCGAGCACTCACTCAGTGCAATGCACCCAGAAAGACGCTCTCGCTCGTCTTTCAAGGAGCGACTCCTAACAGCAGAAGCAGCAGAGGCACAAACAGGATGACGAGAAGGGACAATGTAGAACACGTCTCTGTCCTGGCACATTGTCGTGTGCGATACGTCCCTCCGGGTCTTCGGTCCTTGCGAAGCTCTATGTACTGCGAGCGCAGCTACTTGAAGCTGAGACGGACCGCGGAGCTAGCAGCGAATTCGGAGAGCGCTAAGCACGAAGTCAAGAAGCGAGACGTGTCCCTGCAATGCGGTGCTAAGAGCAGCTTCCTCGCGGCGGGGGCGAGCTCCGGCCACAAGACATTCTCGTCCTAGCAACGGATCTCTGTGAAGGGCGTAGGCGAAAAGCTTTCGATTTCCATTCGAACTGCGAGAAAGGCAGACTGTTACACGGAGCTCTGAGAACAAAGGTGCACGCCCTAGGCGGGCTTGGGCAGAAGCAGCGTTCTCGAGCTCTTGGCTGCCGGCACACTGCTGGGTATGCGGCGCCCCTGCGGCGGCTTCTGGCCGCCGGCAAGTGAAAGCGGAGCAAGGCGTGGGCGAGGGCGAGGGCGGTGAACGAAGCGGCTATGTGCCGTGCTTGTGTGCACCACGTCAGAGGCTACTAGGAGAGGAAGGTGGTTGACTCTCGCTTGCCTTCCCAAGTGCCCTTAGCAGTCGGAAGGAGCAAGCTGAAGCACTGCTGCTTGTGCTGCTCCTTGGTTCCCTTGCAGCCCGCTCTGAAAGCATTGGCGGTCACTTCTAGGCGCCGAGTTGCACACACACAGCACCACGCTAAGTGCCGCGGAGAAGGGAAATCCAGAGTGCAGCGAGGAGCTTGACGTGGCTTACGTGCAGTAAGGAGAAGGTGAACCTAAGCACAGCCTCTTCAATCTGGCCGCCTCTGCTCTGGTAGCAACTTTTGCAAGTCGGCAAAGGGAGACGCGAGTATGTAGAACGGAGGGCAGCGAGACGCCGTGTGTTATGCGCCCTTTCAGGGCTGCTGACAAGGGGCTACTTTAAGAACGCCTTCTTCGTCCTCGCGTCCTTCTCGCTTCGCTCTAGCTGCAAGGAGTACAGCACAGCGAAGGAGTGAGGACGGGCACTGCCCCAGCTTTTGCCCTGGCGTGCAACGGCTGTGTGCTGCTTTTCCAAGCAGCAAGAGCACTGAGAAGTGAAAGCGATTGTGAAGGAGCTCTTTGGCTGCTCGTGTGCTCTTCGCTGCACAGCGCCGCTCGCAAGCGGCTTCGTTCTTCGGCGTCTGCCGTCCGGAGAGAGCTGAACTGCAGCGGTCAGTTTCAGCTCTGCCCAACAGCGCGCTCTCAGTTCTGCGGACAAGCACGCCCTGTTGCCTTGGCTCCGAGTGCAAAGTCCCTAGCGAGCACTCACTCAGTGCAATGCACCCAGAAAGACGCTCTCGCTCGTCTTTCAAGGAGCGATTCCTAACAGCAGAAGCAGCAGAGGCACAAACAGGATGACGAGAAGGGACAATGTAGAACACGTCTCTGTCCTGGCACATTGTCGTGTGCGATACGTCCCTCCGGGTCTTCGGTCCTTGCGAAGCTCTATGTACTGCGAGCGCAGCTACTTGAAGCTGAGACGGACCGCGGAGCTAGCAGCGAATTCGGAGAGCGCTAAGCACGAAGTCAAGAAGCGAGACGTGTCCCTGCAATGCGGTGCTAAGAGCAGCTTCCTCGCGGCGGGGGCGAGCTCCGGCCACAAGACATTCTCGTCCTAGCAACGGATCTCTGTGAAGGGCGTAGGCGAAAAGCTTTCGATTTCCATTCGAACTGCGAGAAAGGCAGACTGTTACACGGAGCTCTGAGAACAAAGGTGCACGCCCTAGGCGGGCTTGGGCAGAAGCAGCGTTCTCGAGCTCTTGGCTGCCGGCACACTGCTGGGTATGTGGCGCCCCTGCGGCGGCTTCTGGCCGCCGGCAAGTGAAAGCGGAGCAAGGCGTGGGCGAGGGCGAGGGCGGTGAACGAAGCGGCTATGTGCCGTGCTTGTGTGCACCACGTCAGAGGCTACTAGGAGAGGAAGGTGGTTGACTCTCGCTTGCCTTCCCAAGTGCCCTTAGCAGTCGGAAGGAGCAAGCTGAAGCACTGCTGCTTGTGCTGCTCCTTGGTTCCCTTGCAGCCCGCTCTGAAAGCATTGGCGGTCACTTCTAGGCGCCGAGTTGCACACACACAGCACCACGCTAAGTGCCGCGGAGAAGGGAAATCCAGAGTGCAGCGAGGAGCTTGACGTGGCTTACGTGCAGTAAGGAGAAGGTGAACCTAAGCACAGCCTCTTCAATCTGGCCGCCTCTGCTCTGGTAGCAACTTTTGCAAGTCGGCAAAGGGAGACGCGAGTATGTAGAACGGAGGGCAGCGAGACGCCGTGTGTTATGCGCCCTTTCAGGGCTGCTGACAAGGGGCTACTTTAAGAACGCCTTCTTCGTCCTCGCGTCCTTCTCGCTTCGCTCTAGCTGCAAGGAGTACAGCACAGCGAAGGTGTGAGGAAAGGCACTGCCCCAGCTTTTGCCCTGGCGTGCAACGGCTGTGTGCAGCTTTTCCAAGCAGCAAGAGCACTGAGAAGTGAAAGCGATTGTGAAGGAGCTCTTTGGCTGCTCGTGTGCTCTTCGCTGCACTGCGCCGCTCGCAAGCGGCTTCGTTCTTCGGCGTCTGCCGTCCGGAGAGAGCTGAACTGCAGCGGTCAGTTTCAGCTCTGCCCAACAGCGCGCTCTCAGTTCTGCGGACAAGCACGCCCTGTTGCCTTGGCTCCGAGTGCAAAGTCCCTAGCGAGCACTCACTCAGTGCAATGCACCCAGAAAGACGCTCTCGCTCGTCTTTCAAGGAGCGATTCCTAACAGCAGAAGCAGCAGAGGCACAAACAGGATGACGAGAAGGGACAATGTAGAACACGTCTCTGTCCTGGCACATTGTCGTGTGCGATACGTCCCTCCGGGTCTTCGGTCCTTGCGAAGCTCTATGTACTGCGAGCGCAGCTACTTGAAGCTGAGACGGACCGCGGAGCTAGCAGCGAATTCGGAGAGCGCTAAGCACGAAGTCAAGAAGCGAGACGTGTCCCTGCAATGCGGTGCTAAGAGCAGCTTCCTCGCGGCGGGGGCGAGCTCCGGCCACAAGACATTCTCGTCCTAGCAACGGATCTCTGTGAAGGGCGTAGGCGAAAAGCTTTCGATTTCCATTCGAACTGCGAGAAAGGCAGACTGTTACACGGAGCTCTGAGAACAAAGGTGCACGCCCTAGGCGGGCTTGGGCAGAAGCAGCGTTCTCGAGCTCTTGGCTGCCGGCACACTGCTGGGTATGTGGCGCCCCTGCGGCGGCTTCTGGCCGCCGGCAAGTGAAAGCGGAGCAAGGCGTGGGCGAGGGCGAGGGCGGTGAACGAAGCGGCTATGTGCCGTGCTTGTGTGCACCACGTCAGAGGCTACTAGGAGAGGAAGGTGGTTGACTCTCGCTTGCCTTCCCAAGTGCCCTTAGCAGTCGGAAGGAGCAAGCTGAAGCACTGCTGCTTGTGCTGCTCCTTGGTTCCCTTGCAGTCCGCTGTGAAAGCATTGGCAGTCACTTCTAGGCGCCGAGTTGCACACACACAGCACCCCGCTAAGTGCCGCGGAGAAGGGAAATCCAGAGTGCAGCGAGGAGCTTGACGTGGCTTACGTGCAGTAAGGAGAAGGTGAACCTAAGCACAGCCTCTTCAATCTGGCCGCCTCTGCTCTGGTTGCAACTTTTGCAAGTCAGCAAAGGGAGACGCGAGTATGTAGAACGGAGGGCAGCGAGACGCCGTGTGTTATGCGCCCTTTCAGGGCTGCTGACAAGGGGCTACTTTAAGAACGCCTTCTTCGTCCTCGCGTCCTTCTCGCTTCGCTCTAGCTGCAAGGAGTACAGCACAGCGAAGGAGTGAGGACGGGCACTGCCCTAGCTTTTGTCCTGGCGTGCAACGGCTGTGTGCTGCTTTTCCAAGCAGCAAGAGCACTGAGAAGTGAAAGCGATTGTGAAGGAGCTCTTTGGCTGCTCGTGTGCTCTTCGCTGCACTGCGCCGCTCGCAAGCGGCTTCGTTCTTCGGCGTCTGCCGTCCGGAGAGAGCTGAACTGCAGCGGTCAGTTTCAGCTCTGCCCAACAGCGCGCTCTCAGTTCTGCGGACAAGCACGCCCTGTTGCCTTGGCTCCGAGTGCAAAGTCCCTAGCGAGCACTCACTCAGTGCAATGCACCCAGAAAGACGCTCTCGCTCGTCTTTCAAGGAGCGATTCCTAACAGCAGAAGCAGCAGAGGCACAAACAGGATGACGAGAAGGGACAATGTAGAACACGTCTCTGTCCTGGCACATTGTCGTGTGCGATACGTCCCTCCGGGTCTTCGGTCCTTGCGAAGCTCTATGTACTGCGAGCGCAGCTACTTGAAGCTGAGACGGACCGCGGAGCTAGCAGCGAATTCGGAGAGCGCTAAGCACGAAGTCAAGAAGCGAGACGTGTCCCTGCAATGCGGTGCTAAGAGCAGCTTCCTCGCGGCGGGGGCGAGCTCCGGCCACAAGACATTTTCGTCCTAGCAACGGATCTCTGTGAAGGGCGTAGGCGAAAAGCTTTCGATTTCCATTCGAACTGCGAGAAAGGCAGACTGTTACACGGAGCTCTGAGAACAAAGGTGCACGCCCTAGGCGGGCTTGGGCAGAAGCAGCGTTCTCGAGCTCTTGGCTGCCGGCACACTGCTGGGTATGTGGCGCCCCTGCGGCGGCTTCTGGCCGCCGGCAAGTGAAAGCGGAGCAAGGCGTGGGCGAGGGCGAGGGCGGTGAACGAAGCGGCTATGTGCCGTGCTTGTGTGCACCACGTCAGAGGCTACTAGGAGAGGAAGGTGGTTGACTCTCGCTTGCCTTCCCAAGTGCCCTTAGCAGTCGGAAGGAGCAAGCTGAAGCACTGCTGCTTGTGCTGCTCCTTGGTTCCCTTGCAGCCCGCTCTGAAAGCATTGGCGGTCACTTCTAGGCGCCGAGTTGCACACACACAGCACCACGCTAAGTGCCGCGGAGAAGGGAAATCCAGAGTGCAGCGAGGAGCTTGACGTGGCTTACGTGCAGTAAGGAGAAGGTGAACCTAAGCACAGCCTCTTCAATCTGGCCGCCTCTGCTCTGCTTGCAACTTTTGCAAGTCGGCAAAGGGAGACGCGAGTATGTAGAACGGAGGGCAGCGAGACGCCGTGTGTTATGCGCCCTTTCAGGGCTGCTGACAAGGGGCTACTTTAAGAACGCCTTCTTCGTCCTCGCGTCCTTCTCGCTTCGCTCTAGCTGCAAGGAGTACAGCACAGCGAAGGAGTGAGGACGGGCACTGCCCCAGCTTTTGCCCTGGCGTGCAACGGCTGTGTGCTGCTTTTCCAAGCAGCAAGAGCACTGAGAAGTGAAAGCGATTGTGAAGGAGCTCTTTGGCTGCTCGTGTGCTCTTCGCTGCACTGCGCCGCTCGCAAGCGGCTTCGTTCTTCGGCGTCTGCCGTCCGGAGAGAGCTGAACTGCAGCGGTCAGTTGCAGCTCTGCCCAACAGCGCGCTCTCAGTTCTGCGGACAAGCACGCCCTGTTGCCTTGGCTCCGAGTGCAAAGTCCCTAGCGAGCACTCACTCAGTGCAATGCACCCAGAAAGACGCTCTCGCTCGTCTTTCAAGGAGCGATTCCTAACAGCAGAAGCAGCAGAGGCACAAACAGGATGACGAGAAGGGACAATGTAGAACACGTCTCTGTCCTGGCACATTGTCGTGTGCGATACGTCCCTCCGGGTCTTCGGTCCTTGCGAAGCTCTATGTACTGCGAGCGCAGCTACTTGAAGCTGAGACGGACCGCGGAGCTAGCAGCGAATTCGGAGAGCGCTAAGCACGAAGTCAAGAAGCGAGACGTGTCCCTGCAATGCGGTGCTAAGAGCAGCTTCCTCGCGGCGGGGGCGAGCTCCGGCCACAAGACATTCTCGTCCTAGCAACGGATCTCTGTGAAGGGCGTAGGCGAAAAGCTTTCGATTTCCATTCGAACTGCGAGAAAGGCAGACTGTTACACGGAGCTCTGAGAACAAAGGTGCACGCCCTAGGCGGGCTTGGGCAGAAGCAGCGTTCTCGAGCTCTTGGCTGCCGGCACACTGCTGGGTATGTGGCGCCCCTGCGGCGGCTTCTGGCCGCCGACAAGTGAAAGCGGAGCAAGGCGTGGGCGAGGGCGAGGGCGGTGAACGAAGCGGCTATGTGCCGTGCTTGTGTGCACCACGTCAGAGGCTACTAGGAGAGGAAGGTGGTTGACTCTCGCTTGCCTTCCCAAGTGCCCTTAGCAGTCGGAAGGAGCAAGCTGAAGCACTGCTGCTTGTGCTGCTCCTTGGTTCCCTTGCAGCCCGCTCTGAAAGCATTGGCGGTCACTTCTAGGCGCCGAGTTGCACACACACAGCACCACGCTAAGTGCCGCGGAGAAGGGAAATCCAGAGTGCAGCGAGGAGCTTGACGTGGCTTACGTGCAGTAAGGAGAAGGTGAACCTAAGCACAGCCTCTTCAATCTGGCCGCCTCTGCTCTGGTAGCAACTTTTGCAAGTCGGCAAAGGGAGACGCGAGTATGTAGAACGGAGGGCAGCGAGACGCCGTGTGTTATGCGCCCTTTCAGGGCTGCTGACAAGGGGCTACTTTAAGAACGCCTTCTTCGTCCTCGCGTCCTTCTCGCTTCGCTCTAGCTGCAAGGAGTACAGCACAGCGAAGGAGTGAGGACGGGCACTGCCCCAGCTTTTGCCCTGGCGTGCAACGGCTGTGTGCTGCTTTTCCAAGCAGCAAGAGCACTGAGAAGTGAAAGCGATTGTGAAGGAGCTCTTTGGCTGCTCGTGTGCTCTTCGCTGCACTGCGCCGCTCGCAAGCGGCTTCGTTCTTCGGCGTCTGCCGTCCGGAGAGAGCTGAACTGCAGCGGTCAGTTGCAGCTCTGCCCAACAGCGCGCTCTCAGTTCTGCGGACAAGCACGCCCTGTTGCCTTGGCTCCGAGTGCAAAGTCCCTAGCGAGCACTCACTCAGTGCAATGCACCCAGAAAGACGCTCTCGCTCGTCTTTCAAGGAGCGATTCCTAACAGCAGAAGCAGCAGAGGCACAAACAGGATGACGAGAAGGGACAATGTAGAACACGTCTCTGTCCTGGCACATTGTCGTGTGCGATACGTCCCTCCGGGTCTTCGGTCCTTGCGAAGCTCTATGTACTGCGAGCGCAGCTACTTGAAGCTGAGACGGACCGCGGAGCTAGCAGCGAATTCGGAGAGCGCTAAGCACGAAGTCAAGAAGCGAGACGTGTCCCTGCAATGCGGTGCTAAGAGCAGCTTCCTCGCGGCGGGGGCGAGCTCCGGCCACAAGACATTCTCGTCCTAGCAACGGATCTCTGTGAAGGGCGTAGGCGAAAAGCTTTCGATTTCCATTCGAACTGCGAGAAAGGCAGACTGTTACACGGAGCTCTGAGAACAAAGGTGCACGCCCTAGGCGGGCTTGGGCAGAAGCAGCGTTCTCGAGCTCTTGGCTGCCGGCACACTGCTGGGTATGTGGCGCCCCTGCGGCGGCTTCTGGCCGCCGACAAGTGAAAGCGGAGCAAGGCGTGGGCGAGGGCGAGGGCGGTGAACGAAGCGGCTATGTGCCGTGCTTGTGTGCACCACGTCAGAGGCTACTAGGAGAGGAAGGTGGTTGACTCTCGCTTGCCTTCCCAAGTGCCCTTAGCAGTCGGAAGGAGCAAGCTGAAGCACTGCTGCTTGTGCTGCTCCTTGGTTCCCTTGCAGCCCGCTCTGAAAGCATTGGCGGTCACTTCTAGGCGCCGAGTTGCACACACACAGCACCACGCTAAGTGCCGCGGAGAAGGGAAATCCAGAGTGCAGCGAGGAGCTTGACGTGGCTTACGTGCAGTAAGGAGAAGGTGAACCTAAGCACAGCCTCTTCAATCTGGCCGCCTCTGCTCTGGTAGCAACTTTTGCAAGTCGGCAAAGGGAGACGCGAGTATGTAGAACGGAGGGCAGCGAGACGCCGTGTGTTATGCGCCCTTTCAGGGCTGCTGACAAGGGGCTACTTTAAGAACGCCTTCTTCGTCCTCGCGTCCTTCTCGCTTCGCTCTAGCTGCAAGGAGTACAGCACAGCGAAGGAGTGAGGACGGGCACTGCCCCAGCTTTTGCCCTGGCGTGCAACGGCTGTGTGCTGCTTTTCCAAGCAGCAAGAGCACTGAGAAGTGAAAGCGATTGTGAAGGAGCTCTTTGGCTGCTCGTGTGCTCTTCGCTGCACAGCGCCGCTCGCAAGCGGCTTCGTTCTTCGGCGTCTGCCGTCCGGAGAGAGCTGAACTGCAGCGGTCAGTTTCAGCTCTGCCCAACAGCGCGCTCTCAGTTCTGCGGACAAGCACGCCCTGTTGCCTTGGCTCCGAGTGCAAAGTCCCTAGCGAGCACTCACTCAGTGCAATGCACCCAGAAAGACGCTCTCGCTCGTCTTTCAAGGAGCGATTCCTAACAGCAGAAGCAGCAGAGGCACAAACAGGATGACGAGAAGGGACAATGTAGAACACGTCTCTGTCCTGGCACATTGTCGTGTGCGATACGTCCCTCCGGGTCTTCGGTCCTTGCGAAGCTCTATGTACTGCGAGCGCAGCTACTTGAAGCTGAGACGGACCGCGGAGCTAGCAGCGAATTCGGAGAGCGCTAAGCACGAAGTCAAGAAGCGAGACGTGTCCCTGCAATGCGGTGCTAAGAGCAGCTTCCTCGCGGCGGGGGCGAGCTCCGGCCACAAGACATTCTCGTCCTAGCAACGGATCTCTGTGAAGGGCGTAGGCGAAAAGCTTTCGATTTCCATTCGAACTGCGAGAAAGGCAGACTGTTACACGGAGCTCTGAGAACAAAGGTGCACGCCCTAGGCGGGCTTGGGCAGAAGCAGCGTTCTCGAGCTCTTGGCTGCCGGCACACTGCTGGGTATGTGGCGCCCCTGCGGCGGCTTCTGGCCGCCGACAAGTGAAAGCGGAGCAAGGCGTGGGCGAGGGCGAGGGCGGTGAACGAAGCGGCTATGTGCCGTGCTTGTGTGCACCACGTCAGAGGCTACTAGGAGAGGAAGGTGGTTGACTCTCGCTTGCCTTCCCAAGTGCCCTTAGCAGTCGGAAGGAGCAAGCTGAAGCACTGCTGCTTGTGCTGCTCCTTGGTTCCCTTGCAGCCCGCTCTGAAAGCATTGGCGGTCACTTCTAGGCGCCGAGTTGCACACACACAGCACCACGCTAAGTGCCGCGGAGAAGGGAAATCCAGAGTGCAGCGAGGAGCTTGACGTGGCTTACGTGCAGTAAGGAGAAGGTGAACCTAAGCACAGCCTCTTCAATCTGGCCGCCTCTGCTCTGCTTGCAACTTTTGCAAGTCGGCAAAGGGAGACGCGAGTATGTAGAACGGAGGGCAGCGAGACGCCGTGTGTTATGCGCCCTTTCAGGGCTGCTGACAAGGGGCTACTTTAAGAACGCCTTCTTCGTCCTCGCGTCCTTCTCGCTTCGCTCTAGCTGCAAGGAGTACAGCACAGCGAAGGAGTGAGGACGGGCACTGCCCCAGCTTTTGCCCTGGCGTGCAACGGCTGTGTGCTGCTTTTCCAAGCAGCAAGAGCACTGAGAAGTGAAAGCGATTGTGAAGGAGCTCTTTGGCTGCTCGTGTGCTCTTCGCTGCACTGCGCCGCTCGCAAGCGGCTTCGTTCTTCGGCGTCTGCCGTCCGGAGAGAGCTGAACTGCAGCGGTCAGTTTCAGCTCTGCCCAACAGCGCGCTCTCAGTTCTGCGGACAAGCACGCCCTGTTGCCTTGGCTCCGAGTGCAAAGTCCCTAGCGAGCACTCACTCAGTGCAATGCACCCAGAAAGACGCTCTCGCTCGTCTTTCAAGGAGCGACTCCTAACAGCAGAAGCAGCAGAGGCACAAACAGGATGACGAGAAGGGACAATGTAGAACACGTCTCTGTCCTGGCACATTGTCGTGTGCGATACGTCCCTCCGGGTCTTCGGTCCTTGCGAAGCTCTATGTACTGCGAGCGCAGCTACTTGAAGCTGAGACGGACCGCGGAGCTAGCAGCGAATTCGGAGAGCGCTAAGCACGAAGTCAAGAAGCGAGACGTGTCCCTGCAATGCGGTGCTAAGAGCAGCTTCCTCGCGGCGGGGGCGAGCTCCGGCCACAAGACATTCTCGTCCTAGCAACGGATCTCTGTGAAGGGCGTAGGCGAAAAGCTTTCGATTTCCATTCGAACTGCGAGAAAGGCAGACTGTTACACGGAGCTCTGAGAACAAAGGTGCACGCCCTAGGCGGGCTTGGGCAGAAGCAGCGTTCTCGAGCTCTTGGCTGCCGGCACACTGCTGGGTATGCGGCGCCCCTGCGGCGGCTTCTGGCCGCCGGCAAGTGAAAGCGGAGCAAGGCGTGGGCGAGGGCGAGGGCGGTGAACGAAGCGGCTATGTGCCGTGCTTGTGTGCACCACGTCAGAGGCTACTAGGAGAGGAAGGTGGTTGACTCTCGCTTGCCTTCCCAAGTGCCCTTAGCAGTCGGAAGGAGCAAGCTGAAGCACTGCTGCTTGTGCTGCTCCTTGGTTCCCTTGCAGCCCGCTCTGAAAGCATTGGCGGTCACTTCTAGGCGCCGAGTTGCACACACACAGCACCACGCTAAGTGCCGCGGAGAAGGGAAATCCAGAGTGCAGCGAGGAGCTTGACGTGGCTTACGTGCAGTAAGGAGAAGGTGAACCTAAGCACAGCCTCTTCAATCTGGCCGCCTCTGCTCTGGTAGCAACTTTTGCAAGTCGGCAAAGGGAGACGCGAGTATGTAGAACGGAGGGCAGCGAGACGCCGTGTGTTATGCGCCCTTTCAGGGCTGCTGACAAGGGGCTACTTTAAGAACGCCTTCTTCGTCCTCGCGTCCTTCTCGCTTCGCTCTAGCTGCAAGGAGTACAGCACAGCGAAGGAGTGAGGACGGGCACTGCCCCAGCTTTTGCCCTGGCGTGCAACGGCTGTGTGCTGCTTTTCCAAGCAGCAAGAGCACTGAGAAGTGAAAGCGATTGTGAAGGAGCTCTTTGGCTGCTCGTGTGCTCTTCGCTGCACAGCGCCGCTCGCAAGCGGCTTCGTTCTTCGGCGTCTGCCGTCCGGAGAGAGCTGAACTGCAGCGGTCAGTTTCAGCTCTGCCCAACAGCGCGCTCTCAGTTCTGCGGACAAGCACGCCCTGTTGCCTTGGCTCCGAGTGCAAAGTCCCTAGCGAGCACTCACTCAGTGCAATGCACCCAGAAAGACGCTCTCGCTCGTCTTTCAAGGAGCGATTCCTAACAGCAGAAGCAGCAGAGGCACAAACAGGATGACGAGAAGGGACAATGTAGAACACGTCTCTGTCCTGGCACATTGTCGTGTGCGATACGTCCCTCCGGGTCTTCGGTCCTTGCGAAGCTCTATGTACTGCGAGCGCAGCTACTTGAAGCTGAGACGGACCGCGGAGCTAGCAGCGAATTCGGAGAGCGCTAAGCACGAAGTCAAGAAGCGAGACGTGTCCCTGCAATGCGGTGCTAAGAGCAGCTTCCTCGCGGCGGGGGCGAGCTCCGGCCACAAGACATTCTCGTCCTAGCAACGGATCTCTGTGAAGGGCGTAGGCGAAAAGCTTTCGATTTCCATTCGAACTGCGAGAAAGGCAGACTGTTACACGGAGCTCTGAGAACAAAGGTGCACGCCCTAGGCGGGCTTGGGCAGAAGCAGCGTTCTCGAGCTCTTGGCTGCCGGCACACTGCTGGGTATGTGGCGCCCCTGCGGCGGCTTCTGGCCGCCGGCAAGTGAAAGCGGAGCAAGGCGTGGGCGAGGGCGAGGGCGGTGAACGAAGCGGCTATGTGCCGTGCTTGTGTGCACCACGTCAGAGGCTACTAGGAGAGGAAGGTGGTTGACTCTCGCTTGCCTTCCCAAGTGCCCTTAGCAGTCGGAAGGAGCAAGCTGAAGCACTGCTGCTTGTGCTGCTCCTTGGTTCCCTTGCAGCCCGCTCTGAAAGCATTGGCGGTCACTTCTAGGCGCCGAGTTGCACACACACAGCACCACGCTAAGTGCCGCGGAGAAGGGAAATCCAGAGTGCAGCGAGGAGCTTGACGTGGCTTACGTGCAGTAAGGAGAAGGTGAACCTAAGCACAGCCTCTTCAATCTGGCCGCCTCTGCTCTGCTTGCAACTTTTGCAAGTCGGCAAAGGGAGACGCGAGTATGTAGAACGGAGGGCAGCGAGACGCCGTGTGTTATGCGCCCTTTCAGGGCTGCTGACAAGGGGCTACTTTAAGAACGCCTTCTTCGTCCTCGCGTCCTTCTCGCTTCGCTCTAGCTGCAAGGAGTACAGCACAGCGAAGGAGTGAGGACGGGCACTGCCCCAGCTTTTGCCCTGGCGTGCAACGGCTGTGTGCTGCTTTTCCAAGCAGCAAGAGCACTGAGAAGTGAAAGCGATTGTGAAGGAGCTCTTTGGCTGCTCGTGTGCTCTTCGCTGCACTGCGCCGCTCGCAAGCGGCTTCGTTCTTCGGCGTCTGCCGTCCGGAGAGAGCTGAACTGCAGCGGTCAGTTGCAGCTCTGCCCAACAGCGCGCTCTCAGTTCTGCGGACAAGCACGCCCTGTTGCCTTGGCTCCGAGTGCAAAGTCCCTAGCGAGCACTCACTCAGTGCAATGCACCCAGAAAGACGCTCTCGCTCGTCTTTCAAGGAGCGATTCCTAACAGCAGAAGCAGCAGAGGCACAAACAGGATGACGAGAAGGGACAATGTAGAACACGTCTCTGTCCTGGCACATTGTCGTGTGCGATACGTCCCTCCGGGTCTTCGGTCCTTGCGAAGCTCTATGTACTGCGAGCGCAGCTACTTGAAGCTGAGACGGACCGCGGAGCTAGCAGCGAATTCGGAGAGCGCTAAGCACGAAGTCAAGAAGCGAGACGTGTCCCTGCAATGCGGTGCTAAGAGCAGCTTCCTCGCGGCGGGGGCGAGCTCCGGCCACAAGACATTCTCGTCCTAGCAACGGATCTCTGTGAAGGGCGTAGGCGAAAAGCTTTCGATTTCCATTCGAACTGCGAGAAAGGCAGACTGTTACACGGAGCTCTGAGAACAAAGGTGCACGCCCTAGGCGGGCTTGGGCAGAAGCAGCGTTCTCGAGCTCTTGGCTGCCGGCACACTGCTGGGTATGTGGCGCCCCTGCGGCGGCTTCTGGCCGCCGACAAGTGAAAGCGGAGCAAGGCGTGGGCGAGGGCGAGGGCGGTGAACGAAGCGGCTATGTGCCGTGCTTGTGTGCACCACGTCAGAGGCTACTAGGAGAGGAAGGTGGTTGACTCTCGCTTGCCTTCCCAAGTGCCCTTAGCAGTCGGAAGGAGCAAGCTGAAGCACTGCTGCTTGTGCTGCTCCTTGGTTCCCTTGCAGCCCGCTCTGAAAGCATTGGCGGTCACTTCTAGGCGCCGAGTTGCACACACACAGCACCACGCTAAGTGCCGCGGAGAAGGGAAATCCAGAGTGCAGCGAGGAGCTTGACGTGGCTTACGTGCAGTAAGGAGAAGGTGAACCTAAGCACAGCCTCTTCAATCTGGCCGCCTCTGCTCTGGTAGCAACTTTTGCAAGTCGGCAAAGGGAGACGCGAGTATGTAGAACGGAGGGCAGCGAGACGCCGTGTGTTATGCGCCCTTTCAGGGCTGCTGACAAGGGGCTACTTTAAGAACGCCTTCTTCGTCCTCGCGTCCTTCTCGCTTCGCTCTAGCTGCAAGGAGTACAGCACAGCGAAGGAGTGAGGACGGGCACTGCCCCAGCTTTTGCCCTGGCGTGCAACGGCTGTGTGCTGCTTTTCCAAGCAGCAAGAGCACTGAGAAGTGAAAGCGATTGTGAAGGAGCTCTTTGGCTGCTCGTGTGCTCTTCGCTGCACTGCGCCGCTCGCAAGCGGCTTCGTTCTTCGGCGTCTGCCGTCCGGAGAGAGCTGAACTGCAGCGGTCAGTTTCAGCTCTGCCCAACAGCGCGCTCTCAGTTCTGCGGACAAGCACGCCCTGTTGCCTTGGCTCCGAGTGCAAAGTCCCTAGCGAGCACTCACTCAGTGCAATGCACCCAGAAAGACGCTCTCGCTCGTCTTTCAAGGAGCGACTCCTAACAGCAGAAGCAGCAGAGGCACAAACAGGATGACGAGAAGGGACAATGTAGAACACGTCTCTGTCCTGGCACATTGTCGTGTGCGATACGTCCCTCCGGGTCTTCGGTCCTTGCGAAGCTCTATGTACTGCGAGCGCAGCTACTTGAAGCTGAGACGGACCGCGGAGCTAGCAGCGAATTCGGAGAGCGCTAAGCACGAAGTCAAGAAGCGAGACGTGTCCCTGCAATGCGGTGCTAAGAGCAGCTTCCTCGCGGCGGGGGCGAGCTCCGGCCACAAGACATTCTCGTCCTAGCAACGGATCTCTGTGAAGGGCGTAGGCGAAAAGCTTTCGATTTCCATTCGAACTGCGAGAAAGGCAGACTGTTACACGGAGCTCTGAGAACAAAGGTGCACGCCCTAGGCGGGCTTGGGCAGAAGCAGCGTTCTCGAGCTCTTGGCTGCCGGCACACTGCTGGGTATGTGGCGCCCCTGCGGCGGCTTCTGGCCGCCGGCAAGTGAAAGCGCAGCAAGGCGTGGGCGAGGGCGGTGAACGAAGCGGCTATGTGCCGTCCTTGTGTGCACCACGTTAGAGGCTACTAGGAGAGGAAGGTGGTTGACTCTCGCTTGCCTTCCCAAGTGCCCTTAGCAGTCGGAAGGAGCAAGCTGAAGCACTGCTGCTTGTGCTGCTCCTTGGTTCCCTTGCAGCCCGCTCTGAAAGCATTGGCAGTCACTTCTAGGCGCCGAGTTGCACACACACAGCACCCCGCTAAGTGCCGCGGAGAAGGGAAATCCAGAGTGCAGCGAGGAGCTTGACGTGGCTTACGTGCAGTAAGGAGAAGGTGAACCTAAGCACAGCCTCTTCAATCTGGCCGCCTCTGCTCTGGTAGCAACTTTTGCAAGTCGGCAAAGGGAGACGCGAGTATGTAGAACGGAGGGCAGCGAGACGCCGTGTGTTATGCGCCCTTTCAGGGCTGCTGACAAGGGGCTACTTTAAGAACGCCTTCTTCGTCCTCGCGTCCTTCTCGCTTCGCTCTAGCTGCAAGGAGTACAGCACAGCGAAGGAGTGAGGACGGGCACTGCCCTAGCTTTTGTCCTGGCGTGCAACGGCTGTGTGCTGCTTTTCCAAGCAGCAAGAGCACTGAGAAGTGAAAGCGATTGTGAAGGAGCTCTTTGGCTGCTCGTGTGCTCTTCGCTGCACTGCGCCGCTCGCAAGCGGCTTCGTTCTTCGGCGTCTGCCGTCCGGAGAGAGCTGAACTGCAGCGGTCAGTTGCAGCTCTGCCCAACAGCGCGCTCTCAGTTCTGCGGACAAGCACGCCCTGTTGCCTTGGCTCCGAGTGCAAAGTCCCTAGCGAGCACTCACTCAGTGCAATGCACCCAGAAAGACGCTCTCGCTCGTCTTTCAAGGAGCGATTCCTAACAGCAGAAGCAGCAGAGGCACAAACTGGATGACGAGAAGGGACAATGTAGAACACGTCTCTGTCCTGGCACATTGTCGTGTGCGATACGTCCCTCCGGGTCTTCGGTCCTTGCGAAGCTCTATGTACTGCGAGCGCAGCTACTTGAAGCTGAGACGGACCGCGGAGCTAGCAGCGAATTCGGAGAGCGCTAAGCACGAAGTCAAGAAGCGAGACGTGTCCCTGCAATGCGGTGCTAAGAGCAGCTTCCTCGCGGCGGGGGCGAGCTCCGGCCACAAGACATTCTCGTCCTAGCAACGGATCTCTGTGAAGGGCGTAGGCGAAAAGCTTTCGAGTTCCATTCGAACTGCGAGAAAGGCAGACTGTTACACGGAGCTCTGAGAACAAAGGTGCACGCCCTAGGCGGGCTTGGGCAGAAGCAGCGTTCTCGAGCTCTTGGCTGCCGGCACACTGCTGGGTATGTGGCGCCCCTGCGGCGGCTTCTGGCCGCCGACAAGTGAAAGCGGAGCAAGGCGTGGGCGAGGGCGGTGAACGAAGCGGCTATGTGCCGTGCTTGTGTGCACCACGTCAGAGGCTACTAGGAGAGGAAGGTGGTTGACTCTCGCTTGCCTTCCCAAGTGCCCTTAGCAGTCGGAAGGAGCAAGCTGAAGCACTGCTGCTTGTGCTGCTCCTTGGTTCCCTTGCAGCCCGCTCTGAAAGCATTGGCGGTCACTTCTAGGCGCCGAGTTGCACACACACAGCACCACGCTAAGTGCCGCGGAGAAGGGAAATCCAGAGTGCAGCGAGGAGCTTGACGTGGCTTACGTGCAGTAAGGAGAAGGTGAACCTAAGCACAGCCTCTTCAATCTGGCCGCCTCTGCTCTGCTTGCAACTTTTGCAAGTCGGCAAAGGGAGACGCGAGTATGTAGAACGGAGGGCAGCGAGACGCCGTGTGTTATGCGCCCTTTCAGGGCTGCTGACAAGGGGCTACTTTAAGAACGCCTTCTTCGTCCTCGCGTCCTTCTCGCTTCGCTCTAGCTGCAAGGAGTACAGCACAGCGAAGGAGTGAGGACGGGCACTGCCCCAGCTTTTGCCCTGGCGTGCAACGGCTGTGTGCTGCTTTTCCAAGCAGCAAGAGCACTGAGAAGTGAAAGCGATTGTGAAGGAGCTCTTTGGCTGCTCGTGTGCTCTTCGCTGCACAGCGCCGCTCGCAAGCGGCTTCGTTCTTCGGCGTCTGCCGTCCGGAGAGAGCTGAACTGCAGCGGTCAGTTGCAGCTCTGCCCAACAGCGCGCTCTCAGTTCTGCGGACAAGCACGCCCTGTTGCCTTGGCTCCGAGTGCAAAGTCCCTAGCGAGCACTCACTCAGTGCAATGCACCCAGAAAGACGCTCTCGCTCGTCTTTCAAGGAGCGACTCCTAACAGCAGAAGCAGCAGAGGCACAAACAGGATGACGAGAAGGGACAATGTAGAACACGTCTCTGTCCTGGCACATTGTCGTGTGCGATACGTCCCTCCGGGTCTTCGGTCCTTGCGAAGCTCTATGTACTGCGAGCGCAGCTACTTGAAGCTGAGACGGACCGCGGAGCTAGCAGCGAATTCGGAGAGCGCTAAGCACGAAGTCAAGAAGCGAGACGTGTCCCTGCAATGCGGTGCTAAGAGCAGCTTCATGGCGGCGGGGGCGAGCTCCGGCCACAAGACATTCTCGTCCTAGCAACGGATCTCTGTGAAGGGCGTAGGCGAAAAGCTTTCGATTTCCATTCGAACTGCGAGAAAGGCAGACTGTTACACGGAGCTCTGAGAACAAAGGTGCACGCCCTAGGCGGGCTTGGGCAGAAGCAGCGTTCTCGAGCTCTTGGCTGCCGGCACACTGCTGGGTATGCGGCGCCCCTGCGGCGGCTTCTGGCCGCCGGCAAGTGAAAGCGGAGCAAGGCGTGGGCGAGGGCGAGGGCGGTGAACGAAGCGGCTATGTGCCGTGCTTGTGTGCACCACGTCAGAGGCTACTAGGAGAGGAAGGTGGTTGACTCTCGCTTGCCTTCCCAAGTGCCCTTAGCAGTCGGAAGGAGCAAGCTGAAGCACTGCTGCTTGTGCTGCTCCTTGGTTCCCTTGCAGCCCGCTCTGAAAGCATTGGCGGTCACTTCTAGGCGCCGAGTTGCACACACACAGCACCACGCTAAGTGCCGCGGAGAAGGGAAATCCAGAGTGCAGCGAGGAGCTTGACGTGGCTTACGTGCAGTAAGGAGAAGGTGAACCTAAGCACAGCCTCTTCAATCTGGCCGCCTCTGCTCTGCTTGCAACTTTTGCAAGTCGGCAAAGGGAGACGCGAGTATGTAGAACGGAGGGCAGCGAGACGCCGTGTGTTATGCGCCCTTTCAGGGCTGCTGACAAGGGGCTACTTTAAGAACGCCTTCTTCGTCCTCGCGTCCTTCTCGCTTCGCTCTAGCTGCAAGGAGTACAGCACAGCGAAGGAGTGAGGACGGGCACTGCCCCAGCTTTTGCCCTGGCGTGCAACGGCTGTGTGCTGCTTTTCCAAGCAGCAAGAGCACTGAGAAGTGAAAGCGATTGTGAAGGAGCTCTTTGGCTGCTCGTGTGCTCTTCGCTGCACTGCGCCGCTCGCAAGCGGCTTCGTTCTTCGGCGTCTGCCGTCCGGAGAGAGCTGAACTGCAGCGGTCAGTTTCAGCTCTGCCCAACAGCGCGCTCTCAGTTCTGCGGACAAGCACGCCCTGTTGCCTTGGCTCCGAGTGCAAAGTCCCTAGCGAGCACTCACTCAGTGCAATGCACCCAGAAAGACGCTCTCGCTCGTCTTTCAAGGAGCGATTCCTAACAGCAGAAGCAGCAGAGGCACAAACTGGATGACGAGAAGGGACAATGTAGAACACGTCTCTGTCCTGGCACATTGTCGTGTGCGATACGTCCCTCCGGGTCTTCGGTCCTTGCGAAGCTCTATGTACTGCGAGCGCAGCTACTTGAAGCTGAGACGGACCGCGGAGCTAGCAGCGAATTCGGAGAGCGCTAAGCACGAAGTCAAGAAGCGAGACGTGTCCCTGCAATGCGGTGCTAAGAGCAGCTTCCTCGCGGCGGGGGCGAGCTCCGGCCACAAGACATTCTCGTCCTAGCAACGGATCTCTGTGAAGGGCGTAGGCGAAAAGCTTTCGATTTCCATTCGAACTGCGAGAAAGGCAGACTGTTACACGGAGCTCTGAGAACAAAGGTGCACGCCCTAGGCGGGCTTGGGCAGAAGCAGCGTTCTCGAGCTCTTGGCTGCCGGCACACTGCTGGGTATGTGGCGCCCCTGCGGCGGCTTCTGGCCGCCGGCAAGTGAAAGCGGAGCAAGGCGTGGGCGAGGGCGAGGGCGGTGAACGAAGCGGCTATGTGCCGTGCTTGTGTGCACCACGTCAGAGGCTACTAGGAGAGGAAGGTGGTTGACTCTCGCTTGCCTTCCCAAGTGCCCTTAGCAGTCGGAAGGAGCAAGCTGAAGCACTGCTGCTTGTGCTGCTCCTTGGTTCCCTTGCAGCCCGCTCTGAAAGCATTGGCGGTCACTTCTAGGCGCCGAGTTGCACACACACAGCACCACGCTAAGTGCCGCGGAGAAGGGAAATCCAGAGTGCAGCGAGGAGCTTGACGTGGCTTACGTGCAGTAAGGAGAAGGTGAACCTAAGCACAGCCTCTTCAATCTGGCCGCCTCTGCTCTGCTTGCAACTTTTGCAAGTCGGCAAAGGGAGACGCGAGTATGTAGAACGGAGGGCAGCGAGACGCCGTGTGTTATGCGCCCTTTCAGGGCTGCTGACAAGGGGCTACTTTAAGAACGCCTTCTTCGTCCTCGCGTCCTTCTCGCTTCGCTCTAGCTGCAAGGAGTACAGCACAGCGAAGGAGTGAGGACGGGCACTGCCCCAGCTTTTGCCCTGGCGTGCAACGGCTGTGTGCTGCTTTTCCAAGCAGCAAGAGCACTGAGAAGTGAAAGCGATTGTGAAGGAGCTCTTTGGCTGCTCGTGTGCTCTTCGCTGCACAGCGCCGCTCGCAAGCGGCTTCGTTCTTCGGCGTCTGCCGTCCGGAGAGAGCTGAACTGCAGCGGTCAGTTTCAGCTCTGCCCAACAGCGCGCTCTCAGTTCTGCGGACAAGCACGCCCTGTTGCCTTGGCTCCGAGTGCAAAGTCCCTAGCGAGCACTCACTCAGTGCAATGCACCCAGAAAGACGCTCTCGCTCGTCTTTCAAGGAGCGATTCCTAACAGCAGAAGCAGCAGAGGCACAAACTGGATGACGAGAAGGGACAATGTAGAACACGTCTCTGTCCTGGCACATTGTCGTGTGCGATACGTCCCTCCGGGTCTTCGGTCCTTGCGAAGCTCTATGTACTGCGAGCGCAGCTACTTGAAGCTGAGACGGACCGCGGAGCTAGCAGCGAATTCGGAGAGCGCTAAGCACGAAGTCAAGAAGCGAGACGTGTCCCTGCAATGCGGTGCTAAGAGCAGCTTCCTCGCGGCGGGGGCGAGCTCCGGCCACAAGACATTCTCGTCCTAGCAACGGATCTCTGTGAAGGGCGTAGGCGAAAAGCTTTCGATTTCCATTCGAACTGCGAGAAAGGCAGACTGTTACACGGAGCTCTGAGAACAAAGGTGCACGCCCTAGGCGGGCTTGGGCAGAAGCAGCGTTCTCGAGCTCTTGGCTGCCGGCACACTGCTGGGTATGTGGCGCCCCTGCGGCGGCTTCTGGCCGCCGGCAAGTGAAAGCGGAGCAAGGCGTGGGCGAGGGCGAGGGCGGTGAACGAAGCGGCTATGTGCCGTGCTTGTGTGCACCACGTCAGAGGCTACTAGGAGAGGAAGGTGGTTGACTCTCGCTTGCCTTCCCAAGTGCCCTTAGCAGTCGGAAGGAGCAAGCTGAAGCACTGCTGCTTGTGCTGCTCCTTGGTTCCCTTGCAGCCCGCTCTGAAAGCATTGGCGGTCACTTCTAGGCGCCGAGTTGCACACACACAGCACCACGCTAAGTGCCGCGGAGAAGGGAAATCCAGAGTGCAGCGAGGAGCTTGACGTGGCTTACGTGCAGTAAGGAGAAGGTGAACCTAAGCACAGCCTCTTCAATCTGGCCGCCTCTGCTCTGCTTGCAACTTTTGCAAGTCGGCAAAGGGAGACGCGAGTATGTAGAACGGAGGGCAGCGAGACGCCGTGTGTTATGCGCCCTTTCAGGGCTGCTGACAAGGGGCTACTTTAAGAACGCCTTCTTCGTCCTCGCGTCCTTCTCGCTTCGCTCTAGCTGCAAGGAGTACAGCACAGCGAAGGAGTGAGGACGGGCACTGCCCCAGCTTTTGCCCTGGCGTGCAACGGCTGTGTGCTGCTTTTCCAAGCAGCAAGAGCACTGAGAAGTGAAAGCGATTGTGAAGGAGCTCTTTGGCTGCTCGTGTGCTCTTCGCTGCACTGCGCCGCTCGCAAGCGGCTTCGTTCTTCGGCGTCTGCCGTCCGGAGAGAGCTGAACTGCAGCGGTCAGTTGCAGCTCTGCCCAACAGCGCGCTCTCAGTTCTGCGGACAAGCACGCCCTGTTGCCTTGGCTCCGAGTGCAAAGTCCCTAGCGAGCACTCACTCAGTGCAATGCACCCAGAAAGACGCTCTCGCTCGTCTTTCAAGGAGCGATTCCTAACAGCAGAAGCAGCAGAGGCACAAACAGGATGACGAGAAGGGACAATGTAGAACACGTCTCTGTCCTGGCACATTGTCGTGTGCGATACGTCCCTCCGGGTCTTCGGTCCTTGCGAAGCTCTATGTACTGCGAGCGCAGCTACTTGAAGCTGAGACGGACCGCGGAGCTAGCAGCGAATTCGGAGAGCGCTAAGCACGAAGTCAAGAAGCGAGACGTGTCCCTGCAATGCGGTGCTAAGAGCAGCTTCCTCGCGGCGGGGGCGAGCTCCGGCCACAAGACATTCTCGTCCTAGCAACGGATCTCTGTGAAGGGCGTAGGCGAAAAGCTTTCGATTTCCATTCGAACTGCGAGAAAGGCAGACTGTTACACGGAGCTCTGAGAACAAAGGTGCACGCCCTAGGCGGGCTTGGGCAGAAGCAGCGTTCTCGAGCTCTTGGCTGCCGGCACACTGCTGGGTATGTGGCGCCCCTGCGGCGGCTTCTGGCCGCCGACAAGTGAAAGCGGAGCAAGGCGTGGGCGAGGGCGAGGGCGGTGAACGAAGCGGCTATGTGCCGTGCTTGTGTGCACCACGTCAGAGGCTACTAGGAGAGGAAGGTGGTTGACTCTCGCTTGCCTTCCCAAGTGCCCTTAGCAGTCGGAAGGAGCAAGCTGAAGCACTGCTGCTTGTGCTGCTCCTTGGTTCCCTTGCAGCCCGCTCTGAAAGCATTGGCGGTCACTTCTAGGCGCCGAGTTGCACACACACAGCACCACGCTAAGTGCCGCGGAGAAGGGAAATCCAGAGTGCAGCGAGGAGCTTGACGTGGCTTACGTGCAGTAAGGAGAAGGTGAACCTAAGCACAGCCTCTTCAATCTGGCCGCCTCTGCTCTGGTTGCAACTTTTGCAAGTCAGCAAAGGGAGACGCGAGTATGTAGAACGGAGGGCAGCGAGACGCCGTGTGTTATGCGCCCTTTCAGGGCTGCTGACAAGGGGCTACTTTAAGAACGCCTTCTTCGTCCTCGCGTCCTTCTCGCTTCGCTCTAGCTGCAAGGAGTACAGCACAGCGAAGGAGTGAGGACGGGCACTGCCCTAGCTTTTGTCCTGGCGTGCAACGGCTGTGTGCTGCTTTTCCAAGCAGCAAGAGCACTGAGAAGTGAAAGCGATTGTGAAGGAGCTCTTTGGCTGCTCGTGTGCTCTTCGCTGCACTGCGCCGCTCGCAAGCGGCTTCGTTCTTCGGCGTCTGCCGTCCGGAGAGAGCTGAACTGCAGCGGTCAGTTGCAGCTCTGCCCAACAGCGCGCTCTCAGTTCTGCGGACAAGCACGCCCTGTTGCCTTGGCTCCGAGTGCAAAGTCCCTAGCGAGCACTCACTCAGTGCAATGCACCCAGAAAGACGCTCTCGCTCGTCTTTCAAGGAGCGATTCCTAACAGCAGAAGCAGCAGAGGCACAAACTGGATGACGAGAAGGGACAATGTAGAACACGTCTCTGTCCTGGCACATTGTCGTGTGCGATACGTCCCTCCGGGTCTTCGGTCCTTGCGAAGCTCTATGTACTGCGAGCGCAGCTACTTGAAGCTGAGACGGACCGCGGAGCTAGCAGCGAATTCGGAGAGCGCTAAGCACGAAGTCAAGAAGCGAGACGTGTCCCTGCAATGCGGTGCTAAGAGCAGCTTCCTCGCGGCGGGGGCGAGCTCCGGCCACAAGACATTCTCGTCCTAGCAACGGATCTCTGTGAAGGGCGTAGGCGAAAAGCTTTCGATTTCCATTCGAACTGCGAGAAAGGCAGACTGTTACACGGAGCTCTGAGAACAAAGGTGCACGCCCTAGGCGGGCTTGGGCAGAAGCAGCGTTCTCGAGCTCTTGGCTGCCGGCACACTGCTGGGTATGTGGCGCCCCTGCGGCGGCTTCTGGCCGCCGGCAAGTGAAAGCGGAGCAAGGCGTGGGCGAGGGCGAGGGCGGTGAACGAAGCGGCTATGTGCCGTGCTTGTGTGCACCACGTCAGAGGCTACTAGGAGAGGAAGGTGGTTGACTCTCGCTTGCCTTCCCAAGTGCCCTTAGCAGTCGGAAGGAGCAAGCTGAAGCACTGCTGCTTGTGCTGCTCCTTGGTTCCCTTGCAGCCCGCTCTGAAAGCATTGGCGGTCACTTCTAGGCGCCGAGTTGCACACACACAGCACCACGCTAAGTGCCGCGGAGAAGGGAAATCCAGAGTGCAGCGAGGAGCTTGACGTGGCTTACGTGCAGTAAGGAGAAGGTGAACCTAAGCACAGCCTCTTCAATCTGGCCGCCTCTGCTCTGCTTGCAACTTTTGCAAGTCGGCAAAGGGAGACGCGAGTATGTAGAACGGAGGGCAGCGAGACGCCGTGTGTTATGCGCCCTTTCAGGGCTGCTGACAAGGGGCTACTTTAAGAACGCCTTCTTCGTCCTCGCGTCCTTCTCGCTTCGCTCTAGCTGCAAGGAGTACAGCACAGCGAAGGAGTGAGGACGGGCACTGCCCCAGCTTTTGCCCTGGCGTGCAACGGCTGTGTGCTGCTTTTCCAAGCAGCAAGAGCACTGAGAAGTGAAAGCGATTGTGAAGGAGCTCTTTGGCTGCTCGTGTGCTCTTCGCTGCACAGCGCCGCTCGCAAGCGGCTTCGTTCTTCGGCGTCTGCCGTCCGGAGAGAGCTGAACTGCAGCGGTCAGTTTCAGCTCTGCCCAACAGCGCGCTCTCAGTTCTGCGGACAAGCACGCCCTGTTGCCTTGGCTCCGAGTGCAAAGTCCCTAGCGAGCACTCACTCAGTGCAATGCACCCAGAAAGACGCTCTCGCTCGTCTTTCAAGGAGCGATTCCTAACAGCAGAAGCAGCAGAGGCACAAACAGGATGACGAGAAGGGACAATGTAGAACACGTCTCTGTCCTGGCACATTGTCGTGTGCGATACGTCCCTCCGGGTCTTCGGTCCTTGCGAAGCTCTATGTACTGCGAGCGCAGCTACTTGAAGCTGAGACGGACCGCGGAGCTAGCAGCGAATTCGGAGAGCGCTAAGCACGAAGTCAAGAAGCGAGACGTGTCCCTGCAATGCGGTGCTAAGAGCAGCTTCCTCGCGGCGGGGGCGAGCTCCGGCCACAAGACATTCTCGTCCTAGCAACGGATCTCTGTGAAGGGCGTAGGCGAAAAGCTTTCGATTTCCATTCGAACTGCGAGAAAGGCAGACTGTTACACGGAGCTCTGAGAACAAAGGTGCACGCCCTAGGCGGGCTTGGGCAGAAGCAGCGTTCTCGAGCTCTTGGCTGCCGGCACACTGCTGGGTATGTGGCGCCCCTGCGGCGGCTTCTGGCCGCCGACAAGTGAAAGCGGAGCAAGGCGTGGGCGAGGGCGAGGGCGGTGAACGAAGCGGCTATGTGCCGTGCTTGTGTGCACCACGTCAGAGGCTACTAGGAGAGGAAGGTGGTTGACTCTCGCTTGCCTTCCCAAGTGCCCTTAGCAGTCGGAAGGAGCAAGCTGAAGCACTGCTGCTTGTGCTGCTCCTTGGTTCCCTTGCAGCCCGCTCTGAAAGCATTGGCGGTCACTTCTAGGCGCCGAGTTGCACACACACAGCACCACGCTAAGTGCCGCGGAGAAGGGAAATCCAGAGTGCAGCGAGGAGCTTGACGTGGCTTACGTGCAGTAAGGAGAAGGTGAACCTAAGCACAGCCTCTTCAATCTGGCCGCCTCTGCTCTGCTTGCAACTTTTGCAAGTCGGCAAAGGGAGACGCGAGTATGTAGAACGGAGGGCAGCGAGACGCCGTGTGTTATGCGCCCTTTCAGGGCTGCTGACAAGGGGCTACTTTAAGAACGCCTTCTTCGTCCTCGCGTCCTTCTCGCTTCGCTCTAGCTGCAAGGAGTACAGCACAGCGAAGGAGTGAGGACGGGCACTGCCCCAGCTTTTGCCCTGGCGTGCAACGGCTGTGTGCTGCTTTTCCAAGCAGCAAGAGCACTGAGAAGTGAAAGCGATTGTGAAGGAGCTCTTTGGCTGCTCGTGTGCTCTTCGCTGCACAGCGCCGCTCGCAAGCGGCTTCGTTCTTCGGCGTCTGCCGTCCGGAGAGAGCTGAACTGCAGCGGTCAGTTGCAGCTCTGCCCAACAGCGCGCTCTCAGTTCTGCGGACAAGCACGCCCTGTTGCCTTGGCTCCGAGTGCAAAGTCCCTAGCGAGCACTCACTCAGTGCAATGCACCCAGAAAGACGCTCTCGCTCGTCTTTCAAGGAGCGATTCCTAACAGCAGAAGCAGCAGAGGCACAAACTGGATGACGAGAAGGGACAATGTAGAACACGTCTCTGTCCTGGCACATTGTCGTGTGCGATACGTCCCTCCGGGTCTTCGGTCCTTGCGAAGCTCTATGTACTGCGAGCGCAGCTACTTGAAGCTGAGACGGACCGCGGAGCTAGCAGCGAATTCGGAGAGCGCTAAGCACGAAGTCAAGAAGCGAGACGTGTCCCTGCAATGCGGTGCTAAGAGCAGCTTCCTCGCGGCGGGGGCGAGCTCCGGCCACAAGACATTCTCGTCCTAGCAACGGATCTCTGTGAAGGGCGTAGGCGAAAAGCTTTCGATTTCCATTCGAACTGCGAGAAAGGCAGACTGTTACACGGAGCTCTGAGAACAAAGGTGCACGCCCTAGGCGGGCTTGGGCAGAAGCAGCGTTCTCGAGCTCTTGGCTGCCGGCACACTGCTGGGTATGTGGCGCCCCTGCGGCGGCTTCTGGCCGCCGGCAAGTGAAAGCGGAGCAAGGCGTGGGCGAGGGCGAGGGCGGTGAACGAAGCGGCTATGTGCCGTGCTTGTGTGCACCACGTCAGAGGCTACTAGGAGAGGAAGGTGGTTGACTCTCGCTTGCCTTCCCAAGTGCCCTTAGCAGTCGGAAGGAGCAAGCTGAAGCACTGCTGCTTGTGCTGCTCCTTGGTTCCCTTGCAGTCCGCTGTGAAAGCATTGGCAGTCACTTCTAGGCGCCGAGTTGCACACACACAGCACCCCGCTAAGTGCCGCGGAGAAGGGAAATCCAGAGTGCAGCGAGGAGCTTGACGTGGCTTACGTGCAGTAAGGAGAAGGTGAACCTAAGCACAGCCTCTTCAATCTGGCCGCCTCTGCTCTGGTTGCAACTTTTGCAAGTCAGCAAAGGGAGACGCGAGTATGTAGAACGGAGGGCAGCGAGACGCCGTGTGTTATGCGCCCTTTCAGGGCTGCTGACAAGGGGCTACTTTAAGAACGCCTTCTTCGTCCTCGCGTCCTTCTCGCTTCGCTCTAGCTGCAAGGAGTACAGCACAGCGAAGGAGTGAGGACGGGCACTGCCCTAGCTTTTGTCCTGGCGTGCAACGGCTGTGTGCTGCTTTTCCAAGCAGCAAGAGCACTGAGAAGTGAAAGCGATTGTGAAGGAGCTCTTTGGCTGCTCGTGTGCTCTTCGCTGCACAGCGCCGCTCGCAAGCGGCTTCGTTCTTCGGCGTCTGCCGTCCGGAGAGAGCTGAACTGCAGCGGTCAGTTTCAGCTCTGCCCAACAGCGCGCTCTCAGTTCTGCGGACAAGCACGCCCTGTTGCCTTGGCTCCGAGTGCAAAGTCCCTAGCGAGCACTCACTCAGTGCAATGCACCCAGAAAGACGCTCTCGCTCGTCTTTCAAGGAGCGACTCCTAACAGCAGAAGCAGCAGAGGCACAAACAGGATGACGAGAAGGGACAATGTAGAACACGTCTCTGTCCTGGCACATTGTCGTGTGCGATACGTCCCTCCGGGTCTTCGGTCCTTGCGAAGCTCTATGTACTGCGAGCGCAGCTACTTGAAGCTGAGACGGACCGCGGAGCTAGCAGCGAATTCGGAGAGCGCTAAGCACGAAGTCAAGAAGCGAGACGTGTCCCTGCAATGCGGTGCTAAGAGCAGCTTCCTCGCGGCGGGGGCGAGCTCCGGCCACAAGACATTCTCGTCCTAGCAACGGATCTCTGTGAAGGGCGTAGGCGAAAAGCTTTCGATTTCCATTCGAACTGCGAGAAAGGCAGACTGTTACACGGAGCTCTGAGAACAAAGGTGCACGCCCTAGGCGGGCTTGGGCAGAAGCAGCGTTCTCGAGCTCTTGGCTGCCGGCACACTGCTGGGTATGTGGCGCCCCTGCGGCGGCTTCTGGCCGCCGGCAAGTGAAAGCGGAGCAAGGCGTGGGCGAGGGCGAGGGCGGTGAACGAAGCGGCTATGTGCCGTGCTTGTGTGCACCACGTCAGAGGCTACTAGGAGAGGAAGGTGGTTGACTCTCGCTTGCCTTCCCAAGTGCCCTTAGCAGTCGGAAGGAGCAAGCTGAAGCACTGCTGCTTGTGCTGCTCCTTGGTTCCCTTGCAGTCCGCTGTGAAAGCATTGGCAGTCACTTCTAGGCGCCGAGTTGCACACACACAGCACCCCGCTAAGTGCCGCGGAGAAGGGAAATCCAGAGTGCAGCGAGGAGCTTGACGTGGCTTACGTGCAGTAAGGAGAAGGTGAACCTAAGCACAGCCTCTTCAATCTGGCCGCCTCTGCTCTGCTTGCAACTTTTGCAAGTCGGCAAAGGGAGACGCGAGTATGTAGAACGGAGGGCAGCGAGACGCCGTGTGTTATGCGCCCTTTCAGGGCTGCTGACAAGGGGCTACTTTAAGAACGCCTTCTTCGTCCTCGCGTCCTTCTCGCTTCGCTCTAGCTGCAAGGAGTACAGCACAGCGAAGGAGTGAGGACGGGCACTGCCCCAGCTTTTGCCCTGGCGTGCAACGGCTGTGTGCTGCTTTTCCAAGCAGCAAGAGCACTGAGAAGTGAAAGCGATTGTGAAGGAGCTCTTTGGCTGCTCGTGTGCTCTTCGCTGCACAGCGCCGCTCGCAAGCGGCTTCGTTCTTCGGCGTCTGCCGTCCGGAGAGAGCTGAACTGCAGCGGTCAGTTTCAGCTCTGCCCAACAGCGCGCTCTCAGTTCTGCGGACAAGCACGCCCTGTTGCCTTGGCTCCGAGTGCAAAGTCCCTAGCGAGCACTCACTCAGTGCAATGCACCCAGAAAGACGCTCTCGCTCGTCTTTCAAGGAGCGATTCCTAACAGCAGAAGCAGCAGAGGCACAAACTGGATGACGAGAAGGGACAATGTAGAACACGTCTCTGTCCTGGCACATTGTCGTGTGCGATACGTCCCTCCGGGTCTTCGGTCCTTGCGAAGCTCTATGTACTGCGAGCGCAGCTACTTGAAGCTGAGACGGACCGCGGAGCTAGCAGCGAATTCGGAGAGCGCTAAGCACGAAGTCAAGAAGCGAGACGTGTCCCTGCAATGCGGTGCTAAGAGCAGCTTCCTCGCGGCGGGGGCGAGCTCCGGCCACAAGACATTCTCGTCCTAGCAACGGATCTCTGTGAAGGGCGTAGGCGAAAAGCTTTCGATTTCCATTCGAACTGCGAGAAAGGCAGACTGTTACACGGAGCTCTGAGAACAAAGGTGCACGCCCTAGGCGGGCTTGGGCAGAAGCAGCGTTCTCGAGCTCTTGGCTGCCGGCACACTGCTGGGTATGTGGCGCCCCTGCGGCGGCTTCTGGCCGCCGGCAAGTGAAAGCGGAGCAAGGCGTGGGCGAGGGCGAGGGCGGTGAACGAAGCGGCTATGTGCCGTGCTTGTGTGCACCACGTCAGAGGCTACTAGGAGAGGAAGGTGGTTGACTCTCGCTTGCCTTCCCAAGTGCCCTTAGCAGTCGGAAGGAGCAAGCTGAAGCACTGCTGCTTGTGCTGCTCCTTGGTTCCCTTGCAGTCCGCTGTGAAAGCATTGGCAGTCACTTCTAGGCGCCGAGTTGCACACACACAGCACCCCGCTAAGTGCCGCGGAGAAGGGAAATCCAGAGTGCAGCGAGGAGCTTGACGTGGCTTACGTGCAGTAAGGAGAAGGTGAACCTAAGCACAGCCTCTTCAATCTGGCCGCCTCTGCTCTGGTTGCAACTTTTGCAAGTCAGCAAAGGGAGACGCGAGTATGTAGAACGGAGGGCAGCGAGACGCCGTGTGTTATGCGCCCTTTCAGGGCTGCTGACAAGGGGCTACTTTAAGAACGCCTTCTTCGTCCTCGCGTCCTTCTCGCTTCGCTCTAGCTGCAAGGAGTACAGCACAGCGAAGGAGTGAGGACGGGCACTGCCCTAGCTTTTGTCCTGGCGTGCAACGGCTGTGTGCTGCTTTTCCAAGCAGCAAGAGCACTGAGAAGTGAAAGCGATTGTGAAGGAGCTCTTTGGCTGCTCGTGTGCTCTTCGCTGCACAGCGCCGCTCGCAAGCGGCTTCGTTCTTCGGCGTCTGCCGTCCGGAGAGAGCTGAACTGCAGCGGTCAGTTTCAGCTCTGCCCAACAGCGCGCTCTCAGTTCTGCGGACAAGCACGCCCTGTTGCCTTGGCTCCGAGTGCAAAGTCCCTAGCGAGCACTCACTCAGTGCAATGCACCCAGAAAGACGCTCTCGCTCGTCTTTCAAGGAGCGACTCCTAACAGCAGAAGCAGCAGAGGCACAAACAGGATGACGAGAAGGGACAATGTAGAACACGTCTCTGTCCTGGCACATTGTCGTGTGCGATACGTCCCTCCGGGTCTTCGGTCCTTGCGAAGCTCTATGTACTGCGAGCGCAGCTACTTGAAGCTGAGACGGACCGCGGAGCTAGCAGCGAATTCGGAGAGCGCTAAGCACGAAGTCAAGAAGCGAGACGTGTCCCTGCAATGCGGTGCTAAGAGCAGCTTCCTCGCGGCGGGGGCGAGCTCCGGCCACAAGACATTCTCGTCCTAGCAACGGATCTCTGTGAAGGGCGTAGGCGAAAAGCTTTCGATTTCCATTCGAACTGCGAGAAAGGCAGACTGTTACACGGAGCTCTGAGAACAAAGGTGCACGCCCTAGGCGGGCTTGGGCAGAAGCAGCGTTCTCGAGCTCTTGGCTGCCGGCACACTGCTGGGTATGTGGCGCCCCTGCGGCGGCTTCTGGCCGCCGGCAAGTGAAAGCGGAGCAAGGCGTGGGCGAGGGCGAGGGCGGTGAACGAAGCGGCTATGTGCCGTGCTTGTGTGCACCACGTCAGAGGCTACTAGGAGAGGAAGGTGGTTGACTCTCGCTTGCCTTCCCAAGTGCCCTTAGCAGTCGGAAGGAGCAAGCTGAAGCACTGCTGCTTGTGCTGCTCCTTGGTTCCCTTGCAGCCCGCTCTGAAAGCATTGGCGGTCACTTCTAGGCGCCGAGTTGCACACACACAGCACCACGCTAAGTGCCGCGGAGAAGGGAAATCCAGAGTGCAGCGAGGAGCTTGACGTGGCTTACGTGCAGTAAGGAGAAGGTGAACCTAAGCACAGCCTCTTCAATCTGGCCGCCTCTGCTCTGCTTGCAACTTTTGCAAGTCGGCAAAGGGAGACGCGAGTATGTAGAACGGAGGGCAGCGAGACGCCGTGTGTTATGCGCCCTTTCAGGGCTGCTGACAAGGGGCTACTTTAAGAACGCCTTCTTCGTCCTCGCGTCCTTCTCGCTTCGCTCTAGCTGCAAGGAGTACAGCACAGCGAAGGAGTGAGGACGGGCACTGCCCCAGCTTTTGCCCTGGCGTGCAACGGCTGTGTGCTGCTTTTCCAAGCAGCAAGAGCACTGAGAAGTGAAAGCGATTGTGAAGGAGCTCTTTGGCTGCTCGTGTGCTCTTCGCTGCACAGCGCCGCTCGCAAGCGGCTTCGTTCTTCGGCGTCTGCCGTCCGGAGAGAGCTGAACTGCAGCGGTCAGTTTCAGCTCTGCCCAACAGCGCGCTCTCAGTTCTGCGGACAAGCACGCCCTGTTGCCTTGGCTCCGAGTGCAAAGTCCCTAGCGAGCACTCACTCAGTGCAATGCACCCAGAAAGACGCTCTCGCTCGTCTTTCAAGGAGCGATTCCTAACAGCAGAAGCAGCAGAGGCACAAACAGGATGACGAGAAGGGACAATGTAGAACACGTCTCTGTCCTGGCACATTGTCGTGTGCGATACGTCCCTCCGGGTCTTCGGTCCTTGCGAAGCTCTATGTACTGCGAGCGCAGCTACTTGAAGCTGAGACGGACCGCGGAGCTAGCAGCGAATTCGGAGAGCGCTAAGCACGAAGTCAAGAAGCGAGACGTGTCCCTGCAATGCGGTGCTAAGAGCAGCTTCCTCGCGGCGGGGGCGAGCTCCGGCCACAAGACATTCTCGTCCTAGCAACGGATCTCTGTGAAGGGCGTAGGCGAAAAGCTTTCGATTTCCATTCGAACTGCGAGAAAGGCAGACTGTTACACGGAGCTCTGAGAACAAAGGTGCACGCCCTAGGCGGGCTTGGGCAGAAGCAGCGTTCTCGAGCTCTTGGCTGCCGGCACACTGCTGGGTATGTGGCGCCCCTGCGGCGGCTTCTGGCCGCCGACAAGTGAAAGCGGAGCAAGGCGTGGGCGAGGGCGAGGGCGGTGAACGAAGCGGCTATGTGCCGTGCTTGTGTGCACCACGTCAGAGGCTACTAGGAGAGGAAGGTGGTTGACTCTCGCTTGCCTTCCCAAGTGCCCTTAGCAGTCGGAAGGAGCAAGCTGAAGCACTGCTGCTTGTGCTGCTCCTTGGTTCCCTTGCAGCCCGCTCTGAAAGCATTGGCGGTCACTTCTAGGCGCCGAGTTGCACACACACAGCACCACGCTAAGTGCCGCGGAGAAGGGAAATCCAGAGTGCAGCGAGGAGCTTGACGTGGCTTACGTGCAGTAAGGAGAAGGTGAACCTAAGCACAGCCTCTTCAATCTGGCCGCCTCTGCTCTGCTTGCAACTTTTGCAAGTCGGCAAAGGGAGACGCGAGTATGTAGAACGGAGGGCAGCGAGACGCCGTGTGTTATGCGCCCTTTCAGGGCTGCTGACAAGGGGCTACTTTAAGAACGCCTTCTTCGTCCTCGCGTCCTTCTCGCTTCGCTCTAGCTGCAAGGAGTACAGCACAGCGAAGGAGTGAGGACGGGCACTGCCCCAGCTTTTGCCCTGGCGTGCAACGGCTGTGTGCTGCTTTTCCAAGCAGCAAGAGCACTGAGAAGTGAAAGCGATTGTGAAGGAGCTCTTTGGCTGCTCGTGTGCTCTTCGCTGCACAGCGCCGCTCGCAAGCGGCTTCGTTCTTCGGCGTCTGCCGTCCGGAGAGAGCTGAACTGCAGCGGTCAGTTTCAGCTCTGCCCAACAGCGCGCTCTCAGTTCTGCGGACAAGCACGCCCTGTTGCCTTGGCTCCGAGTGCAAAGTCCCTAGCGAGCACTCACTCAGTGCAATGCACCCAGAAAGACGCTCTCGCTCGTCTTTCAAGGAGCGATTCCTAACAGCAGAAGCAGCAGAGGCACAAACTGGATGACGAGAAGGGACAATGTAGAACACGTCTCTGTCCTGGCACATTGTCGTGTGCGATACGTCCCTCCGGGTCTTCGGTCCTTGCGAAGCTCTATGTACTGCGAGCGCAGCTACTTGAAGCTGAGACGGACCGCGGAGCTAGCAGCGAATTCGGAGAGCGCTAAGCACGAAGTCAAGAAGCGAGACGTGTCCCTGCAATGCGGTGCTAAGAGCAGCTTCCTCGCGGCGGGGGCGAGCTCCGGCCACAAGACATTCTCGTCCTAGCAACGGATCTCTGTGAAGGGCGTAGGCGAAAAGCTTTCGATTTCCATTCGAACTGCGAGAAAGGCAGACTGTTACACGGAGCTCTGAGAACAAAGGTGCACGCCCTAGGCGGGCTTGGGCAGAAGCAGCGTTCTCGAGCTCTTGGCTGCCCGCACACTGCTGGGTATGTGGCGCCCCTGCGGCGGCTTCTGGCCGCCGACAAGTGAAAGCGGAGCAAGGCGTGGGCGAGGGCGAGGGCGGTGAACGAAGCGGCTATGTGCCGTGCTTGTGTGCACCACGTCAGAGGCTACTAGGAGAGGAAGGTGGTTGACTCTCGCTTGCCTTCCCAAGTGCCCTTAGCAGTCGGAAGGAGCAAGCTGAAGCACTGCTGCTTGTGCTGCTCCTTGGTTCCCTTGCAGCCCGCTCTGAAAGCATTGGCGGTCACTTCTAGGCGCCGAGTTGCACACACACAGCACCACGCTAAGTGCCGCGGAGAAGGGAAATCCAGAGTGCAGCGAGGAGCTTGACGTGGCTTACGTGCAGTAAGGAGAAGGTGAACCTAAGCACAGCCTCTTCAATCTGGCCGCCTCTGCTCTGCTTGCAACTTTTGCAAGTCGGCAAAGGGAGACGCGAGTATGTAGAACGGAGGGCAGCGAGACGCCGTGTGTTATGCGCCCTTTCAGGGCTGCTGACAAGGGGCTACTTTAAGAACGCCTTCTTCGTCCTCGCGTCCTTCTCGCTTCGCTCTAGCTGCAAGGAGTACAGCACAGCGAAGGAGTGAGGACGGGCACTGCCCCAGCTTTTGCCCTGGCGTGCAACGGCTGTGTGCTGCTTTTCCAAGCAGCAAGAGCACTGAGAAGTGAAAGCGATTGTGAAGGAGCTCTTTGGCTGCTCGTGTGCTCTTCGCTGCACAGCGCCGCTCGCAAGCGGCTTCGTTCTTCGGCGTCTGCCGTCCGGAGAGAGCTGAACTGCAGCGGTCAGTTTCAGCTCTGCCCAACAGCGCGCTCTCAGTTCTGCGGACAAGCACGCCCTGTTGCCTTGGCTCCGAGTGCAAAGTCCCTAGCGAGCACTCACTCAGTGCAATGCACCCAGAAAGACGCTCTCGCTCGTCTTTCAAGGAGCGACTCCTAACAGCAGAAGCAGCAGAGGCACAAACAGGATGACGAGAAGGGACAATGTAGAACACGTCTCTGTCCTGGCACATTGTCGTGTGCGATACGTCCCTCCGGGTCTTCGGTCCTTGCGAAGCTCTATGTACTGCGAGCGCAGCTACTTGAAGCTGAGACGGACCGCGGAGCTAGCAGCGAATTCGGAGAGCGCTAAGCACGAAGTCAAGAAGCGAGACGTGTCCCTGCAATGCGGTGCTAAGAGCAGCTTCCTCGCGGCGGGGGCGAGCTCCGGCCACAAGACATTCTCGTCCTAGCAACGGATCTCTGTGAAGGGCGTAGGCGAAAAGCTTTCGATTTCCATTCGAACTGCGAGAAAGGCAGACTGTTACACGGAGCTCTGAGAACAAAGGTGCACGCCCTAGGCGGGCTTGGGCAGAAGCAGCGTTCTCGAGCTCTTGGCTGCCGGCACAGTGCTGGGTATGCGGCGCCCCTGCGGCGGCTTCTGGCCGCCGGCAAGTGAAAGCGGAGCAAGGCGTGGGCGAGGGCGAGGGCGGTGAACGAAGCGGCTATGTGCCGTGCTTGTGTGCACCACGTCAGAGGCTACTAGGAGAGGAAGGTGGTTGACTCTCGCTTGCCTTCCCAAGTGCCCTTAGCAGTCGGAAGGAGCAAGCTGAAGCACTGCTGCTTGTGCTGCTCCTTGGTTCCCTTGCAGCCCGCTCTGAAAGCATTGGCGGTCACTTCTAGGCGCCGAGTTGCACACACACAGCACCACGCTAAGTGCCGCGGAGAAGGGAAATCCAGAGTGCAGCGAGGAGCTTGACGTGGCTTACGTGCAGTAAGGAGAAGGTGAACCTAAGCACAGCCTCTTCAATCTGGCCGCCTCTGCTCTGCTTGCAACTTTTGCAAGTCGGCAAAGGGAGACGCGAGTATGTAGAACGGAGGGCAGCGAGACGCCGTGTGTTATGCGCCCTTTCAGGGCTGCTGACAAGGGGCTACTTTAAGAACGCCTTCTTCGTCCTCGCGTCCTTCTCGCTTCGCTCTAGCTGCAAGGAGTACAGCACAGCGAAGGAGTGAGGACGGGCACTGCCCCAGCTTTTGCCCTGGCGTGCAACGGCTGTGTGCTGCTTTTCCAAGCAGCAAGAGCACTGAGAAGTGAAAGCGATTGTGAAGGAGCTCTTTGGCTGCTCGTGTGCTCTTCGCTGCACTGCGCCGCTCGCAAGCGGCTTCGTTCTTCGGCGTCTGCCGTCCGGAGAGAGCTGAACTGCAGCGGTCAGTTTCAGCTCTGCCCAACAGCGCGCTCTCAGTTCTGCGGACAAGCACGCCCTGTTGCCTTGGCTCCGAGTGCAAAGTCCCTAGCGAGCACTCACTCAGTGCAATGCACCCAGAAAGACGCTCTCGCTCGTCTTTCAAGGAGCGATTCCTAACAGCAGAAGCAGCAGAGGCACAAACAGGATGACGAGAAGGGACAATGTAGAACACGTCTCTGTCCTGGCACATTGTCGTGTGCGATACGTCCCTCCGGGTCTTCGGTCCTTGCGAAGCTCTATGTACTGCGAGCGCAGCTACTTGAAGCTGAGACGGACCGCGGAGCTAGCAGCGAATTCGGAGAGCGCTAAGCACGAAGTCAAGAAGCGAGACGTGTCCCTGCAATGCGGTGCTAAGAGCAGCTTCCTCGCGGCGGGGGCGAGCTCCGGCCACAAGACATTCTCGTCCTAGCAACGGATCTCTGTGAAGGGCGTAGGCGAAAAGCTTTCGATTTCCATTCGAACTGCGAGAAAGGCAGACTGTTACACGGAGCTCTGAGAACAAAGGTGCACGCCCTAGGCGGGCTTGGGCAGAAGCAGCGTTCTCGAGCTCTTGGCTGCCGGCACACTGCTGGGTATGTGGCGCCCCTGCGGCGGCTTCTGGCCGCCGACAAGTGAAAGCGGAGCAAGGCGTGGGCGAGGGCGAGGGCGGTGAACGAAGCGGCTATGTGCCGTGCTTGTGTGCACCACGTCAGAGGCTACTAGGAGAGGAAGGTGGTTGACTCTCGCTTGCCTTCCCAAGTGCCCTTAGCAGTCGGAAGGAGCAAGCTGAAGCACTGCTGCTTGTGCTGCTCCTTGGTTCCCTTGCAGCCCGCTCTGAAAGCATTGGCGGTCACTTCTAGGCGCCGAGTTGCACACACACAGCACCACGCTAAGTGCCGCGGAGAAGGGAAATCCAGAGTGCAGCGAGGAGCTTGACGTGGCTTACGTGCAGTAAGGAGAAGGTGAACCTAAGCACAGCCTCTTCAATCTGGCCGCCTCTGCTCTGCTTGCAACTTTTGCAAGTCGGCAAAGGGAGACGCGAGTATGTAGAACGGAGGGCAGCGAGACGCCGTGTGTTATGCGCCCTTTCAGGGCTGCTGACAAGGGGCTACTTTAAGAACGCCTTCTTCGTCCTCGCGTCCTTCTCGCTTCGCTCTAGCTGCAAGGAGTACAGCACAGCGAAGGAGTGAGGACGGGCACTGCCCCAGCTTTTGCCCTGGCGTGCAACGGCTGTGTGCTGCTTTTCCAAGCAGCAAGAGCACTGAGAAGTGAAAGCGATTGTGAAGGAGCTCTTTGGCTGCTCGTGTGCTCTTCGCTGCACAGCGCCGCTCGCAAGCGGCTTCGTTCTTCGGCGTCTGCCGTCCGGAGAGAGCTGAACTGCAGCGGTCAGTTTCAGCTCTGCCCAACAGCGCGCTCTCAGTTCTGCGGACAAGCACGCCCTGTTGCCTTGGCTCCGAGTGCAAAGTCCCTAGCGAGCACTCACTCAGTGCAATGCACCCAGAAAGACGCTCTCGCTCGTCTTTCAAGGAGCGACTCCTAACAGCAGAAGCAGCAGAGGCACAAACTGCATGACGAGAAGGGACAATGTAGAACACGTCTCTGTCCTGGCACATTGTCGTGTGCGATACGTCCCTCCGGGTCTTCGGTCCTTGCGAAGCTCTATGTACTGCGAGCGCAGCTACTTGAAGCTGAGACGGACCGCGGAGCTAGCAGCGAATTCGGAGAGCGCTAAGCACGAAGTCAAGAAGCGAGACGTGTCCCTGCAATGCGGTGCTAAGAGCAGCTTCCTCGCGACGGGGGCGAGCTCCGGCCACAAGACATTCTCGTCCTAGCAACGGATCTCTGTGAAGGGCGTAGGCGAAAAGCTTTCGATTTCCATTCGAACTGCGAGAAAGGCAGACTGTTACACGGAGCTCTGAGAACAAAGGTGCACGCCCTAGGCGGGCTTGGGCAGAAGCAGCGTTCTCGAGCTCTTGGCTGCCGGCACACTGCTGGGTATGTGGCGCCCCTGCGGCGGCTTCTGGCCGCCGGCAAGTGAAAGCGGAGCAAGGCGTGGGCGAGGGCGAGGGCGGTGAACGAAGCGGCTATGTGCCGTGCTTGTGTGCACCACGTCAGAGGCTACTAGGAGAGGAAGGTGGTTGACTCTCGCTTGCCTTCCCAAGTGCCCTTAGCAGTCGGAAGGAGCAAGCTGAAGCACTGCTGCTTGTGCTGCTCCTTGGTTCCCTTGCAGCCCGCTCTGAAAGCATTGGCGGTCACTTCTAGGCGCCGAGTTGCACACACACAGCACCACGCTAAGTGCCGCGGAGAAGGGAAATCCAGAGTGCAGCGAGGAGCTTGACGTGGCTTACGTGCAGTAAGGAGAAGGTGAACCTAAGCACAGCCTCTTCAATCTGGCCGCCTCTGCTCTGCTTGCAACTTTTGCAAGTCGGCAAAGGGAGACGCGAGTATGTAGAACGGAGGGCAGCGAGACGCCGTGTGTTATGCGCCCTTTCAGGGCTGCTGACAAGGGGCTACTTTAAGAACGCCTTCTTCGTCCTCGCGTCCTTCTCGCTTCGCTCTAGCTGCAAGGAGTACAGCACAGCGAAGGAGTGAGGACGGGCACTGCCCCAGCTTTTGCCCTGGCGTGCAACGGCTGTGTGCTGCTTTTCCAAGCAGCAAGAGCACTGAGAAGTGAAAGCGATTGTGAAGGAGCTCTTTGGCTGCTCGTGTGCTCTTCGCTGCACAGCGCCGCTCGCAAGCGGCTTCGTTCTTCGGCGTCTGCCGTCCGGAGAGAGCTGAACTGCAGCGGTCAGTTTCAGCTCTGCCCAACAGCGCGCTCTCAGTTCTGCGGACAAGCACGCCCTGTTGCCTTGGCTCCGAGTGCAAAGTCCCTAGCGAGCACTCACTCAGTGCAATGCACCCAGAAAGACGCTCTCGCTCGTCTTTCAAGGAGCGATTCCTAACAGCAGAAGCAGCAGAGGCACAAACAGGATGACGAGAAGGGACAATGTAGAACACGTCTCTGTCCTGGCACATTGTCGTGTGCGATACGTCCCTCCGGGTCTTCGGTCCTTGCGAAGCTCTATGTACTGCGAGCGCAGCTACTTGAAGCTGAGACGGACCGCGGAGCTAGCAGCGAATTCGGAGAGCGCTAAGCACGAAGTCAAGAAGCGAGACGTGTCCCTGCAATGCGGTGCTAAGAGCAGCTTCCTCGCGGCGGGGGCGAGCTCCGGCCACAAGACATTCTCGTCCTAGCAACGGATCTCTGTGAAGGGCGTAGGCGAAAAGCTTTCGATTTCCATTCGAACTGCGAGAAAGGCAGACTGTTACACGGAGCTCTGAGAACAAAGGTGCACGCCCTAGGCGGGCTTGGGCAGAAGCAGCGTTCTCGAGCTCTTGGCTGCCCGCACACTGCTGGGTATGTGGCGCCCCTGCGGCGGCTTCTGGCCGCCGGCAAGTGAAAGCGGAGCAAGGCGTGGGCGAGGGCGAGGGCGGTGAACGAAGCGGCTATGTGCCGTGCTTGTGTGCACCACGTCAGAGGCTACTAGGAGAGGAAGGTGGTTGACTCTCGCTTGCCTTCCCAAGTGCCCTTAGCAGTCGGAAGGAGCAAGCTGAAGCACTGCTGCTTGTGCTGCTCCTTGGTTCCCTTGCAGCCCGCTCTGAAAGCATTGGCGGTCACTTCTAGGCGCCGAGTTGCACACACACAGCACCACGCTAAGTGCCGCGGAGAAGGGAAATCCAGAGTGCAGCGAGGAGCTTGACGTGGCTTACGTGCAGTAAGGAGAAGGTGAACCTAAGCACAGCCTCTTCAATCTGGCCGCCTCTGCTCTGCTTGCAACTTTTGCAAGTCGGCAAAGGGAGACGCGAGTATGTAGAACGGAGGGCAGCGAGACGCCGTGTGTTATGCGCCCTTTCAGGGCTGCTGACAAGGGGCTACTTTAAGAACGCCTTCTTCGTCCTCGCGTCCTTCTCGCTTCGCTCTAGCTGCAAGGAGTACAGCACAGCGAAGGAGTGAGGACGGGCACTGCCCCAGCTTTTGCCCTGGCGTGCAACGGCTGTGTGCTGCTTTTCCAAGCAGCAAGAGCACTGAGAAGTGAAAGCGATTGTGAAGGAGCTCTTTGGCTGCTCGTGTGCTCTTCGCTGCACAGCGCCGCTCGCAAGCGGCTTCGTTCTTCGGCGTCTGCCGTCCGGAGAGAGCTGAACTGCAGCGGTCAGTTTCAGCTCTGCCCAACAGCGCGCTCTCAGTTCTGCGGACAAGCACGCCCTGTTGCCTTGGCTCCGAGTGCAAAGTCCCTAGCGAGCACTCACTCAGTGCAATGCACCCAGAAAGACGCTCTCGCTCGTCTTTCAAGGAGCGATTCCTAACAGCAGAAGCAGCAGAGGCACAAACAGGATGACGAGAAGGGACAATGTAGAACACGTCTCTGTCCTGGCACATTGTCGTGTGCGATACGTCCCTCCGGGTCTTCGGTCCTTGCGAAGCTCTATGTACTGCGAGCGCAGCTACTTGAAGCTGAGACGGACCGCGGAGCTAGCAGCGAATTCGGAGAGCGCTAAGCACGAAGTCAAGAAGCGAGACGTGTCCCTGCAATGCGGTGCTAAGAGCAGCTTCCTCGCGGCGGGGGCGAGCTCCGGCCACAAGACATTCTCGTCCTAGCAACGGATCTCTGTGAAGGGCGTAGGCGAAAAGCTTTCGATTTCCATTCGAACTGCGAGAAAGGCAGACTGTTACACGGAGCTCTGAGAACAAAGGTGCACGCCCTAGGCGGGCTTGGGCAGAAGCAGCGTTCTCGAGCTCTTGGCTGCCGGCACACTGCTGGGTATGTGGCGCCCCTGCGGCGGCTTCTGGCCGCCGGCAAGTGAAAGCGGAGCAAGGCGTGGGCGAGGGCGAGGGCGGTGAACGAAGCGGCTATGTGCCGTGCTTGTGTGCACCACGTCAGAGGCTACTAGGAGAGGAAGGTGGTTGACTCTCGCTTGCCTTCCCAAGTGCCCTTAGCAGTCGGAAGGAGCAAGCTGAAGCACTGCTGCTTGTGCTGCTCCTTGGTTCCCTTGCAGCCCGCTCTGAAAGCATTGGCGGTCACTTCTAGGCGCCGAGTTGCACACACACAGCACCACGCTAAGTGCCGCGGAGAAGGGAAATCCAGAGTGCAGCGAGGAGCTTGACGTGGCTTACGTGCAGTAAGGAGAAGGTGAACCTAAGCACAGCCTCTTCAATCTGGCCGCCTCTGCTCTGCTTGCAACTTTTGCAAGTCGGCAAAGGGAGACGCGAGTATGTAGAACGGAGGGCAGCGAGACGCCGTGTGTTATGCGCCCTTTCAGGGCTGCTGACAAGGGGCTACTTTAAGAACGCCTTCTTCGTCCTCGCGTCCTTCTCGCTTCGCTCTAGCTGCAAGGAGTACAGCACAGCGAAGGAGTGAGGACGGGCACTGCCCCAGCTTTTGCCCTGGCGTGCAACGGCTGTGTGCTGCTTTTCCAAGCAGCAAGAGCACTGAGAAGTGAAAGCGATTGTGAAGGAGCTCTTTGGCTGCTCGTGTGCTCTTCGCTGCACAGCGCCGCTCGCAAGCGGCTTCGTTCTTCGGCGTCTGCCGTCCGGAGAGAGCTGAACTGCAGCGGTCAGTTGCAGCTCTGCCCAACAGCGCGCTCTCAGTTCTGCGGACAAGCACGCCCTGTTGCCTTGGCTCCGAGTGCAAAGTCCCTAGCGAGCACTCACTCAGTGCAATGCACCCAGAAAGACGCTCTCGCTCGTCTTTCAAGGAGCGATTCCTAACAGCAGAAGCAGCAGAGGCACAAACAGGATGACGAGAAGGGACAATGTAGAACACGTCTCTGTCCTGGCACATTGTCGTGTGCGATACGTCCCTCCGGGTCTTCGGTCCTTGCGAAGCTCTATGTACTGCGAGCGCAGCTACTTGAAGCTGAGACGGACCGCGGAGCTAGCAGCGAATTCGGAGAGCGCTAAGCACGAAGTCAAGAAGCGAGACGTGTCCCTGCAATGCGGTGCTAAGAGCAGCTTCCTCGCGGCGGGGGCGAGCTCCGGCCACAAGACATTCTCGTCCTAGCAACGGATCTCTGTGAAGGGCGTAGGCGAAAAGCTTTCGATTTCCATTCGAACTGCGAGAAAGGCAGACTGTTACACGGAGCTCTGAGAACAAAGGTGCACGCCCTAGGCGGGCTTGGGCAGAAGCAGCGTTCTCGAGCTCTTGGCTGCCGGCACACTGCTGGGTATGTGGCGCCCCTGCGGCGGCTTCTGGCCGCCGGCAAGTGAAAGCGGAGCAAGGCGTGGGCGAGGGCGAGGGCGGTGAACGAAGCGGCTATGTGCCGTGCTTGTGTGCACCACGTCAGAGGCTACTAGGAGAGGAAGGTGGTTGACTCTCGCTTGCCTTCCCAAGTGCCCTTAGCAGTCGGAAGGAGCAAGCTGAAGCACTGCTGCTTGTGCTGCTCCTTGGTTCCCTTGCAGCCCGCTCTGAAAGCATTGGCGGTCACTTCTAGGCGCCGAGTTGCACACACACAGCACCACGCTAAGTGCCGCGGAGAAGGGAAATCCAGAGTGCAGCGAGGAGCTTGACGTGGCTTACGTGCAGTAAGGAGAAGGTGAACCTAAGCACAGCCTCTTCAATCTGGCCGCCTCTGCTCTGCTTGCAACTTTTGCAAGTCGGCAAAGGGAGACGCGAGTATGTAGAACGGAGGGCAGCGAGACGCCGTGTGTTATGCGCCCTTTCAGGGCTGCTGACAAGGGGCTACTTTAAGAACGCCTTCTTCGTCCTCGCGTCCTTCTCGCTTCGCTCTAGCTGCAAGGAGTACAGCACAGCGAAGGAGTGAGGACGGGCACTGCCCCAGCTTTTGCCCTGGCGTGCAACGGCTGTGTGCTGCTTTTCCAAGCAGCAAGAGCACTGAGAAGTGAAAGCGATTGTGAAGGAGCTCTTTGGCTGCTCGTGTGCTCTTCGCTGCACTGCGCCGCTCGCAAGCGGCTTCGTTCTTCGGCGTCTGCCGTCCGGAGAGAGCTGAACTGCAGCGGTCAGTTGCAGCTCTGCCCAACAGCGCGCTCTCAGTTCTGCGGACAAGCACGCCCTGTTGCCTTGGCTCCGAGTGCAAAGTCCCTAGCGAGCACTCACTCAGTGCAATGCACCCAGAAAGACGCTCTCGCTCGTCTTTCAAGGAGCGATTCCTAACAGCAGAAGCAGCAGAGGCACAAACTGGATGACGAGAAGGGACAATGTAGAACACGTCTCTGTCCTGGCACATTGTCGTGTGCGATACGTCCCTCCGGGTCTTCGGTCCTTGCGAAGCTCTATGTACTGCGAGCGCAGCTACTTGAAGCTGAGACGGACCGCGGAGCTAGCAGCGAATTCGGAGAGCGCTAAGCACGAAGTCAAGAAGCGAGACGTGTCCCTGCAATGCGGTGCTAAGAGCAGCTTCCTCGCGGCGGGGGCGAGCTCCGGCCACAAGACATTCTCGTCCTAGCAACGGATCTCTGTGAAGGGCGTAGGCGAAAAGCTTTCGATTTCCATTCGAACTGCGAGAAAGGCAGACTGTTACACGGAGCTCTGAGAACAAAGGTGCACGCCCTAGGCGGGCTTGGGCAGAAGCAGCGTTCTCGAGCTCTTGGCTGCCGGCACACTGCTGGGTATGTGGCGCCCCTGCGGCGGCTTCTGGCCGCCGGCAAGTGAAAGCGGAGCAAGGCGTGGGCGAGGGCGAGGGCGGTGAACGAAGCGGCTATGTGCCGTGCTTGTGTGCACCACGTCAGAGGCTACTAGGAGAGGAAGGTGGTTGACTCTCGCTTGCCTTCCCAAGTGCCCTTAGCAGTCGGAAGGAGCAAGCTGAAGCACTGCTGCTTGTGCTGCTCCTTGGTTCCCTTGCAGCCCGCTCTGAAAGCATTGGCGGTCACTTCTAGGCGCCGAGTTGCACACACACAGCACCACGCTAAGTGCCGCGGAGAAGGGAAATCCAGAGTGCAGCGAGGAGCTTGACGTGGCTTACGTGCAGTAAGGAGAAGGTGAACCTAAGCACAGCCTCTTCAATCTGGCCGCCTCTGCTCTGCTTGCAACTTTTGCAAGTCGGCAAAGGGAGACGCGAGTATGTAGAACGGAGGGCAGCGAGACGCCGTGTGTTATGCGCCCTTTCAGGGCTGCTGACAAGGGGCTACTTTAAGAACGCCTTCTTCGTCCTCGCGTCCTTCTCGCTTCGCTCTAGCTGCAAGGAGTACAGCACAGCGAAGGAGTGAGGACGGGCACTGCCCTAGCTTTTGTCCTGGCGTGCAACGGCTGTGTGCTGCTTTTCCAAGCAGCAAGAGCACTGAGAAGTGAAAGCGATTGTGAAGGAGCTCTTTGGCTGCTCGTGTGCTCTTCGCTGCACTGCGCCGCTCGCAAGCGGCTTCGTTCTTCGGCGTCTGCCGTCCGGCGAGAGCTGAACTGCAGCGGTCAGTTGCAGCTCTGCCCAACAGCGCGCTCTCAGTTCTGCGGACAAGCACGCCCTGTTGCCTTGGCTCCGAGTGCAAAGTCCCTAGCGAGCACTCACTCAGTGCAATGCACCCAGAAAGACGCTCTCGCTCGTCTTTCAAGGAGCGATTCCTAACAGCAGAAGCAGCAGAGGCACAAACAGGATGACGAGAAGGGACAATGTAGAACACGTCTCTGTCCTGGCACATTGTCGTGTGCGATACGTCCCTCCGGGTCTTCGGTCCTTGCGAAGCTCTATGTACTGCGAGCGCAGCTACTTGAAGCTGAGACGGACCGCGGAGCTAGCAGCGAATTCGGAGAGCGCTAAGCACGAAGTCAAGAAGCGAGACGTGTCCCTGCAATGCGGTGCTAAGAGCAGCTTCCTCGCGGCGGGGGCGAGCTCCGGCCACAAGACATTCTCGTCCTAGCAACGGATCTCTGTGAAGGGCGTAGGCGAAAAGCTTTCGATTTCCATTCGAACTGCGAGAAAGGCAGACTGTTACACGGAGCTCTGAGAACAAAGGTGCACGCCCTAGGCGGGCTTGGGCAGAAGCAGCGTTCTCGAGCTCTTGGCTGCCGGCACACTGCTGGGTATGTGGCGCCCCTGCGGCGGCTTCTGGCCGCCGGCAAGTGAAAGCGGAGCAAGGCGTGGGCGAGGGCGAGGGCGGTGAACGAAGCGGCTATGTGCCGTGCTTGTGTGCACCACGTCAGAGGCTACTAGGAGAGGAAGGTGGTTGACTCTCGCTTGCCTTCCCAAGTGCCCTTAGCAGTCGGAAGGAGCAAGCTGAAGCACTGCTGCTTGTGCTGCTCCTTGGTTCCCTTGCAGCCCGCTCTGAAAGCATTGGCGGTCACTTCTAGGCGCCGAGTTGCACACACACAGCACCACGCTAAGTGCCGCGGAGAAGGGAAATCCAGAGTGCAGCGAGGAGCTTGACGTGGCTTACGTGCAGTAAGGAGAAGGTGAACCTAAGCACAGCCTCTTCAATCTGGCCGCCTCTGCTCTGCTTGCAACTTTTGCAAGTCGGCAAAGGGAGACGCGAGTATGTAGAACGGAGGGCAGCGAGACGCCGTGTGTTATGCGCCCTTTCAGGGCTGCTGACAAGGGGCTACTTTAAGAACGCCTTCTTCGTCCTCGCGTCCTTCTCGCTTCGCTCTAGCTGCAAGGAGTACAGCACAGCGAAGGAGTGAGGACGGGCACTGCCCCAGCTTTTGCCCTGGCGTGCAACGGCTGTGTGCTGCTTTTCCAAGCAGCAAGAGCACTGAGAAGTGAAAGCGATTGTGAAGGAGCTCTTTGGCTGCTCGTGTGCTCTTCGCTGCACTGCGCCGCTCGCAAGCGGCTTCGTTCTTCGGCGTCTGCCGTCCGGAGAGAGCTGAACTGCAGCGGTCAGTTGCAGCTCTGCCCAACAGCGCGCTCTCAGTTCTGCGGACAAGCACGCCCTGTTGCCTTGGCTCCGAGTGCAAAGTCCCTAGCGAGCACTCACTCAGTGCAATGCACCCAGAAAGACGCTCTCGCTCGTCTTTCAAGGAGCGATTCCTAACAGCAGAAGCAGCAGAGGCACAAACAGGATGACGAGAAGGGACAATGTAGAACACGTCTCTGTCCTGGCACATTGTCGTGTGCGATACGTCCCTCCGGGTCTTCGGTCCTTGCGAAGCTCTATGTACTGCGAGCGCAGCTACTTGAAGCTGAGACGGACCGCGGAGCTAGCAGCGAATTCGGAGAGCGCTAAGCACGAAGTCAAGAAGCGAGACGTGTCCCTGCAATGCGGGCTAAGAGCAGCTTCCTCGCGGCGGGGGCGAGCTCCGGCCACAAGACATTCTCGTCCTAGCAACGGATCTCTGTGAAGGGCGTAGGCGAAAAGCTTTCGATTTCCATTCGAACTGCGAGAAAGGCAGACTGTTACACGGAGCTCTGAGAACAAAGGTGCACGCCCTAGGCGGGCTTGGGCAGAAGCAGCGTTCTCGAGCTCTTGGCTGCCCGCACACTGCTGGGTATGTGGCGCCCCTGCGGCGGCTTCTGGCCGCCGGCAAGTGAAAGCGGAGCAAGGCGTGGGCGAGGGCGAGGGCGGTGAACGAAGCGGCTATGTGCCGTGCTTGTGTGCACCACGTCAGAGGCTACTAGGAGAGGAAGGTGGTTGACTCTCGCTTGCCTTCCCAAGTGCCCTTAGCAGTCGGAAGGAGCAAGCTGAAGCACTGCTGCTTGTGCTGCTCCTTGGTTCCCTTGCAGCCCGCTCTGAAAGCATTGGCGGTCACTTCTAGGCGCCGAGTTGCACACACACAGCACCACGCTAAGTGCCGCGGAGAAGGGAAATCCAGAGTGCAGCGAGGAGCTTGACGTGGCTTACGTGCAGTAAGGAGAAGGTGAACCTAAGCACAGCCTCTTCAATCTGGCCGCCTCTGCTCTGCTTGCAACTTTTGCAAGTCGGCAAAGGGAGACGCGAGTATGTAGAACGGAGGGCAGCGAGACGCCGTGTGTTATGCGCCCTTTCAGGGCTGCTGACAAGGGGCTACTTTAAGAACGCCTTCTTCGTCCTCGCGTCCTTCTCGCTTCGCTCTAGCTGCAAGGAGTACAGCACAGCGAAGGAGTGAGGACGGGCACTGCCCCAGCTTTTGCCCTGGCGTGCAACGGCTGTGTGCTGCTTTTCCAAGCAGCAAGAGCACTGAGAAGTGAAAGCGATTGTGAAGGAGCTCTTTGGCTGCTCGTGTGCTCTTCGCTGCACAGCGCCGCTCGCAAGCGGCTTCGTTCTTCGGCGTCTGCCGTCCGGAGAGAGCTGAACTGCAGCGGTCAGTTGCAGCTCTGCCCAACAGCGCGCTCTCAGTTCTGCGGACAAGCACGCCCTGTTGCCTTGGCTCCGAGTGCAAAGTCCCTAGCGAGCACTCACTCAGTGCAATGCACCCAGAAAGACGCTCTCGCTCGTCTTTCAAGGAGCGACTCCTAACAGCAGAAGCAGCAGAGGCACAAACAGGATGACGAGAAGGGACAATGTAGAACACGTCTCTGTCCTGGCACATTGTCGTGTGCGATACGTCCCTCCGGGTCTTCGGTCCTTGCGAAGCTCTATGTACTGCGAGCGCAGCTACTTGAAGCTGAGACGGACCGCGGAGCTAGCAGCGAATTCGGAGAGCGCTAAGCACGAAGTCAAGAAGCGAGACGTGTCCCTGCAATGCGGTGCTAAGAGCAGCTTCCTCGCGGCGGGGGCGAGCTCCGGCCACAAGACATTCTCGTCCTAGCAACGGATCTCTGTGAAGGGCGTAGGCGAAAAGCTTTCGATTTCCATTCGAACTGCGAGAAAGGCAGACTGTTACACGGAGCTCTGAGAACAAAGGTGCACGCCCTAGGCGGGCTTGGGCAGAAGCAGCGTTCTCGAGCTCTTGGCTGCCGGCACACTGCTGGGTATGTGGCGCCCCTGCGGCGGCTTCTGGCCGCCGGCAAGTGAAAGCGGAGCAAGGCGTGGGCGAGGGCGAGGGCGGTGAACGAAGCGGCTATGTGCCGTGCTTGTGTGCACCACGTCAGAGGCTACTAGGAGAGGAAGGTGGTTGACTCTCGCTTGCCTTCCCAAGTGCCCTTAGCAGTCGGAAGGAGCAAGCTGAAGCACTGCTGCTTGTGCTGCTCCTTGGTTCCCTTGCAGCCCGCTGTGAAAGCATTGGCAGTCACTTCTAGGCGCCGAGTTGCACACACACAGCACCCCGCTAAGTGCCGCGGAGAAGGGAAATCCAGAGTGCAGCGAGGAGCTTGACGTGGCTTACGTGCAGTAAGGAGAAGGTGAACCTAAGCACAGCCTCTTCAATCTGGCCGCCTCTGCTCTGGTTGCAACTTTTGCAAGTCAGCAAAGGGAGACGCGAGTATGTAGAACGGAGGGCAGCGAGACGCCGTGTGTTATGCGCCCTTTCAGGGCTGCTGACAAGGGGCTACTTTAAGAACGCCTTCTTCGTCCTCGCGTCCTTCTCGCTTCGCTCTAGCTGCAAGGAGTACAGCACAGCGAAGGAGTGAGGACGGGCACTGCCCCAGCTTTTGCCCTGGCGTGCAACGGCTGTGTGCTGCTTTTCCAAGCAGCAAGAGCACTGAGAAGTGAAAGCGATTGTGAAGGAGCTCTTTGGCTGCTCGTGTGCTCTTCGCTGCACTGCGCCGCTCGCAAGCGGCTTCGTTCTTCGGCGTCTGCCGTCCGGAGAGAGCTGAACTGCAGCGGTCAGTTGCAGCTCTGCCCAACAGCGCGCTCTCAGTTCTGCGGACAAGCACGCCCTGTTGCCTTGGCTCCGAGTGCAAAGTCCCTAGCGAGCACTCACTCAGTGCAATGCACCCAGAAAGACGCTCTCGCTCGTCTTTCAAGGAGCGATTCCTAACAGCAGAAGCAGCAGAGGCACAAACAGGATGACGAGAAGGGACAATGTAGAACACGTCTCTGTCCTGGCACATTGTCGTGTGCGATACGTCCCTCCGGGTCTTCGGTCCTTGCGAAGCTCTATGTACTGCGAGCGCAGCTACTTGAAGCTGAGACGGACCGCGGAGCTAGCAGCGAATTCGGAGAGCGCTAAGCACGAAGTCAAGAAGCGAGACGTGTCCCTGCAATGCGGTGCTAAGAGCAGCTTCCTCGCGGCGGGGGCGAGCTCCGGCCACAAGACATTCTCGTCCTAGCAACGGATCTCTGTGAAGGGCGTAGGCGAAAAGCTTTCGATTTCCATTCGAACTGCGAGAAAGGCAGACTGTTACACGGAGCTCTGAGAACAAAGGTGCACGCCCTAGGCGGGCTTGGGCAGAAGCAGCGTTCTCGAGCTCTTGGCTGCCGGCACACTGCTGGGTATGTGGCGCCCCTGCGGCGGCTTCTGGCCGCCGGCAAGTGAAAGCGGAGCAAGGCGTGGGCGAGGGCGAGGGCGGTGAACGAAGCGGCTATGTGCCGTGCTTGTGTGCACCACGTCAGAGGCTACTAGGAGAGGAAGGTGGTTGACTCTCGCTTGCCTTCCCAAGTGCCCTTAGCAGTCGGAAGGAGCAAGCTGAAGCACTGCTGCTTGTGCTGCTCCTTGGTTCCCTTGCAGCCCGCTCTGAAAGCATTGGCGGTCACTTCTAGGCGCCGAGTTGCACACACACAGCACCACGCTAAGTGCCGCGGAGAAGGGAAATCCAGAGTGCAGCGAGGAGCTTGACGTGGCTTACGTGCAGTAAGGAGAAGGTGAACCTAAGCACAGCCTCTTCAATCTGGCCGCCTCTGCTCTGCTTGCAACTTTTGCAAGTCGGCAAAGGGAGACGCGAGTATGTAGAACGGAGGGCAGCGAGACGCCGTGTGTTATGCGCCCTTTCAGGGCTGCTGACAAGGGGCTACTTTAAGAACGCCTTCTTCGTCCTCGCGTCCTTCTCGCTTCGCTCTAGCTGCAAGGAGTACAGCACAGCGAAGGAGTGAGGACGGGCACTGCCCCAGCTTTTGCCCTGGCGTGCAACGGCTGTGTGCTGCTTTTCCAAGCAGCAAGAGCACTGAGAAGTGAAAGCGATTGTGAAGGAGCTCTTTGGCTGCTCGTGTGCTCTTCGCTGCACTGCGCCGCTCGCAAGCGGCTTCGTTCTTCGGCGTCTGCCGTCCGGAGAGAGCTGAACTGCAGCGGTCAGTTGCAGCTCTGCCCAACAGCGCGCTCTCAGTTCTGCGGACAAGCACGCCCTGTTGCCTTGGCTCCGAGTGCAAAGTCCCTAGCGAGCACTCACTCAGTGCAATGCACCCAGAAAGACGCTCTCGCTCGTCTTTCAAGGAGCGATTCCTAACAGCAGAAGCAGCAGAGGCACAAACTGGATGACGAGAAGGGACAATGTAGAACACGTCTCTGTCCTGGCACATTGTCGTGTGCGATACGTCCCTCCGGGTCTTCGGTCCTTGCGAAGCTCTATGTACTGCGAGCGCAGCTACTTGAAGCTGAGACGGACCGCGGAGCTAGCAGCGAATTCGGAGAGCGCTAAGCACGAAGTCAAGAAGCGAGACGTGTCCCTGCAATGCGGTGCTAAGAGCAGCTTCCTCGCGGCGGGGGCGAGCTCCGGCCACAAGACATTCTCGTCCTAGCAACGGATCTCTGTGAAGGGCGTAGGCGAAAAGCTTTCGATTTCCATTCGAACTGCGAGAAAGGCAGACTGTTACACGGAGCTCTGAGAACAAAGGTGCACGCCCTAGGCGGGCTTGGGCAGAAGCAGCGTTCTCGAGCTCTTGGCTGCCGGCACACTGCTGGGTATGTGGCGCCCCTGCGGCGGCTTCTGGCCGCCGACAAGTGAAAGCGGAGCAAGGCGTGGGCGAGGGCGAGGGCGGTGAACGAAGCGGCTATGTGCCGTGCTTGTGTGCACCACGTCAGAGGCTACTAGGAGAGGAAGGTGGTTGACTCTCGCTTGCCTTCCCAAGTGCCCTTAGCAGTCGGAAGGAGCAAGCTGAAGCACTGCTGCTTGTGCTGCTCCTTGGTTCCCTTGCAGCCCGCTCTGAAAGCATTGGCGGTCACTTCTAGGCGCCGAGTTGCACACACACAGCACCACGCTAAGTGCCGCGGAGAAGGGAAATCCAGAGTGCAGCGAGGAGCTTGACGTGGCTTACGTGCAGTAAGGAGAAGGTGAACCTAAGCACAGCCTCTTCAATCTGGCCGCCTCTGCTCTGCTTGCAACTTTTGCAAGTCGGCAAAGGGAGACGCGAGTATGTAGAACGGAGGGCAGCGAGACGCCGTGTGTTATGCGCCCTTTCAGGGCTGCTGACAAGGGGCTACTTTAAGAACGCCTTCTTCGTCCTCGCGTCCTTCTCGCTTCGCTCTAGCTGCAAGGAGTACAGCACAGCGAAGGAGTGAGGACGGGCACTGCCCCAGCTTTTGCCCTGGCGTGCAACGGCTGTGTGCTGCTTTTCCAAGCAGCAAGAGCACTGAGAAGTGAAAGCGATTGTGAAGGAGCTCTTTGGCTGCTCGTGTGCTCTTCGCTGCACTGCGCCGCTCGCAAGCGGCTTCGTTCTTCGGCGTCTGCCGTCCGGAGAGAGCTGAACTGCAGCGGTCAGTTGCAGCTCTGCCCAACAGCGCGCTCTCAGTTCTGCGGACAAGCACGCCCTGTTGCCTTGGCTCCGAGTGCAAAGTCCCTAGCGAGCACTCACTCAGTGCAATGCACCCAGAAAGACGCTCTCGCTCGTCTTTCAAGGAGCGATTCCTAACAGCAGAAGCAGCAGAGGCACAAACAGGATGACGAGAAGGGACAATGTAGAACACGTCTCTGTCCTGGCACATTGTCGTGTGCGATACGTCCCTCCGGGTCTTCGGTCCTTGCGAAGCTCTATGTACTGCGAGCGCAGCTACTTGAAGCTGAGACGGACCGCGGAGCTAGCAGCGAATTCGGAGAGCGCTAAGCACGAAGTCAAGAAGCGAGACGTGTCCCTGCAATGCGGTGCTAAGAGCAGCTTCCTCGCGGCGGGGGCGAGCTCCGGCCACAAGACATTCTCGTCCTAGCAACGGATCTCTGTGAAGGGCGTAGGCGAAAAGCTTTCGATTTCCATTCGAACTGCGAGAAAGGCAGACTGTTACACGGAGCTCTGAGAACAAAGGTGCACGCCCTAGGCGGGCTTGGGCAGAAGCAGCGTTCTCGAGCTCTTGGCTGCCGGCACACTGCTGGGTATGTGGCGCCCCTGCGGCGGCTTCTGGCCGCCGGCAAGTGAAAGCGGAGCAAGGCGTGGGCGAGGGCGAGGGCGGTGAACGAAGCGGCTATGTGCCGTGCTTGTGTGCACCACGTCAGAGGCTACTAGGAGAGGAAGGTGGTTGACTCTCGCTTGCCTTCCCAAGTGCCCTTAGCAGTCGGAAGGAGCAAGCTGAAGCACTGCTGCTTGTGCTGCTCCTTGGTTCCCTTGCAGCCCGCTCTGAAAGCATTGGCGGTCACTTCTAGGCGCCGAGTTGCACACACACAGCACCACGCTAAGTGCCGCGGAGAAGGGAAATCCAGAGTGCAGCGAGGAGCTTGACGTGGCTTACGTGCAGTAAGGAGAAGGTGAACCTAAGCACAGCCTCTTCAATCTGGCCGCCTCTGCTCTGCTTGCAACTTTTGCAAGTCGGCAAAGGGAGACGCGAGTATGTAGAACGGAGGGCAGCGAGACGCCGTGTGTTATGCGCCCTTTCAGGGCTGCTGACAAGGGGCTACTTTAAGAACGCCTTCTTCGTCCTCGCGTCCTTCTCGCTTCGCTCTAGCTGCAAGGAGTACAGCACAGCGAAGGAGTGAGGACGGGCACTGCCCCAGCTTTTGCCCTGGCGTGCAACGGCTGTGTGCTGCTTTTCCAAGCAGCAAGAGCACTGAGAAGTGAAAGCGATTGTGAAGGAGCTCTTTGGCTGCTCGTGTGCTCTTCGCTGCACTGCGCCGCTCGCAAGCGGCTTCGTTCTTCGGCGTCTGCCGTCCGGAGAGAGCTGAACTGCAGCGGTCAGTTGCAGCTCTGCCCAACAGCGCGCTCTCAGTTCTGCGGACAAGCACGCCCTGTTGCCTTGGCTCCGAGTGCAAAGTCCCTAGCGAGCACTCACTCAGTGCAATGCACCCAGAAAGACGCTCTCGCTCGTCTTTCAAGGAGCGATTCCTAACAGCAGAAGCAGCAGAGGCACAAACAGGATGACGAGAAGGGACAATGTAGAACACGTCTCTGTCCTGGCACATTGTCGTGTGCGATACGTCCCTCCGGGTCTTCGGTCCTTGCGAAGCTCTATGTACTGCGAGCGCAGCTACTTGAAGCTGAGACGGACCGCGGAGCTAGCAGCGAATTCGGAGAGCGCTAAGCACGAAGTCAAGAAGCGAGACGTGTCCCTGCAATGCGGTGCTAAGAGCAGCTTCCTCGCGGCGGGGGCGAGCTCCGGCCACAAGACATTCTCGTCCTAGCAACGGATCTCTGTGAAGGGCGTAGGCGAAAAGCTTTCGATTTCCATTCGAACTGCGAGAAAGGCAGACTGTTACACGGAGCTCTGAGAACAAAGGTGCACGCCCTAGGCGGGCTTGGGCAGAAGCAGCGTTCTCGAGCTCTTGGCTGCCGGCACACTGCTGGGTATGTGGCGCCCCTGCGGCGGCTTCTGGCCGCCGACAAGTGAAAGCGGAGCAAGGCGTGGGCGAGGGCGAGGGCGGTGAACGAAGCGGCTATGTGCCGTGCTTGTGTGCACCACGTCAGAGGCTACTAGGAGAGGAAGGTGGTTGACTCTCGCTTGCCTTCCCAAGTGCCCTTAGCAGTCGGAAGGAGCAAGCTGAAGCACTGCTGCTTGTGCTGCTCCTTGGTTCCCTTGCAGCCCGCTCTGAAAGCATTGGCGGTCACTTCTAGGCGCCGAGTTGCACACACACAGCACCACGCTAAGTGCCGCGGAGAAGGGAAATCCAGAGTGCAGCGAGGAGCTTGACGTGGCTTACGTGCAGTAAGGAGAAGGTGAACCTAAGCACAGCCTCTTCAATCTGGCCGCCTCTGCTCTGCTTGCAACTTTTGCAAGTCGGCAAAGGGAGACGCGAGTATGTAGAACGGAGGGCAGCGAGACGCCGTGTGTTATGCGCCCTTTCAGGGCTGCTGACAAGGGGCTACTTTAAGAACGCCTTCTTCGTCCTCGCGTCCTTCTCGCTTCGCTCTAGCTGCAAGGAGTACAGCACAGCGAAGGAGTGAGGACGGGCACTGCCCTAGCTTTTGTCCTGGCGTGCAACGGCTGTGTGCTGCTTTTCCAAGCAGCAAGAGCACTGAGAAGTGAAAGCGATTGTGAAGGAGCTCTTTGGCTGCTCGTGTGCTCTTCGCTGCACTGCGCCGCTCGCAAGCGGCTTCGTTCTTCGGCGTCTGCCGTCCGGAGAGAGCTGAACTGCAGCGGTCAGTTGCAGCTCTGCCCAACAGCGCGCTCTCAGTTCTGCGGACAAGCACGCCCTGTTGCCTTGGCTCCGAGTGCAAAGTCCCTAGCGAGCACTCACTCAGTGCAATGCACCCAGAAAGACGCTCTCGCTCGTCTTTCAAGGAGCGATTCCTAACAGCAGAAGCAGCAGAGGCACAAACAGGATGACGAGAAGGGACAATGTAGAACACGTCTCTGTCCTGGCACATTGTCGTGTGCGATACGTCCCTCCGGGTCTTCGGTCCTTGCGAAGCTCTATGTACTGCGAGCGCAGCTACTTGAAGCTGAGACGGACCGCGGAGCTAGCAGCGAATTCGGAGAGCGCTAAGCACGAAGTCAAGAAGCGAGACGTGTCCCTGCAATGCGGTGCTAAGAGCAGCTTCCTCGCGGCGGGGGCGAGCTCCGGCCACAAGACATTCTCGTCCTAGCAACGGATCTCTGTGAAGGGCGTAGGCGAAAAGCTTTCGATTTCCATTCGAACTGCGAGAAAGGCAGACTGTTACACGGAGCTCTGAGAACAAAGGTGCACGCCCTAGGCGGGCTTGGGCAGAAGCAGCGTTCTCGAGCTCTTGGCTGCCGGCACACTGCTGGGTATGTGGCGCCCCTGCGGCGGCTTCTGGCCGCCGGCAAGTGAAAGCGGAGCAAGGCGTGGGCGAGGGCGAGGGCGGTGAACGAAGCGGCTATGTGCCGTGCTTGTGTGCACCACGTCAGAGGCTACTAGGAGAGGAAGGTGGTTGACTCTCGCTTGCCTTCCCAAGTGCCCTTAGCAGTCGGAAGGAGCAAGCTGAAGCACTGCTGCTTGTGCTGCTCCTTGGTTCCCTTGCAGCCCGCTCTGAAAGCATTGGCGGTCACTTCTAGGCGCCGAGTTGCACACACACAGCACCACGCTAAGTGCCGCGGAGAAGGGAAATCCAGAGTGCAGCGAGGAGCTTGACGTGGCTTACGTGCAGTAAGGAGAAGGTGAACCTAAGCACAGCCTCTTCAATCTGGCCGCCTCTGCTCTGCTTGCAACTTTTGCAAGTCGGCAAAGGGAGACGCGAGTATGTAGAACGGAGGGCAGCGAGACGCCGTGTGTTATGCGCCCTTTCAGGGCTGCTGACAAGGGGCTACTTTAAGAACGCCTTCTTCGTCCTCGCGTCCTTCTCGCTTCGCTCTAGCTGCAAGGAGTACAGCACAGCGAAGGAGTGAGGACGGGCACTGCCCCAGCTTTTGCCCTGGCGTGCAACGGCTGTGTGCTGCTTTTCCAAGCAGCAAGAGCACTGAGAAGTGAAAGCGATTGTGAAGGAGCTCTTTGGCTGCTCGTGTGCTCTTCGCTGCACTGCGCCGCTCGCAAGCGGCTTCGTTCTTCGGCGTCTGCCGTCCGGAGAGAGCTGAACTGCAGCGGTCAGTTGCAGCTCTGCCCAACAGCGCGCTCTCAGTTCTGCGGACAAGCACGCCCTGTTGCCTTGGCTCCGAGTGCAAAGTCCCTAGCGAGCACTCACTCAGTGCAATGCACCCAGAAAGACGCTCTCGCTCGTCTTTCAAGGAGCGATTCCTAACAGCAGAAGCAGCAGAGGCACAAACAGGATGACGAGAAGGGACAATGTAGAACACGTCTCTGTCCTGGCACATTGTCGTGTGCGATACGTCCCTCCGGGTCTTCGGTCCTTGCGAAGCTCTATGTACTGCGAGCGCAGCTACTTGAAGCTGAGACGGACCGCGGAGCTAGCAGCGAATTCGGAGAGCGCTAAGCACGAAGTCAAGAAGCGAGACGTGTCCCTGCAATGCGGTGCTAAGAGCAGCTTCCTCGCGGCGGGGGCGAGCTCCGGCCACAAGACATTCTCGTCCTAGCAACGGATCTCTGTGAAGGGCGTAGGCGAAAAGCTTTCGATTTCCATTCGAACTGCGAGAAAGGCAGACTGTTACACGGAGCTCTGAGAACAAAGGTGCACGCCCTAGGCGGGCTTGGGCAGAAGCAGCGTTCTCGAGCTCTTGGCTGCCGGCACACTGCTGGGTATGTGGCGCCCCTGCGGCGGCTTCTGGCCGCCGGCAAGTGAAAGCGGAGCAAGGCGTGGGCGAGGGCGAGGGCGGTGAACGAAGCGGCTATGTGCCGTGCTTGTGTGCACCACGTCAGAGGCTACTAGGAGAGGAAGGTGGTTGACTCTCGCTTGCCTTCCCAAGTGCCCTTAGCAGTCGGAAGGAGCAAGCTGAAGCACTGCTGCTTGTGCTGCTCCTTGGTTCCCTTGCAGCCCGCTCTGAAAGCATTGGCGGTCACTTCTAGGCGCCGAGTTGCACACACACAGCACCACGCTAAGTGCCGCGGAGAAGGGAAATCCAGAGTGCAGCGAGGAGCTTGACGTGGCTTACGTGCAGTAAGGAGAAGGTGAACCTAAGCACAGCCTCTTCAATCTGGCCGCCTCTGCTCTGCTTGCAACTTTTGCAAGTCGGCAAAGGGAGACGCGAGTATGTAGAACGGAGGGCAGCGAGACGCCGTGTGTTATGCGCCCTTTCAGGGCTGCTGACAAGGGGCTACTTTAAGAACGCCTTCTTCGTCCTCGCGTCCTTCTCGCTTCGCTCTAGCTGCAAGGAGTACAGCACAGCGAAGGAGTGAGGACGGGCACTGCCCCAGCTTTTGCCCTGGCGTGCAACGGCTGTGTGCTGCTTTTCCAAGCAGCAAGAGCACTGAGAAGTGAAAGCGATTGTGAAGGAGCTCTTTGGCTGCTCGTGTGCTCTTCGCTGCACTGCGCCGCTCGCAAGCGGCTTCGTTCTTCGGCGTCTGCCGTCCGGAGAGAGCTGAACTGCAGCGGTCAGTTTCAGCTCTGCCCAACAGCGCGCTCTCAGTTCTGCGGACAAGCACGCCCTGTTGCCTTGGCTCCGAGTGCAAAGTCCCTAGCGAGCACTCACTCAGTGCAATGCACCCAGAAAGACGCTCTCGCTCGTCTTTCAAGGAGCGATTCCTAACAGCAGAAGCAGCAGAGGCACAAACAGGATGACGAGAAGGGACAATGTAGAACACGTCTCTGTCCTGGCACATTGTCGTGTGCGATACGTCCCTCCGGGTCTTCGGTCCTTGCGAAGCTCTATGTACTGCGAGCGCAGCTACTTGAAGCTGAGACGGACCGCGGAGCTAGCAGCGAATTCGGAGAGCGCTAAGCACGAAGTCAAGAAGCGAGACGTGTCCCTGCAACGCGGTGCTAAGAGCAGCTTCCTCGCGGCGGGGGCGAGCTCCGGCCACAAGACATTCTCGTCCTAGCAACGGATCTCTGTGAAGGGCGTAGGCGAAAAGCTTTCGATTTCCATTCGAACTGCGAGAAAGGCAGACTGTTACACGGAGCTCTGAGAACAAAGGTGCACGCCCTAGGCGGGCTTGGGCAGAAGCAGCGTTCTCGAGCTCTTGGCTGCCGGCACACTGCTGGGTATGTGGCGCCCCTGCGGCGGCTTCTGGCCGCCGACAAGTGAAAGCGGAGCAAGGCGTGGGCGAGGGCGAGGGCGGTGAACGAAGCGGCTATGTGCCGTGCTTGTGTGCACCACGTCAGAGGCTACTAGGAGAGGAAGGTGGTTGACTCTCGCTTGCCTTCCCAAGTGCCCTTAGCAGTCGGAAGGAGCAAGCTGAAGCACTGCTGCTTGTGCTGCTCCTTGGTTCCCTTGCAGCCCGCTCTGAAAGCATTGGCGGTCACTTCTAGGCGCCGAGTTGCACACACACAGCACCACGCTAAGTGCCGCGGAGAAGGGAAATCCAGAGTGCAGCGAGGAGCTTGACGTGGCTTACGTGCAGTAAGGAGAAGGTGAACCTAAGCACAGCCTCTTCAATCTGGCCGCCTCTGCTCTGCTTGCAACTTTTGCAAGTCGGCAAAGGGAGACGCGAGTATGTAGAACGGAGGGCAGCGAGACGCCGTGTGTTATGCGCCCTTTCAGGGCTGCTGACAAGGGGCTACTTTAAGAACGCCTTCTTCGTCCTCGCGTCCTTCTCGCTTCGCTCTAGCTGCAAGGAGTACAGCACAGCGAAGGAGTGAGGACGGGCACTGCCCCAGCTTTTGCCCTGGCGTGCAACGGCTGTGTGCTGCTTTTCCAAGCAGCAAGAGCACTGAGAAGTGAAAGCGATTGTGAAGGAGCTCTTTGGCTGCTCGTGTGCTCTTCGCTGCACAGCGCCGCTCGCAAGCGGCTTCGTTCTTCGGCGTCTGCCGTCCGGAGAGAGCTGAACTGCAGCGGTCAGTTGCAGCTCTGCCCAACAGCGCGCTCTCAGTTCTGCGGACAAGCACGCCCTGTTGCCTTGGCTCCGAGTGCAAAGTCCCTAGCGAGCACTCACTCAGTGCAATGCACCCAGAAAGACGCTCTCGCTCGTCTTTCAAGGAGCGACTCCTAACAGCAGAAGCAGCAGAGGCACAAACAGGATGACGAGAAGGGACAATGTAGAACACGTCTCTGTCCTGGCACATTGTCGTGTGCGATACGTCCCTCCGGGTCTTCGGTCCTTGCGAAGCTCTATGTACTGCGAGCGCAGCTACTTGAAGCTGAGACGGACCGCGGAGCTAGCAGCGAATTCGGAGAGCGCTAAGCACGAAGTCAAGAAGCGAGACGTGTCCCTGCAATGCGGTGCTAAGAGCAGCTTCCTCGCGGCGGGGGCGAGCTCCGGCCACAAGACATTCTCGTCCTAGCAACGGATCTCTGTGAAGGGCGTAGGCGAAAAGCTTTCGATTTCCATTCGAACTGCGAGAAAGGCAGACTGTTACACGGAGCTCTGAGAACAAAGGTGCACGCCCTAGGCGGGCTTGGGCAGAAGCAGCGTTCTCGAGCTCTTGGCTGCCGGCACACTGCTGGGTATGTGGCGCCCCTGCGGCGGCTTCTGGCCGCCGGCAAGTGAAAGCGGAGCAAGGCGTGGGCGAGGGCGAGGGCGGTGAACGAAGCGGCTATGTGCCGTGCTTGTGTGCACCACGTCAGAGGCTACTAGGAGAGGAAGGTGGTTGACTCTCGCTTGCCTTCCCAAGTGCCCTTAGCAGTCGGAAGGAGCAAGCTGAAGCACTGCTGCTTGTGCTGCTCCTTGGTTCCCTTGCAGCCCGCTGTGAAAGCATTGGCGGTCACTTCTAGGCGCCGAGTTGCACACACACAGCACCCCGCTAAGTGCCGCGGAGAAGGGAAATCCAGAGTGCAGCGAGGAGCTTGACGTGGCTTACGTGCAGTAAGGAGAAGGTGAACCTAAGCACAGCCTCTTCAATCTGGCCGCCTCTGCTCTGGTTGCAACTTTTGCAAGTCAGCAAAGGGAGACGCGAGTATGTAGAACGGAGGGCAGCGAGACGCCGTGTGTTATGCGCCCTTTCAGGGCTGCTGACAAGGGGCTACTTTAAGAACGCCTTCTTCGTCCTCGCGTCCTTCTCGCTTCGCTCTAGCTGCAAGGAGTACAGCACAGCGAAGGAGTGAGGACGGGCACTGCCCCAGCTTTTGCCCTGGCGTGCAACGGCTGTGTGCTGCTTTTCCAAGCAGCAAGAGCACTGAGAAGTGAAAGCGATTGTGAAGGAGCTCTTTGGCTGCTCGTGTGCTCTTCGCTGCACTGCGCCGCTCGCAAGCGGCTTCGTTCTTCGGCGTCTGCCGTCCGGAGAGAGCTGAACTGCAGCGGTCAGTTGCAGCTCTGCCCAACAGCGCGCTCTCAGTTCTGCGGACAAGCACGCCCTGTTGCCTTGGCTCCGAGTGCAAAGTCCCTAGCGAGCACTCACTCAGTGCAATGCACCCAGAAAGACGCTCTCGCTCGTCTTTCAAGGAGCGATTCCTAACAGCAGAAGCAGCAGAGGCACAAACAGGATGACGAGAAGGGACAATGTAGAACACGTCTCTGTCCTGGCACATTGTCGTGTGCGATACGTCCCTCCGGGTCTTCGGTCCTTGCGAAGCTCTATGTACTGCGAGCGCAGCTACTTGAAGCTGAGACGGACCGCGGAGCTAGCAGCGAATTCGGAGAGCGCTAAGCACGAAGTCAAGAAGCGAGACGTGTCCCTGCAATGCGGTGCTAAGAGCAGCTTCCTCGCGGCGGGGGCGAGCTCCGGCCACAAGACATTCTCGTCCTAGCAACGGATCTCTGTGAAGGGCGTAGGCGAAAAGCTTTCGATTTCCATTCGAACTGCGAGAAAGGCAGACTGTTACACGGAGCTCTGAGAACAAAGGTGCACGCCCTAGGCGGGCTTGGGCAGAAGCAGCGTTCTCGAGCTCTTGGCTGCCGGCACACTGCTGGGTATGTGGCGCCCCTGCGGCGGCTTCTGGCCGCCGGCAAGTGAAAGCGGAGCAAGGCGTGGGCGAGGGCGAGGGCGGTGAACGAAGCGGCTATGTGCCGTGCTTGTGTGCACCACGTCAGAGGCTACTAGGAGAGGAAGGTGGTTGACTCTCGCTTGCCTTCCCAAGTGCCCTTAGCAGTCGGAAGGAGCAAGCTGAAGCACTGCTGCTTGTGCTGCTCCTTGGTTCCCTTGCAGCCCGCTCTGAAAGCATTGGCGGTCACTTCTAGGCGCCGAGTTGCACACACACAGCACCACGCTAAGTGCCGCGGAGAAGGGAAATCCAGAGTGCAGCGAGGAGCTTGACGTGGCTTACGTGCAGTAAGGAGAAGGTGAACCTAAGCACAGCCTCTTCAATCTGGCCGCCTCTGCTCTGCTTGCAACTTTTGCAAGTCGGCAAAGGGAGACGCGAGTATGTAGAACGGAGGGCAGCGAGACGCCGTGTGTTATGCGCCCTTTCAGGGCTGCTGACAAGGGGCTACTTTAAGAACGCCTTCTTCGTCCTCGCGTCCTTCTCGCTTCGCTCTAGCTGCAAGGAGTACAGCACAGCGAAGGAGTGAGGACGGGCACTGCCCCAGCTTTTGCCCTGGCGTGCAACGGCTGTGTGCTGCTTTTCCAAGCAGCAAGAGCACTGAGAAGTGAAAGCGATTGTGAAGGAGCTCTTTGGCTGCTCGTGTGCTCTTCGCTGCACTGCGCCGCTCGCAAGCGGCTTCGTTCTTCGGCGTCTGCCGTCCGGAGAGAGCTGAACTGCAGCGGTCAGTTGCAGCTCTGCCCAACAGCGCGCTCTCAGTTCTGCGGACAAGCACGCCCTGTTGCCTTGGCTCCGAGTGCAAAGTCCCTAGCGAGCACTCACTCAGTGCAATGCACCCAGAAAGACGCTCTCGCTCGTCTTTCAAGGAGCGATTCCTAACAGCAGAAGCAGCAGAGGCACAAACTGGATGACGAGAAGGGACAATGTAGAACACGTCTCTGTCCTGGCACATTGTCGTGTGCGATACGTCCCTCCGGGTCTTCGGTCCTTGCGAAGCTCTATGTACTGCGAGCGCAGCTACTTGAAGCTGAGACGGACCGCGGAGCTAGCAGCGAATTCGGAGAGCGCTAAGCACGAAGTCAAGAAGCGAGACGTGTCCCTGCAATGCGGTGCTAAGAGCAGCTTCCTCGCGGCGGGGGCGAGCTCCGGCCACAAGACATTCTCGTCCTAGCAACGGATCTCTGTGAAGGGCGTAGGCGAAAAGCTTTCGATTTCCATTCGAACTGCGAGAAAGGCAGACTGTTACACGGAGCTCTGAGAACAAAGGTGCACGCCCTAGGCGGGCTTGGGCAGAAGCAGCGTTCTCGAGCTCTTGGCTGCCGGCACACTGCTGGGTATGTGGCGCCCCTGCGGCGGCTTCTGGCCGCCGACAAGTGAAAGCGGAGCAAGGCGTGGGCGAGGGCGAGGGCGGTGAACGAAGCGGCTATGTGCCGTGCTTGTGTGCACCACGTCAGAGGCTACTAGGAGAGGAAGGTGGTTGACTCTCGCTTGCCTTCCCAAGTGCCCTTAGCAGTCGGAAGGAGCAAGCTGAAGCACTGCTGCTTGTGCTGCTCCTTGGTTCCCTTGCAGCCCGCTCTGAAAGCATTGGCGGTCACTTCTAGGCGCCGAGTTGCACACACACAGCACCACGCTAAGTGCCGCGGAGAAGGGAAATCCAGAGTGCAGCGAGGAGCTTGACGTGGCTTACGTGCAGTAAGGAGAAGGTGAACCTAAGCACAGCCTCTTCAATCTGGCCGCCTCTGCTCTGCTTGCAACTTTTGCAAGTCGGCAAAGGGAGACGCGAGTATGTAGAACGGAGGGCAGCGAGACGCCGTGTGTTATGCGCCCTTTCAGGGCTGCTGACAAGGGGCTACTTTAAGAACGCCTTCTTCGTCCTCGCGTCCTTCTCGCTTCGCTCTAGCTGCAAGGAGTACAGCACAGCGAAGGAGTGAGGACGGGCACTGCCCCAGCTTTTGCCCTGGCGTGCAACGGCTGTGTGCTGCTTTTCCAAGCAGCAAGAGCACTGAGAAGTGAAAGCGATTGTGAAGGAGCTCTTTGGCTGCTCGTGTGCTCTTCGCTGCACTGCGCCGCTCGCAAGCGGCTTCGTTCTTCGGCGTCTGCCGTCCGGAGAGAGCTGAACTGCAGCGGTCAGTTGCAGCTCTGCCCAACAGCGCGCTCTCAGTTCTGCGGACAAGCACGCCCTGTTGCCTTGGCTCCGAGTGCAAAGTCCCTAGCGAGCACTCACTCAGTGCAATGCACCCAGAAAGACGCTCTCGCTCGTCTTTCAAGGAGCGATTCCTAACAGCAGAAGCAGCAGAGGCACAAACAGGATGACGAGAAGGGACAATGTAGAACACGTCTCTGTCCTGGCACATTGTCGTGTGCGATACGTCCCTCCGGGTCTTCGGTCCTTGCGAAGCTCTATGTACTGCGAGCGCAGCTACTTGAAGCTGAGACGGACCGCGGAGCTAGCAGCGAATTCGGAGAGCGCTAAGCACGAAGTCAAGAAGCGAGACGTGTCCCTGCAATGCGGTGCTAAGAGCAGCTTCCTCGCGGCGGGGGCGAGCTCCGGCCACAAGACATTCTCGTCCTAGCAACGGATCTCTGTGAAGGGCGTAGGCGAAAAGCTTTCGATTTCCATTCGAACTGCGAGAAAGGCAGACTGTTACACGGAGCTCTGAGAACAAAGGTGCACGCCCTAGGCGGGCTTGGGCAGAAGCAGCGTTCTCGAGCTCTTGGCTGCCGGCACACTGCTGGGTATGTGGCGCCCCTGCGGCGGCTTCTGGCCGCCGGCAAGTGAAAGCGGAGCAAGGCGTGGGCGAGGGCGAGGGCGGTGAACGAAGCGGCTATGTGCCGTGCTTGTGTGCACCACGTCAGAGGCTACTAGGAGAGGAAGGTGGTTGACTCTCGCTTGCCTTCCCAAGTGCCCTTAGCAGTCGGAAGGAGCAAGCTGAAGCACTGCTGCTTGTGCTGCTCCTTGGTTCCCTTGCAGCCCGCTCTGAAAGCATTGGCGGTCACTTCTAGGCGCCGAGTTGCACACACACAGCACCACGCTAAGTGCCGCGGAGAAGGGAAATCCAGAGTGCAGCGAGGAGCTTGACGTGGCTTACGTGCAGTAAGGAGAAGGTGAACCTAAGCACAGCCTCTTCAATCTGGCCGCCTCTGCTCTGCTTGCAACTTTTGCAAGTCGGCAAAGGGAGACGCGAGTATGTAGAACGGAGGGCAGCGAGACGCCGTGTGTTATGCGCCCTTTCAGGGCTGCTGACAAGGGGCTACTTTAAGAACGCCTTCTTCGTCCTCGCGTCCTTCTCGCTTCGCTCTAGCTGCAAGGAGTACAGCACAGCGAAGGAGTGAGGACGGGCACTGCCCCAGCTTTTGCCCTGGCGTGCAACGGCTGTGTGCTGCTTTTCCAAGCAGCAAGAGCACTGAGAAGTGAAAGCGATTGTGAAGGAGCTCTTTGGCTGCTCGTGTGCTCTTCGCTGCACTGCGCCGCTCGCAAGCGGCTTCGTTCTTCGGCGTCTGCCGTCCGGAGAGAGCTGAACTGCAGCGGTCAGTTGCAGCTCTGCCCAACAGCGCGCTCTCAGTTCTGCGGACAAGCACGCCCTGTTGCCTTGGCTCCGAGTGCAAAGTCCCTAGCGAGCACTCACTCAGTGCAATGCACCCAGAAAGACGCTCTCGCTCGTCTTTCAAGGAGCGATTCCTAACAGCAGAAGCAGCAGAGGCACAAACAGGATGACGAGAAGGGACAATGTAGAACACGTCTCTGTCCTGGCACATTGTCGTGTGCGATACGTCCCTCCGGGTCTTCGGTCCTTGCGAAGCTCTATGTACTGCGAGCGCAGCTACTTGAAGCTGAGACGGACCGCGGAGCTAGCAGCGAATTCGGAGAGCGCTAAGCACGAAGTCAAGAAGCGAGACGTGTCCCTGCAATGCGGTGCTAAGAGCAGCTTCCTCGCGGCGGGGGCGAGCTCCGGCCACAAGACATTCTCGTCCTAGCAACGGATCTCTGTGAAGGGCGTAGGCGAAAAGCTTTCGATTTCCATTCGAACTGCGAGAAAGGCAGACTGTTACACGGAGCTCTGAGAACAAAGGTGCACGCCCTAGGCGGGCTTGGGCAGAAGCAGCGTTCTCGAGCTCTTGGCTGCCGGCACACTGCTGGGTATGTGGCGCCCCTGCGGCGGCTTCTGGCCGCCGACAAGTGAAAGCGGAGCAAGGCGTGGGCGAGGGCGAGGGCGGTGAACGAAGCGGCTATGTGCCGTGCTTGTGTGCACCACGTCAGAGGCTACTAGGAGAGGAAGGTGGTTGACTCTCGCTTGCCTTCCCAAGTGCCCTTAGCAGTCGGAAGGAGCAAGCTGAAGCACTGCTGCTTGTGCTGCTCCTTGGTTCCCTTGCAGCCCGCTCTGAAAGCATTGGCGGTCACTTCTAGGCGCCGAGTTGCACACACACAGCACCACGCTAAGTGCCGCGGAGAAGGGAAATCCAGAGTGCAGCGAGGAGCTTGACGTGGCTTACGTGCAGTAAGGAGAAGGTGAACCTAAGCACAGCCTCTTCAATCTGGCCGCCTCTGCTCTGGTTGCAACTTTTGCAAGTCGGCAAAGGGAGACGCGAGTATGTAGAACGGAGGGCAGCGAGACGCCGTGTGTTATGCGCCCTTTCAGGGCTGCTGACAAGGGGCTACTTTAAGAACGCCTTCTTCGTCCTCGCGTCCTTCTCGCTTCGCTCTAGCTGCAAGGAGTACAGCACAGCGAAGGAGTGAGGACGGGCACTGCCCTAGCTTTTGTCCTGGCGTGCAACGGCTGTGTGCTGCTTTTCCAAGCAGCAAGAGCACTGAGAAGTGAAAGCGATTGTGAAGGAGCTCTTTGGCTGCTCGTGTGCTCTTCGCTGCACTGCGCCGCTCGCAAGCGGCTTCGTTCTTCGGCGTCTGCCGTCCGGAGAGAGCTGAACTGCAGCGGTCAGTTGCAGCTCTGCCCAACAGCGCGCTCTCAGTTCTGCGGACAAGCACGCCCTGTTGCCTTGGCTCCGAGTGCAAAGTCCCTAGCGAGCACTCACTCAGTGCAATGCACCCAGAAAGACGCTCTCGCTCGTCTTTCAAGGAGCGATTCCTAACAGCAGAAGCAGCAGAGGCACAAACAGGATGACGAGAAGGGACAATGTAGAACACGTCTCTGTCCTGGCACATTGTCGTGTGCGATACGTCCCTCCGGGTCTTCGGTCCTTGCGAAGCTCTATGTACTGCGAGCGCAGCTACTTGAAGCTGAGACGGACCGCGGAGCTAGCAGCGAATTCGGAGAGCGCTAAGCACGAAGTCAAGAAGCGAGACGTGTCCCTGCAATGCGGTGCTAAGAGCAGCTTCCTCGCGGCGGGGGCGAGCTCCGGCCACAAGACATTCTCGTCCTAGCAACGGATCTCTGTGAAGGGCGTAGGCGAAAAGCTTTCGATTTCCATTCGAACTGCGAGAAAGGCAGACTGTTACACGGAGCTCTGAGAACAAAGGTGCACGCCCTAGGCGGGCTTGGGCAGAAGCAGCGTTCTCGAGCTCTTGGCTGCCGGCACACTGCTGGGTATGTGGCGCCCCTGCGGCGGCTTCTGGCCGCCGGCAAGTGAAAGCGGAGCAAGGCGTGGGCGAGGGCGAGGGCGGTGAACGAAGCGGCTATGTGCCGTGCTTGTGTGCACCACGTCAGAGGCTACTAGGAGAGGAAGGTGGTTGACTCTCGCTTGCCTTCCCAAGTGCCCTTAGCAGTCGGAAGGAGCAAGCTGAAGCACTGCTGCTTGTGCTGCTCCTTGGTTCCCTTGCAGCCCGCTCTGAAAGCATTGGCGGTCACTTCTAGGCGCCGAGTTGCACACACACAGCACCACGCTAAGTGCCGCGGAGAAGGGAAATCCAGAGTGCAGCGAGGAGCTTGACGTGGCTTACGTGCAGTAAGGAGAAGGTGAACCTAAGCACAGCCTCTTCAATCTGGCCGCCTCTGCTCTGCTTGCAACTTTTGCAAGTCGGCAAAGGGAGACGCGAGTATGTAGAACGGAGGGCAGCGAGACGCCGTGTGTTATGCGCCCTTTCAGGGCTGCTGACAAGGGGCTACTTTAAGAACGCCTTCTTCGTCCTCGCGTCCTTCTCGCTTCGCTCTAGCTGCAAGGAGTACAGCACAGCGAAGGAGTGAGGACGGGCACTGCCCCAGCTTTTGCCCTGGCGTGCAACGGCTGTGTGCTGCTTTTCCAAGCAGCAAGAGCACTGAGAAGTGAAAGCGATTGTGAAGGAGCTCTTTGGCTGCTCGTGTGCTCTTCGCTGCACTGCGCCGCTCGCAAGCGGCTTCGTTCTTCGGCGTCTGCCGTCCGGAGAGAGCTGAACTGCAGCGGTCAGTTGCAGCTCTGCCCAACAGCGCGCTCTCAGTTCTGCGGACAAGCACGCCCTGTTGCCTTGGCTCCGAGTGCAAAGTCCCTAGCGAGCACTCACTCAGTGCAATGCACCCAGAAAGACGCTCTCGCTCGTCTTTCAAGGAGCGATTCCTAACAGCAGAAGCAGCAGAGGCACAAACAGGATGACGAGAAGGGACAATGTAGAACACGTCTCTGTCCTGGCACATTGTCGTGTGCGATACGTCCCTCCGGGTCTTCGGTCCTTGCGAAGCTCTATGTACTGCGAGCGCAGCTACTTGAAGCTGAGACGGACCGCGGAGCTAGCAGCGAATTCGGAGAGCGCTAAGCACGAAGTCAAGAAGCGAGACGTGTCCCTGCAATGCGGTGCTAAGAGCAGCTTCCTCGCGGCGGGGGCGAGCTCCGGCCACAAGACATTCTCGTCCTAGCAACGGATCTCTGTGAAGGGCGTAGGCGAAAAGCTTTCGATTTCCATTCGAACTGCGAGAAAGGCAGACTGTTACACGGAGCTCTGAGAACAAAGGTGCACGCCCTAGGCGGGCTTGGGCAGAAGCAGCGTTCTCGAGCTCTTGGCTGCCGGCACACTGCTGGGTATGTGGCGCCCCTGCGGCGGCTTCTGGCCGCCGGCAAGTGAAAGCGGAGCAAGGCGTGGGCGAGGGCGAGGGCGGTGAACGAAGCGGCTATGTGCCGTGCTTGTGTGCACCACGTCAGAGGCTACTAGGAGAGGAAGGTGGTTGACTCTCGCTTGCCTTCCCAAGTGCCCTTAGCAGTCGGAAGGAGCAAGCTGAAGCACTGCTGCTTGTGCTGCTCCTTGGTTCCCTTGCAGCCCGCTCTGAAAGCATTGGCGGTCACTTCTAGGCGCCGAGTTGCACACACACAGCACCACGCTAAGTGCCGCGGAGAAGGGAAATCCAGAGTGCAGCGAGGAGCTTGACGTGGCTTACGTGCAGTAAGGAGAAGGTGAACCTAAGCACAGCCTCTTCAATCTGGCCGCCTCTGCTCTGCTTGCAACTTTTGCAAGTCGGCAAAGGGAGACGCGAGTATGTAGAACGGAGGGCAGCGAGACGCCGTGTGTTATGCGCCCTTTCAGGGCTGCTGACAAGGGGCTACTTTAAGAACGCCTTCTTCGTCCTCGCGTCCTTCTCGCTTCGCTCTAGCTGCAAGGAGTACAGCACAGCGAAGGAGTGAGGACGGGCACTGCCCCAGCTTTTGCCCTGGCGTGCAACGGCTGTGTGCTGCTTTTCCAAGCAGCAAGAGCACTGAGAAGTGAAAGCGATTGTGAAGGAGCTCTTTGGCTGCTCGTGTGCTCTTCGCTGCACTGCGCCGCTCGCAAGCGGCTTCGTTCTTCGGCGTCTGCCGTCCGGAGAGAGCTGAACTGCAGCGGTCAGTTTCAGCTCTGCCCAACAGCGCGCTCTCAGTTCTGCGGACAAGCACGCCCTGTTGCCTTGGCTCCGAGTGCAAAGTCCCTAGCGAGCACTCACTCAGTGCAATGCACCCAGAAAGACGCTCTCGCTCGTCTTTCAAGGAGCGATTCCTAACAGCAGAAGCAGCAGAGGCACAAACAGGATGACGAGAAGGGACAATGTAGAACACGTCTCTGTCCTGGCACATTGTCGTGTGCGATACGTCCCTCCGGGTCTTCGGTCCTTGCGAAGCTCTATGTACTGCGAGCGCAGCTACTTGAAGCTGAGACGGACCGCGGAGCTAGCAGCGAATTCGGAGAGCGCTAAGCACGAAGTCAAGAAGCGAGACGTGTCCCTGCAACGCGGTGCTAAGAGCAGCTTCCTCGCGGCGGGGGCGAGCTCCGGCCACAAGACATTCTCGTCCTAGCAACGGATCTCTGTGAAGGGCGTAGGCGAAAAGCTTTCGATTTCCATTCGAACTGCGAGAAAGGCAGACTGTTACACGGAGCTCTGAGAACAAAGGTGCACGCCCTAGGCGGGCTTGGGCAGAAGCAGCGTTCTCGAGCTCTTGGCTGCCGGCACACTGCTGGGTATGTGGCGCCCCTGCGGCGGCTTCTGGCCGCCGACAAGTGAAAGCGGAGCAAGGCGTGGGCGAGGGCGAGGGCGGTGAACGAAGCGGCTATGTGCCGTGCTTGTGTGCACCACGTCAGAGGCTACTAGGAGAGGAAGGTGGTTGACTCTCGCTTGCCTTCCCAAGTGCCCTTAGCAGTCGGAAGGAGCAAGCTGAAGCACTGCTGCTTGTGCTGCTCCTTGGTTCCCTTGCAGCCCGCTCTGAAAGCATTGGCGGTCACTTCTAGGCGCCGAGTTGCACACACACAGCACCACGCTAAGTGCCGCGGAGAAGGGAAATCCAGAGTGCAGCGAGGAGCTTGACGTGGCTTACGTGCAGTAAGGAGAAGGTGAACCTAAGCACAGCCTCTTCAATCTGGCCGCCTCTGCTCTGCTTGCAACTTTTGCAAGTCGGCAAAGGGAGACGCGAGTATGTAGAACGGAGGGCAGCGAGACGCCGTGTGTTATGCGCCCTTTCAGGGCTGCTGACAAGGGGCTACTTTAAGAACGCCTTCTTCGTCCTCGCGTCCTTCTCGCTTCGCTCTAGCTGCAAGGAGTACAGCACAGCGAAGGTGTGAGGAAAGGCACTGCCCCAGCTTTTGCCCTGGCGTGCAACGGCTGTGTGCAGCTTTTCCAAGCAGCAAGAGCACTGAGAAGTGAAAGCGATTGTGAAGGAGCTCTTTGGCTGCTCGTGTGCTCTTCGCTGCACTGCGCCGCTCGCAAGCGGCTTCGTTCTTCGGCGTCTGCCGTCCGGAGAGAGCTGAACTGCAGCGGTCAGTTTCAGCTCTGCCCAACAGCGCGCTCTCAGTTCTGCGGACAAGCACGCCCTGTTGCCTTGGCTCCGAGTGCAAAGTCCCTAGCGAGCACTCACTCAGTGCAATGCACCCAGAAAGACGCTCTCGCTCGTCTTTCAAGGAGCGATTCCTAACAGCAGAAGCAGCAGAGGCACAAACAGGATGACGAGAAGGGACAATGTAGAACACGTCTCTGTCCTGGCACATTGTCGTGTGCGATACGTCCCTCCGGGTCTTCGGTCCTTGCGAAGCTCTATGTACTGCGAGCGCAGCTACTTGAAGCTGAGACGGACCGCGGAGCTAGCAGCGAATTCGGAGAGCGCTAAGCACGAAGTCAAGAAGCGAGACGTGTCCCTGCAATGCGGTGCTAAGAGCAGCTTCCTCGCGGCGGGGGCGAGCTCCGGCCACAAGACATTCTCGTCCTAGCAACGGATCTCTGTGAAGGGCGTAGGCGAAAAGCTTTCGATTTCCATTCGAACTGCGAGAAAGGCAGACTGTTACACGGAGCTCTGAGAACAAAGGTGCACGCCCTAGGCGGGCTTGGGCAGAAGCAGCGTTCTCGAGCTCTTGGCTGCCGGCACACTGCTGGGTATGTGGCGCCCCTGCGGCGGCTTCTGGCCGCCGGCAAGTGAAAGCGGAGCAAGGCGTGGGCGAGGGCGAGGGCGGTGAACGAAGCGGCTATGTGCCGTGCTTGTGTGCACCACGTCAGAGGCTACTAGGAGAGGAAGGTGGTTGACTCTCGCTTGCCTTCCCAAGTGCCCTTAGCAGTCGGAAGGAGCAAGCTGAAGCACTGCTGCTTGTGCTGCTCCTTGGTTCCCTTGCAGCCCGCTCTGAAAGCATTGGCGGTCACTTCTAGGCGCCGAGTTGCACACACACAGCACCACGCTAAGTGCCGCGGAGAAGGGAAATCCAGAGTGCAGCGAGGAGCTTGACGTGGCTTACGTGCAGTAAGGAGAAGGTGAACCTAAGCACAGCCTCTTCAATCTGGCCGCCTCTGCTCTGGTAGCAACTTTTGCAAGTCGGCAAAGGGAGACGCGAGTATGTAGAACGGAGGGCAGCGAGACGCCTTGTGTTATGCGCCCTTTCAGGGCTGCTGACAAGGGGCTACTTTAAGAACGCCTTCTTCGTCCTCGCGTCCTTCTCGCTTCGCTCTAGCTGCAAGGAGTACAGCACAGCGAAGGAGTGAGGACGGGCACTGCCCCAGCTTTTGCCCTGGCGTGCAACGGCTGTGTGCTGCTTTTCCAAGCAGCAAGAGCACTGAGAAGTGAAAGCGATTGTGAAGGAGCTCTTTGGCTGCTCGTGTGCTCTTCGCTGCACTGCGCCGCTCGCAAGCGGCTTCGTTCTTCGGCGTCTGCCGTCCGGAGAGAGCTGAACTGCAGCGGTCAGTTTCAGCTCTGCCCAACAGCGCGCTCTCAGTTCTGCGGACAAGCACGCCCTGTTGCCTTGGCTCCGAGTGCAAAGTCCCTAGCGAGCACTCACTCAGTGCAATGCACCCAGAAAGACGCTCTCGCTCGTCTTTCAAGGAGCGATTCCTAACAGCAGAAGCAGCAGAGGCACAAACAGGATGACGAGAAGGGACAATGTAGAACACGTCTCTGTCCTGGCACATTGTCGTGTGCGATACGTCCCTCCGGGTCTTCGGTCCTTGCGAAGCTCTATGTACTGCGAGCGCAGCTACTTGAAGCTGAGACGGACCGCGGAGCTAGCAGCGAATTCGGAGAGCGCTAAGCACGAAGTCAAGAAGCGAGACGTGTCCCTGCAATGCGGTGCTAAGAGCAGCTTCCTCGCGGCGGGGGCGAGCTCCGGCCACAAGACATTCTCGTCCTAGCAACGGATCTCTGTGAAGGGCGTAGGCGAAAAGCTTTCGATTTCCATTCGAACTGCGAGAAAGGCAGACTGTTACACGGAGCTCTGAGAACAAAGGTGCACGCCCTAGGCGGGCTTGGGCAGAAGCAGCGTTCTCGAGCTCTTGGCTGCCGGCACACTGCTGGGTATGTGGCGCCCCTGCGGCGGCTTCTGGCCGCCGACAAGTGAAAGCGGAGCAAGGCGTGGGCGAGGGCGAGGGCGGTGAACGAAGCGGCTATGTGCCGTGCTTGTGTGCACCACGTCAGAGGCTACTAGGAGAGGAAGGTGGTTGACTCTCGCTTGCCTTCCCAAGTGCCCTTAGCAGTCGGAAGGAGCAAGCTGAAGCACTGCTGCTTGTGCTGCTCCTTGGTTCCCTTGCAGCCCGCTCTGAAAGCATTGGCGGTCACTTCTAGGCGCCGAGTTGCACACACACAGCACCACGCTAAGTGCCGCGGAGAAGGGAAATCCAGAGTGCAGCGAGGAGCTTGACGTGGCTTACGTGCAGTAAGGAGAAGGTGAACCTAAGCACAGCCTCTTCAATCTGGCCGCCTCTGCTCTGCTTGCAACTTTTGCAAGTCGGCAAAGGGAGACGCGAGTATGTAGAACGGAGGGCAGCGAGACGCCGTGTGTTATGCGCCCTTTCAGGGCTGCTGACAAGGGGCTACTTTAAGAACGCCTTCTTCGTCCTCGCGTCCTTCTCGCTTCGCTCTAGCTGCAAGGAGTACAGCACAGCGAAGGAGTGAGGACGGGCACTGCCCCAGCTTTTGCCCTGGCGTGCAACGGCTGTGTGCTGCTTTTCCAAGCAGCAAGAGCACTGAGAAGTGAAAGCGATTGTGAAGGAGCTCTTTGGCTGCTCGTGTGCTCTTCGCTGCACTGCGCCGCTCGCAAGCGGCTTCGTTCTTCGGCGTCTGCCGTCCGGAGAGAGCTGAACTGCAGCGGTCAGTTTCAGCTCTGCCCAACAGCGCGCTCTCAGTTCTGCGGACAAGCACGCCCTGTTGCCTTGGCTCCGAGTGCAAAGTCCCTAGCGAGCACTCACTCAGTGCAATGCACCCAGAAAGACGCTCTCGCTCGTCTTTCAAGGAGCGACTCCTAACAGCAGAAGCAGCAGAGGCACAAACAGGATGACGAGAAGGGACAATGTAGAACACGTCTCTGTCCTGGCACATTGTCGTGTGCGATACGTCCCTCCGGGTCTTCGGTCCTTGCGAAGCTCTATGTACTGCGAGCGCAGCTACTTGAAGCTGAGACGGACCGCGGAGCTAGCAGCGAATTCGGAGAGCGCTAAGCACGAAGTCAAGAAGCGAGACGTGTCCCTGCAATGCGGTGCTAAGAGCAGCTTCCTCGCGGCGGGGGCGAGCTCCGGCCACAAGACATTCTCGTCCTAGCAACGGATCTCTGTGAAGGGCGTAGGCGAAAAGCTTTCGATTTCCATTCGAACTGCGAGAAAGGCAGACTGTTACACGGAGCTCTGAGAACAAAGGTGCACGCCCTAGGCGGGCTTGGGCAGAAGCAGCGTTCTCGAGCTCTTGGCTGCCGGCACACTGCTGGGTATGTGGCGCCCCTGCGGCGGCTTCTGGCCGCCGACAAGTGAAAGCGGAGCAAGGCGTGGGCGAGGGCGAGGGCGGTGAACGAAGCGGCTATGTGCCGTGCTTGTGTGCACCACGTCAGAGGCTACTAGGAGAGGAAGGTGGTTGACTCTCGCTTGCCTTCCCAAGTGCCCTTAGCAGTCGGAAGGAGCAAGCTGAAGCACTGCTGCTTGTGCTGCTCCTTGGTTCCCTTGCAGCCCGCTCTGAAAGCATTGGCGGTCACTTCTAGGCGCCGAGTTGCACACACACAGCACCACGCTAAGTGCCGCGGAGAAGGGAAATCCAGAGTGCAGCGAGGAGCTTGACGTGGCTTACGTGCAGTAAGGAGAAGGTGAACCTAAGCACAGCCTCTTCAATCTGGCCGCCTCTGCTCTGCTTGCAACTTTTGCAAGTCGGCAAAGGGAGACGCGAGTATGTAGAACGGAGGGCAGCGAGACGCCGTGTGTTATGCGCCCTTTCAGGGCTGCTGACAAGGGGCTACTTTAAGAACGCCTTCTTCGTCCTCGCGTCCTTCTCGCTTCGCTCTAGCTGCAAGGAGTACAGCACAGCGAAGGTGTGAGGAAAGGCACTGCCCCAGCTTTTGCCCTGGCGTGCAACGGCTGTGTGCAGCTTTTCCAAGCAGCAAGAGCACTGAGAAGTGAAAGCGATTGTGAAGGAGCTCTTTGGCTGCTCGTGTGCTCTTCGCTGCACTGCGCCGCTCGCAAGCGGCTTCGTTCTTCGGCGTCTGCCGTCCGGAGAGAGCTGAACTGCAGCGGTCAGTTTCAGCTCTGCCCAACAGCGCGCTCTCAGTTCTGCGGACAAGCACGCCCTGTTGCCTTGGCTCCGAGTGCAAAGTCCCTAGCGAGCACTCACTCAGTGCAATGCACCCAGAAAGACGCTCTCGCTCGTCTTTCAAGGAGCGATTCCTAACAGCAGAAGCAGCAGAGGCACAAACAGGATGACGAGAAGGGACAATGTAGAACACGTCTCTGTCCTGGCACATTGTCGTGTGCGATACGTCCCTCCGGGTCTTCGGTCCTTGCGAAGCTCTATGTACTGCGAGCGCAGCTACTTGAAGCTGAGACGGACCGCGGAGCTAGCAGCGAATTCGGAGAGCGCTAAGCACGAAGTCAAGAAGCGAGACGTGTCCCTGCAATGCGGTGCTAAGAGCAGCTTCCTCGCGGCGGGGGCGAGCTCCGGCCACAAGACATTCTCGTCCTAGCAACGGATCTCTGTGAAGGGCGTAGGCGAAAAGCTTTCGATTTCCATTCGAACTGCGAGAAAGGCAGACTGTTACACGGAGCTCTGAGAACAAAGGTGCACGCCCTAGGCGGGCTTGGGCAGAAGCAGCGTTCTCGAGCTCTTGGCTGCCGGCACACTGCTGGGTATGTGGCGCCCCTGCGGCGGCTTCTGGCCGCCGGCAAGTGAAAGCGGAGCAAGGCGTGGGCGAGGGCGAGGGCGGTGAACGAAGCGGCTATGTGCCGTGCTTGTGTGCACCACGTCAGAGGCTACTAGGAGAGGAAGGTGGTTGACTCTCGCTTGCCTTCCCAAGTGCCCTTAGCAGTCGGAAGGAGCAAGCTGAAGCACTGCTGCTTGTGCTGCTCCTTGGTTCCCTTGCAGCCCGCTCTGAAAGCATTGGCGGTCACTTCTAGGCGCCGAGTTGCACACACACAGCACCACGCTAAGTGCCGCGGAGAAGGGAAATCCAGAGTGCAGCGAGGAGCTTGACGTGGCTTACGTGCAGTAAGGAGAAGGTGAACCTAAGCACAGCCTCTTCAATCTGGCCGCCTCTGCTCTGGTAGCAACTTTTGCAAGTCGGCAAAGGGAGACGCGAGTATGTAGAACGGAGGGCAGCGAGACGCCGTGTGTTATGCGCCCTTTCAGGGCTGCTGACAAGGGGCTACTTTAAGAACGCCTTCTTCGTCCTCGCGTCCTTCTCGCTTCGCTCTAGCTGCAAGGAGTACAGCACAGCGAAGGAGTGAGGACGGGCACTGCCCCAGCTTTTGCCCTGGCGTGCAACGGCTGTGTGCTGCTTTTCCAAGCAGCAAGAGCACTGAGAAGTGAAAGCGATTGTGAAGGAGCTCTTTGGCTGCTCGTGTGCTCTTCGCTGCACTGCGCCGCTCGCAAGCGGCTTCGTTCTTCGGCGTCTGCCGTCCGGAGAGAGCTGAACTGCAGCGGTCAGTTTCAGCTCTGCCCAACAGCGCGCTCTCAGTTCTGCGGACAAGCACGCCCTGTTGCCTTGGCTCCGAGTGCAAAGTCCCTAGCGAGCACTCACTCAGTGCAATGCACCCAGAAAGACGCTCTCGCTCGTCTTTCAAGGAGCGATTCCTAACAGCAGAAGCAGCAGAGGCACAAACAGGATGACGAGAAGGGACAATGTAGAACACGTCTCTGTCCTGGCACATTGTCGTGTGCGATACGTCCCTCCGGGTCTTCGGTCCTTGCGAAGCTCTATGTACTGCGAGCGCAGCTACTTGAAGCTGAGACGGACCGCGGAGCTAGCAGCGAATTCGGAGAGCGCTAAGCACGAAGTCAAGAAGCGAGACGTGTCCCTGCAATGCGGTGCTAAGAGCAGCTTCCTCGCGGCGGGGGCGAGCTCCGGCCACAAGACATTCTCGTCCTAGCAACGGATCTCTGTGAAGGGCGTAGGCGAAAAGCTTTCGATTTCCATTCGAACTGCGAGAAAGGCAGACTGTTACACGGAGCTCTGAGAACAAAGGTGCACGCCCTAGGCGGGCTTGGGCAGAAGCAGCGTTCTCGAGCTCTTGGCTGCCGGCACACTGCTGGGTATGTGGCGCCCCTGCGGCGGCTTCTGGCCGCCGGCAAGTGAAAGCGGAGCAAGGCGTGGGCGAGGGCGAGGGCGGTGAACGAAGCGGCTATGTGCCGTGCTTGTGTGCACCACGTCAGAGGCTACTAGGAGAGGAAGGTGGTTGACTCTCGCTTGCCTTCCCAAGTGCCCTTAGCAGTCGGAAGGAGCAAGCTGAAGCACTGCTGCTTGTGCTGCTCCTTGGTTCCCTTGCAGCCCGCTCTGAAAGCATTGGCGGTCACTTCTAGGCGCCGAGTTGCACACACACAGCACCACGCTAAGTGCCGCGGAGAAGGGAAATCCAGAGTGCAGCGAGGAGCTTGACGTGGCTTACGTGCAGTAAGGAGAAGGTGAACCTAAGCACAGCCTCTTCAATCTGGCCGCCTCTGCTCTGCTTGCAACTTTTGCAAGTCGGCAAAGGGAGACGCGAGTATGTAGAACGGAGGGCAGCGAGACGCCGTGTGTTATGCGCCCTTTCAGGGCTGCTGACAAGGGGCTACTTTAAGAACGCCTTCTTCGTCCTCGCGTCCTTCTCGCTTCGCTCTAGCTGCAAGGAGTACAGCACAGCGAAGGAGTGAGGACGGGCACTGCCCCAGCTTTTGCCCTGGCGTGCAACGGCTGTGTGCTGCTTTTCCAAGCAGCAAGAGCACTGAGAAGTGAAAGCGATTGTGAAGGAGCTCTTTGGCTGCTCGTGTGCTCTTCGCTGCACTGCGCCGCTCGCAAGCGGCTTCGTTCTTCGGCGTCTGCCGTCCGGAGAGAGCTGAACTGCAGCGGTCAGTTTCAGCTCTGCCCAACAGCGCGCTCTCAGTTCTGCGGACAAGCACGCCCTGTTGCCTTGGCTCCGAGTGCAAAGTCCCTAGCGAGCACTCACTCAGTGCAATGCACCCAGAAAGACGCTCTCGCTCGTCTTTCAAGGAGCGACTCCTAACAGCAGAAGCAGCAGAGGCACAAACAGGATGACGAGAAGGGACAATGTAGAACACGTCTCTGTCCTGGCACATTGTCGTGTGCGATACGTCCCTCCGGGTCTTCGGTCCTTGCGAAGCTCTATGTACTGCGAGCGCAGCTACTTGAAGCTGAGACGGACCGCGGAGCTAGCAGCGAATTCGGAGAGCGCTAAGCACGAAGTCAAGAAGCGAGACGTGTCCCTGCAATGCGGTGCTAAGAGCAGCTTCCTCGCGGCGGGGGCGAGCTCCGGCCACAAGACATTCTCGTCCTAGCAACGGATCTCTGTGAAGGGCGTAGGCGAAAAGCTTTCGATTTCCATTCGAACTGCGAGAAAGGCAGACTGTTACACGGAGCTCTGAGAACAAAGGTGCACGCCCTAGGCGGGCTTGGGCAGAAGCAGCGTTCTCGAGCTCTTGGCTGCCGGCACACTGCTGGGTATGTGGCGCCCCTGCGGCGGCTTCTGGCCGCCGACAAGTGAAAGCGGAGCAAGGCGTGGGCGAGGGCGAGGGCGGTGAACGAAGCGGCTATGTGCCGTGCTTGTGTGCACCACGTCAGAGGCTACTAGGAGAGGAAGGTGGTTGACTCTCGCTTGCCTTCCCAAGTGCCCTTAGCAGTCGGAAGGAGCAAGCTGAAGCACTGCTGCTTGTGCTGCTCCTTGGTTCCCTTGCAGCCCGCTCTGAAAGCATTGGCGGTCACTTCTAGGCGCCGAGTTGCACACACACAGCACCACGCTAAGTGCCGCGGAGAAGGGAAATCCAGAGTGCAGCGAGGAGCTTGACGTGGCTTACGTGCAGTAAGGAGAAGGTGAACCTAAGCACAGCCTCTTCAATCTGGCCGCCTCTGCTCTGGTTGCAACTTTTGCAAGTCGGCAAAGGGAGACGCGAGTATGTAGAACGGAGGGCAGCGAGACGCCGTGTGTTATGCGCCCTTTCAGGGCTGCTGACAAGGGGCTACTTTAAGAACGCCTTCTTCGTCCTCGCGTCCTTCTCGCTTCGCTCTAGCTGCAAGGAGTACAGCACAGCGAAGGTGTGAGGAAAGGCACTGCCCCAGCTTTTGCCCTGGCGTGCAACGGCTGTGTGCAGCTTTTCCAAGCAGCAAGAGCACTGAGAAGTGAAAGCGATTGTGAAGGAGCTCTTTGGCTGCTCGTGTGCTCTTCGCTGCACTGCGCCGCTCGCAAGCGGCTTCGTTCTTCGGCGTCTGCCGTCCGGAGAGAGCTGAACTGCAGCGGTCAGTTTCAGCTCTGCCCAACAGCGCGCTCTCAGTTCTGCGGACAAGCACGCCCTGTTGCCTTGGCTCCGAGTGCAAAGTCCCTAGCGAGCACTCACTCAGTGCAATGCACCCAGAAAGACGCTCTCGCTCGTCTTTCAAGGAGCGATTCCTAACAGCAGAAGCAGCAGAGGCACAAACAGGATGACGAGAAGGGACAATGTAGAACACGTCTCTGTCCTGGCACATTGTCGTGTGCGATACGTCCCTCCGGGTCTTCGGTCCTTGCGAAGCTCTATGTACTGCGAGCGCAGCTACTTGAAGCTGAGACGGACCGCGGAGCTAGCAGCGAATTCGGAGAGCGCTAAGCACGAAGTCAAGAAGCGAGACGTGTCCCTGCAATGCGGTGCTAAGAGCAGCTTCCTCGCGGCGGGGGCGAGCTCCGGCCACAAGACATTCTCGTCCTAGCAACGGATCTCTGTGAAGGGCGTAGGCGAAAAGCTTTCGATTTCCATTCGAACTGCGAGAAAGGCAGACTGTTACACGGAGCTCTGAGAACAAAGGTGCACGCCCTAGGCGGGCTTGGGCAGAAGCAGCGTTCTCGAGCTCTTGGCTGCCGGCACACTGCTGGGTATGTGGCGCCCCTGCGGCGGCTTCTGGCCGCCGGCAAGTGAAAGCGGAGCAAGGCGTGGGCGAGGGCGAGGGCGGTGAACGAAGCGGCTATGTGCCGTGCTTGTGTGCACCACGTCAGAGGCTACTAGGAGAGGAAGGTGGTTGACTCTCGCTTGCCTTCCCAAGTGCCCTTAGCAGTCGGAAGGAGCAAGCTGAAGCACTGCTGCTTGTGCTGCTCCTTGGTTCCCTTGCAGCCCGCTCTGAAAGCATTGGCGGTCACTTCTAGGCGCCGAGTTGCACACACACAGCACCACGCTAAGTGCCGCGGAGAAGGGAAATCCAGAGTGCAGCGAGGAGCTTGACGTGGCTTACGTGCAGTAAGGAGAAGGTGAACCTAAGCACAGCCTCTTCAATCTGGCCGCCTCTGCTCTGGTAGCAACTTTTGCAAGTCGGCAAAGGGAGACGCGAGTATGTAGAACGGAGGGCAGCGAGACGCCGTGTGTTATGCGCCCTTTCAGGGCTGCTGACAAGGGGCTACTTTAAGAACGCCTTCTTCGTCCTCGCGTCCTTCTCGCTTCGCTCTAGCTGCAAGGAGTACAGCACAGCGAAGGAGTGAGGACGGGCACTGCCCCAGCTTTCGCCCTGGCGTGCAACGGCTGTGTGCTGCTTTTCCAAGCAGCAAGAGCACTGAGAAGTGAAAGCGATTGTGAAGGAGCTCTTTGGCTGCTCGTGTGCTCTTCGCTGCACTGCGCCGCTCGCAAGCGGCTTCGTTCTTCGGCGTCTGCCGTCCGGAGAGAGCTGAACTGCAGCGGTCAGTTGCAGCTCTGCCCAACAGCGCGCTCTCAGTTCTGCGGACAAGCACGCCCTGTTGCCTTGGCTCCGAGTGCAAAGTCCCTAGCGAGCACTCACTCAGTGCAATGCACCCAGAAAGACGCTCTCGCTCGTCTTTCAAGGAGCGATTCCTAACAGCAGAAGCAGCAGAGGCACAAACAGGATGACGAGAAGGGACAATGTAGAACACGTCTCTGTCCTGGCACATTGTCGTGTGCGATACGTCCCTCCGGGTCTTCGGTCCTTGCGAAGCTCTACGTACTGCGAGCGCAGCTACTTGAAGCTGAGACGGACCGCGGAGCTAGCAGCGAATTCGGAGAGCGCTAAGCACGAAGTCAAGAAGCGAGACGTGTCCCTGCAATGCGGTGCTAAGAGCAGCTTCCTCGCGGCGGGGGCGAGCTCCGGCCACAAGACATTCTCGTCCTAGCAACGGATCTCTGTGAAGGGCGTAGGCGAAAAGCTTTCGATTTCCATTCGAACTGCGAGAAAGGCAGACTGTTACACGGAGCTCTGAGAACAAAGGTGCACGCCCTAGGCGGGCTTGGGCAGAAGCAGCGTTCTCGAGCTCTTGGCTGCCGGCACACTGCTGGGTATGTGGCGCCCCTGCGGCGGCTTCTGGCCGCCGACAAGTGAAAGCGGAGCAAGGCGTGGGCGAGGGCGAGGGCGGTGAACGAAGCGGCTATGTGCCGTGCTTGTGTGCACCACGTCAGAGGCTACTAGGAGAGGAAGGTGGTTGACTCTCGCTTGCCTTCCCAAGTGCCCTTAGCAGTCGGAAGGAGCAAGCTGAAGCACTGCTGCTTGTGCTGCTCCTTGGTTCCCTTGCAGCCCGCTCTGAAAGCATTGGCGGTCACTTCTAGGCGCCGAGTTGCACACACACAGCACCACGCTAAGTGCCGCGGAGAAGGGAAATCCAGAGTGCAGCGAGGAGCTTGACGTGGCTTACGTGCAGTAAGGAGAAGGTGAACCTAAGCACAGCCTCTTCAATCTGGCCGCCTCTGCTCTGGTTGCAACTTTTGCAAGTCGGCAAAGGGAGACGCGAGTATGTAGAACGGAGGGCAGCGAGACGCCGTGTGTTATGCGCCCTTTCAGGGCTGCTGACAAGGGGCTACTTTAAGAACGCCTTCTTCGTCCTCGCGTCCTTCTCGCTTCGCTCTAGCTGCAAGGAGTACAGCACAGCGAAGGAGTGAGGACGGGCACTGCCCCAGCTTTTGCCCTGGCGTGCAACGGCTGTGTGCTGCTTTTCCAAGCAGCAAGAGCACTGAGAAGTGAAAGCGATTGTGAAGGAGCTCTTTGGCTGCTCGTGTGCTCTTCGCTGCACTGCGCCGCTCGCAAGCGGCTTCGTTCTTCGGCGTCTGCCGTCCGGAGAGAGCTGAACTGCAGCGGTCAGTTTCAGCTCTGCCCAACAGCGCGCTCTCAGTTCTGCGGACAAGCACGCCCTGTTGCCTTGGCTCCGAGTGCAAAGTCCCTAGCGAGCACTCACTCAGTGCAATGCACCCAGAAAGACGCTCTCGCTCGTCTTTCAAGGAGCGATTCCTAACAGCAGAAGCAGCAGAGGCACAAACAGGATGACGAGAAGGGACAATGTAGAACACGTCTCTGTCCTGGCACATTGTCGTGTGCGATACGTCCCTCCGGGTCTTCGGTCCTTGCGAAGCTCTATGTACTGCGAGCGCAGCTACTTGAAGCTGAGACGGACCGCGGAGCTAGCAGCGAATTCGGAGAGCGCTAAGCACGAAGTCAAGAAGCGAGACGTGTCCCTGCAATGCGGTGCTAAGAGCAGCTTCCTCGCGGCGGGGGCGAGCTCCGGCCACAAGACATTCTCGTCCTAGCAACGGATCTCTGTGAAGGGCGTAGGCGAAAAGCTTTCGATTTCCATTCGAACTGCGAGAAAGGCAGACTGTTACACGGAGCTCTGAGAACAAAGGTGCACGCCCTAGGCGGGCTTGGGCAGAAGCAGCGTTCTCGAGCTCTTGGCTGCCGGCACACTGCTGGGTATGTGGCGCCCCTGCGGCGGCTTCTGGCCGCCGACAAGTGAAAGCGGAGCAAGGCGTGGGCGAGGGCGAGGGCGGTGAACGAAGCGGCTATGTGCCGTGCTTGTGTGCACCACGTCAGAGGCTACTAGGAGAGGAAGGTGGTTGACTCTCGCTTGCCTTCCCAAGTGCCCTTAGCAGTCGGAAGGAGCAAGCTGAAGCACTGCTGCTTGTGCTGCTCCTTGGTTCCCTTGCAGCCCGCTCTGAAAGCATTGGCGGTCACTTCTAGGCGCCGAGTTGCACACACACAGCACCACGCTAAGTGCCGCGGAGAAGGGAAATCCAGAGTGCAGCGAGGAGCTTGACGTGGCTTACGTGCAGTAAGGAGAAGGTGAACCTAAGCACAGCCTCTTCAATCTGGCCGCCTCTGCTCTGGTTGCAACTTTTGCAAGTCAGCAAAGGGAGACGCGAGTATGTAGAACGGAGGGCAGCGAGACGCCGTGTGTTATGCGCCCTTTCAGGGCTGCTGACAAGGGGCTACTTTAAGAACGCCTTCTTCGTCCTCGCGTCCTTCTCGCTTCGCTCTAGCTGCAAGGAGTACAGCACAGCGAAGGAGTGAGGACGGGCACTGCCCTAGCTTTTGTCCTGGCGTGCAACGGCTGTGTGCTGCTTTTCCAAGCAGCAAGAGCACTGAGAAGTGAAAGCGATTGTGAAGGAGCTCTTTGGCTGCTCGTGTGCTCTTCGCTGCACTGCGCCGCTCGCAAGCGGCTTCGTTCTTCGGCGTCTGCCGTCCGGAGAGAGCTGAACTCCAGCGGTCAGTTGCAGCTCTGCCCAACAGCGCGCTCTCAGTTCTGCGGACAAGCACGCCCTGTTGCCTTGGCTCCGAGTGCAAAGTCCCTAGCGAGCACTCACTCAGTGCAATGCACCCAGAAAGACGCTCTCGCTCGTCTTTCAAGGAGCGATTCCTAACAGCAGAAGCAGCAGAGGCACAAACTGGATGACGAGAAGGGACAATGTAGAACACGTCTCTGTCCTGGCACATTGTCGTGTGCGATACGTCCCTCCGGGTCTTCGGTCCTTGCGAAGCTCTATGTACTGCGAGCGCAGCTACTTGAAGCTGAGACGGACCGCGGAGCTAGCAGCGAATTCGGAGAGCGCTAAGCACGAAGTCAAGAAGCGAGACGTGTCCCTGCAATGCGGTGCTAAGAGCAGCTTCCTCGCGGCGGGGGCGAGCTCCGGCCACAAGACATTCTCGTCCTAGCAACGGATCTCTGTGAAGGGCGTAGGCGAAAAGCTTTCGATTTCCATTCGAACTGCGAGAAAGGCAGACTGTTACACGGAGCTCTGAGAACAAAGGTGCACGCCCTAGGCGGGCTTGGGCAGAAGCAGCGTTCTCGAGCTCTTGGCTGCCGGCACACTGCTGGGTATGTGGCGCCCCTGCGGCGGCTTCTGGCCGCCGGCAAGTGAAAGCGGAGCAAGGCGTGGGCGAGGGCGAGGGCGGTGAACGAAGCGGCTATGTGCCGTGCTTGTGTGCACCACGTCAGAGGCTACTAGGAGAGGAAGGTGGTTGACTCTCGCTTGCCTTCCCAAGTGCCCTTAGCAGTCGGAAGGAGCAAGCTGAAGCACTGCTGCTTGTGCTGCTCCTTGGTTCCCTTGCAGCCCGCTCTGAAAGCATTGGCGGTCACTTCTAGGCGCCGAGTTGCACACACACAGCACCACGCTAAGTGCCGCGGAGAAGGGAAATCCAGAGTGCAGCGAGGAGCTTGACGTGGCTTACGTGCAGTAAGGAGAAGGTGAACCTAAGCACAGCCTCTTCAATCTGGCCGCCTCTGCTCTGGTAGCAACTTTGGCAAGTCGGCAAAGGGAGCCGCGAGTATGTAGAACGGAGGGCAGCGAGACGCCGTGTGTTATGCGCCCTTTCAGGGCTGCTGACAAGGGGCTACTTTAAGAACGCCTTCTTCGTCCTCGCGTCCTTCTCGCTTCGCTCTAGCTGCAAGGAGTACAGCACAGCGAAGGAGTGAGGACGGGCACTGCCCCAGCTTTTGCCCTGGCGTGCAACGGCTGTGTGCTGCTTTTCCAAGCAGCAAGAGCACTGAGAAGTGAAAGCGATTGTGAAGGAGCTCTTTGGCTGCTCGTGTGCTCTTCGCTGCACAGCGCCGCTCGCAAGCGGCTTCGTTCTTCGGCGTCTGCCGTCCGGAGAGAGCTGAACTGCAGCGGTCAGTTTCAGCTCTGCCCAACAGCGCGCTCTCAGTTCTGCGGACAAGCACGCCCTGTTGCCTTGGCTCCGAGTGCAAAGTCCCTAGCGAGCACTCACTCAGTGCAATGCACCCAGAAAGACGCTCTCGCTCGTCTTTCAAGGAGCGATTCCTAACAGCAGAAGCAGCAGAGGCACAAACTGCATGACGAGAAGGGACAATGTAGAACACGTCTCTGTCCTGGCACATTGTCGTGTGCGATACGTCCCTCCGGGTCTTCGGTCCTTGCGAAGCTCTATGTACTGCGAGCGCAGCTACTTGAAGCTGAGACGGACCGCGGAGCTAGCAGCGAATTCGGAGAGCGCTAAGCACGAAGTCAAGAAGCGAGACGTGTCCCTGCAATGCGGTGCTAAGAGCAGCTTCCTCGCGGCGGGGGCGAGCTCCGGCCACAAGACATTCTCGTCCTAGCAACGGATCTCTGTGAAGGGCGTAGGCGAAAAGCTTTCGATTTCCATTCGAACTGCGAGAAAGGCAGACTGTTACACGGAGCTCTGAGAACAAAGGTGCACGCCCTAGGCGGGCTTGGGCAGAAGCAGCGTTCTCGAGCTCTTGGCTGCCGGCACACTGCTGGGTATGTGGCGCCCCTGCGGCGGCTTCTGGCCGCCGACAAGTGAAAGCGGAGCAAGGCGTGGGCGAGGGCGAGGGCGGTGAACGAAGCGGCTATGTGCCGTGCTTGTGTGCACCACGTCAGAGGCTACTAGGAGAGGAAGGTGGTTGACTCTCGCTTGCCTTCCCAAGTGCCCTTAGCAGTCGGAAGGAGCAAGCTGAAGCACTGCTGCTTGTGCTGCTCCTTGGTTCCCTTGCAGCCCGCTCTGAAAGCATTGGCGGTCACTTCTAGGCGCCGAGTTGCACACACACAGCACCACGCTAAGTGCCGCGGAGAAGGGAAATCCAGAGTGCAGCGAGGAGCTTGACGTGGCTTACGTGCAGTAAGGAGAAGGTGAACCTAAGCACAGCCTCTTCAATCTGGCCGCCTCTGCTCTGCTTGCAACTTTTGCAAGTCGGCAAAGGGAGACGCGAGTATGTAGAACGGAGGGCAGCGAGACGCCGTGTGTTATGCGCCCTTTCAGGGCTGCTGACAAGGGGCTACTTTAAGAACGCCTTCTTCGTCCTCGCGTCCTTCTCGCTTCGCTCTAGCTGCAAGGAGTACAGCACAGCGAAGGAGTGAGGACGGGCACTGCCCCAGCTTTTGCCCTGGCGTGCAACGGCTGTGTGCTGCTTTTCCAAGCAGCAAGAGCACTGAGAAGTGAAAGCGATTGTGAAGGAGCTCTTTGGCTGCTCGTGTGCTCTTCGCTGCACTGCGCCGCTCGCAAGCGGCTTCGTTCTTCGGCGTCTGCCGTCCGGAGAGAGCTGAACTGCAGCGGTCAGTTTCAGCTCTGCCCAACAGCGCGCTCTCAGTTCTGCGGACAAGCACGCCCTGTTGCCTTGGCTCCGAGTGCAAAGTCCCTAGCGAGCACTCACTCAGTGCAATGCACCCAGAAAGACGCTCTCGCTCGTCTTTCAAGGAGCGACTCCTAACAGCAGAAGCAGCAGAGGCACAAACAGGATGACGAGAAGGGACAATGTAGAACACGTCTCTGTCCTGGCACATTGTCGTGTGCGATACGTCCCTCCGGGTCTTCGGTCCTTGCGAAGCTCTATGTACTGCGAGCGCAGCTACTTGAAGCTGAGACGGACCGCGGAGCTAGCAGCGAATTCGGAGAGCGCTAAGCACGAAGTCAAGAAGCGAGACGTGTCCCTGCAATGCGGTGCTAAGAGCAGCTTCCTCGCGGCGGGGGCGAGCTCCGGCCACAAGACATTCTCGTCCTAGCAACGGATCTCTGTGAAGGGCGTAGGCGAAAAGCTTTCGATTTCCATTCGAACTGCGAGAAAGGCAGACTGTTACACGGAGCTCTGAGAACAAAGGTGCACGCCCTAGGCGGGCTTGGGCAGAAGCAGCGTTCTCGAGCTCTTGGCTGCCGGCACACTGCTGGGTATGTGGCGCCCCTGCGGCGGCTTCTGGCCGCCGGCAAGTGAAAGCGCAGCAAGGCGTGGGCGAGGGCGGTGAACGAAGCGGCTATGTGCCGTCCTTGTGTGCACCACGTTAGAGGCTACTAGGAGAGGAAGGTGGTTGACTCTCGCTTGCCTTCCCAAGTGCCCTTAGCAGTCGGAAGGAGCAAGCTGAAGCACTGCTGCTTGTGCTGCTCCTTGGTTCCCTTGCAGCCCGCTCTGAAAGCATTGGCAGTCACTTCTAGGCGCCGAGTTGCACACACACAGCACCCCGCTAAGTGCCGCGGAGAAGGGAAATCCAGAGTGCAGCGAGGAGCTTGACGTGGCTTACGTGCAGTAAGGAGAAGGTGAACCTAAGCACAGCCTCTTCAATCTGGCCGCCTCTGCTCTGGTAGCAACTTTTGCAAGTCGGCAAAGGGAGACGCGAGTATGTAGAACGGAGGGCAGCGAGACGCCGTGTGTTATGCGCCCTTTCAGGGCTGCTGACAAGGGGCTACTTTAAGAACGCCTTCTTCGTCCTCGCGTCCTTCTCGCTTCGCTCTAGCTGCAAGGAGTACAGCACAGCGAAGGAGTGAGGACGGGCACTGCCCCAGCTTTTGTCCTGGCGTGCAACGGCTGTGTGCTGCTTTTCCAAGCAGCAAGAGCACTGAGAAGTGAAAGCGATTGTGAAGGAGCTCTTTGGCTGCTCGTGTGCTCTTCGCTGCACTGCGCCGCTCGCAAGCGGCTTCGTTCTTCGGCGTCTGCCGTCCGGAGAGAGCTGAACTGCAGCGGTCAGTTTCAGCTCTGCCCAACAGCGCGCTCTCAGTTCTGCGGACAAGCACGCCCTGTTGCCTTGGCTCCGAGTGCAAAGTCCCTAGCGAGCACTCACTCAGTGCAATGCACCCAGAAAGACGCTCTCGCTCGTCTTTCAAGGAGCGATTCCTAACAGCAGAAGCAGCAGAGGCACAAACTGGATGACGAGAAGGGACAATGTAGAACACGTCTCTGTCCTGGCACATTGTCGTGTGCGATACGTCCCTCCGGGTCTTCGGTCCTTGCGAAGCTCTATGTACTGCGAGCGCAGCTACTTGAAGCTGAGACGGACCGCGGAGCTAGCAGCGAATTCGGAGAGCGCTAAGCACGAAGTCAAGAAGCGAGACGTGTCCCTGCAATGCGGTGCTAAGAGCAGCTTCCTCGCGGCGGGGGCGAGCTCCGGCCACAAGACATTCTCGTCCTAGCAACGGATCTCTGTGAAGGGCGTAGGCGAAAAGCTTTCGATTTCCATTCGAACTGCGAGAAAGGCAGACTGTTACACGGAGCTCTGAGAACAAAGGTGCACGCCCTAGGCGGGCTTGGGCAGAAGCAGCGTTCTCGAGCTCTTGGCTGCCGGCACACTGCTGGGTATGTGGCGCCCCTGCGGCGGCTTCTGGCCGCCGGCAAGTGAAAGCGGAGCAAGGCGTGGGCGAGGGCGAGGGCGGTGAACGAAGCGGCTATGTGCCGTGCTTGTGTGCACCACGTCAGAGGCTACTAGGAGAGGAAGGTGGTTGACTCTCGCTTGCCTTCCCAAGTGCCCTTAGCAGTCGGAAGGAGCAAGCTGAAGCACTGCTGCTTGTGCTGCTCCTTGGTTCCCTTGCAGCCCGCTCTGAAAGCATTGGCGGTCACTTCTAGGCGCCGAGTTGCACACACACAGCACCACGCTAAGTGCCGCGGAGAAGGGAAATCCAGAGTGCAGCGAGGAGCTTGACGTGGCTTACGTGCAGTAAGGAGAAGGTGAACCTAAGCACAGCCTCTTCAATCTGGCCGCCTCTGCTCTGCTTGCAACTTTTGCAAGTCGGCAAAGGGAGACGCGAGTATGTAGAACGGAGGGCAGCGAGACGCCGTGTGTTATGCGCCCTTTCAGGGCTGCTGACAAGGGGCTACTTTAAGAACGCCTTCTTCGTCCTCGCGTCCTTCTCGCTTCGCTCTAGCTGCAAGGAGTACAGCACAGCGAAGGAGTGAGGACGGGCACTGCCCTAGCTTTTGTCCTGGCGTGCAACGGCTGTGTGCTGCTTTTCCAAGCAGCAAGAGCACTGAGAAGTGAAAGCGATTGTGAAGGAGCTCTTTGGCTGCTCGTGTGCTCTTCGCTGCACTGCGCCGCTCGCAAGCGGCTTCGTTCTTCGGCGTCTGCCGTCCGGAGAGAGCTGAACTGCAGCGGTCAGTTGCAGCTCTGCCCAACAGCGCGCTCTCAGTTCTGCGGACAAGCACGCCCTGTTGCCTTGGCTCCGAGTGCAAAGTCCCTAGCGAGCACTCACTCAGTGCAATGCACCCAGAAAGACGCTCTCGCTCGTCTTTCAAGGACCGATTCCTAACAGCAGAAGCAGCAGAGGCACAAACAAGATGACGAGAAGGGACAATGTAGAACACGTCTCTGTCCTGGCACATTGTCGTGTGCGATACGTCCCTCCGGGTCTTCGGTCCTTGCGAAGCTCTATGTACTGCGAGCGCAGCTACTTGCAGCTGAGACGGACCGCGGAGCTAGCAGCGAATTCGGAGAGCGCTAAGCACGAAGTCAAGAAGCGAGACGTGTCCCTGCAATGCGGTGCTAAGAGCAGCTTCCTCGCGGCGGGGGCGAGCTCCGGCCACAAGACATTCTCGTCCTAGCAACGGATCTCTGTGAAGGGCGTAGGCGAAAAGCTTTCGATTTCCATTCGAACTGCGAGAAAGGCAGACTGTTACACGGAGCTCTGAGAACAAAGGTGCACGCCCTAGGCGGGCTTGGGCAGAAGCAGCGTTCTCGAGCTCTTGGCTGCCGGCACACTGCTGGGTATGTGGCGCCCCTGCGGCGGCTTCTGGCCGCCGACAAGTGAAAGCGGAGCAAGGCGTGGGCGAGGGCGAGGGCGGTGAACGAAGCGGCTATGTGCCGTGCTTGTGTGCACCACGTCAGAGGCTACTAGGAGAGGAAGGTGGTTGACTCTCGCTTGCCTTCCCAAGTGCCCTTAGCAGTCGGAAGGAGCAAGCTGAAGCACTGCTGCTTGTGCTGCTCCTTGGTTCCCTTGCAGCCCGCTCTGAAAGCATTGGCGGTCACTTCTAGGCGCCGAGTTGCACACACACAGCACCACGCTAAGTGCCGCGGAGAAGGGAAATCCAGAGTGCAGCGAGGAGCTTGACGTGGCTTACGTGCAGTAAGGAGAAGGTGAACCTAAGCACAGCCTCTTCAATCTGGCCGCCTCTGCTCTGGTTGCAACTTTTGCAAGTCGGCAAAGGGAGACGCGAGTATGTAGAACGGAGGGCAGCGAGACGCCGTGTGTTATGCGCCCTTTCAGGGCTGCTGACAAGGGGCTACTTTAAGAACGCCTTCTTCGTCCTCGCGTCCTTCTCGCTTCGCTCTAGCTGCAAGGAGTACAGCACAGCGAAGGAGTGAGGACGGGCACTGCCCCAGCTTTTGCCCTGGCGTGCAACGGCTGTGTGCTGCTTTTCCAAGCAGCAAGAGCACTGAGAAGTGAAAGCGATTGTGAAGGAGCTCTTTGGCTGCTCGTGTGCTCTTCGCTGCACTGCGCCGCTCGCAAGCGGCTTCGTTCTTCGGCGTCTGCCGTCCGGAGAGAGCTGAACTGCAGCGGTCAGTTTCAGCTCTGCCCAACAGCGCGCTCTCAGTTCTGCGGACAAGCACGCCCTGTTGCCTTGGCTCCGAGTGCAAAGTCCCTAGCGAGCACTCACTCAGTGCAATGCACCCAGAAAGACGCTCTCGCTCGTCTTTCAAGGAGCGACTCCTAACAGCAGAAGCAGCAGAGGCACAAACTGGATGACGAGAAGGGACAATGTAGAACACGTCTCTGTCCTGGCACATTGTCGTGTGCGATACGTCCCTCCGGGTCTTCGGTCCTTGCGAAGCTCTATGTACTGCGAGCGCAGCTACTTGAAGCTGAGACGGACCGCGGAGCTAGCAGCGAATTCGGAGAGCGCTAAGCACGAAGTCAAGAAGCGAGACGTGTCCCTGCAATGCGGTGCTAAGAGCAGCTTCCTCGCGGCGGGGGCGAGCTCCGGCCACAAGACATTCTCGTCCTAGCAACGGATCTCTGTGAAGGGCGTAGGCGAAAAGCTTTCGATTTCCATTCGAACTGCGAGAAAGGCAGACTGTTACACGGAGCTCTGAGAACAAAGGTGCACGCCCTAGGCGGGCTTGGGCAGAAGCAGCGTTCTCGAGCTCTTGGCTGCCGGCACACTGCTGGGTATGTGGCGCCCCTGCGGCGGCTTCTGGCCGCCGGCAAGTGAAAGCGCAGCAAGGCGTGGGCGAGGGCGGTGAACGAAGCGGCTATGTGCCGTCCTTGTGTGCACCACGTTAGAGGCTACTAGGAGAGGAAGGTGGTTGACTCTCGCTTGCCTTCCCAAGTGCCCTTAGCAGTCGGAAGGAGCAAGCTGAAGCACTGCTGCTTGTGCTGCTCCTTGGTTCCCTTGCAGCCCGCTCTGAAAGCATTGGCAGTCACTTCTAGGCGCCGAGTTGCACACACACAGCACCCCGCTAAGTGCCGCGGAGAAGGGAAATCCAGAGTGCAGCGAGGAGCTTGACGTGGCTTACGTGCAGTAAGGAGAAGGTGAACCTAAGCACAGCCTCTTCAATCTGGCCGCCTCTGCTCTGGTAGCAACTTTTGCAAGTCGGCAAAGGGAGACGCGAGTATGTAGAACGGAGGGCAGCGAGACGCCGTGTGTTATGCGCCCTTTCAGGGCTGCTGACAAGGGGCTACTTTAAGAACGCCTTCTTCGTCCTCGCGTCCTTCTCGCTTCGCTCTAGCTGCAAGGAGTACAGCACAGCGAAGGAGTGAGGACGGGCACTGCCCCAGCTTTTGTCCTGGCGTGCAACGGCTGTGTGCTGCTTTTCCAAGCAGCAAGAGCACTGAGAAGTGAAAGCGATTGTGAAGGAGCTCTTTGGCTGCTCGTGTGCTCTTCGCTGCACTGCGCCGCTCGCAAGCGGCTTCGTTCTTCGGCGTCTGCCGTCCGGAGAGAGCTGAACTGCAGCGGTCAGTTTCAGCTCTGCCCAACAGCGCGCTCTCAGTTCTGCGGACAAGCACGCCCTGTTGCCTTGGCTCCGAGTGCAAAGTCCCTAGCGAGCACTCACTCAGTGCAATGCACCCAGAAAGACGCTCTCGCTCGTCTTTCAAGGAGCGATTCCTAACAGCAGAAGCAGCAGAGGCACAAACTGGATGACGAGAAGGGACAATGTAGAACACGTCTCTGTCCTGGCACATTGTCGTGTGCGATACGTCCCTCCGGGTCTTCGGTCCTTGCGAAGCTCTATGTACTGCGAGCGCAGCTACTTGAAGCTGAGACGGACCGCGGAGCTAGCAGCGAATTCGGAGAGCGCTAAGCACGAAGTCAAGAAGCGAGACGTGTCCCTGCAATGCGGTGCTAAGAGCAGCTTCCTCGCGGCGGGGGCGAGCTCCGGCCACAAGACATTCTCGTCCTAGCAACGGATCTCTGTGAAGGGCGTAGGCGAAAAGCTTTCGATTTCCATTCGAACTGCGAGAAAGGCAGACTGTTACACGGAGCTCTGAGAACAAAGGTGCACGCCCTAGGCGGGCTTGGGCAGAAGCAGCGTTCTCGAGCTCTTGGCTGCCCGCACACTGCTGGGTATGTGGCGCCCCTGCGGCGGCTTCTGGCCGCCGGCAAGTGAAAGCGGAGCAAGGCGTGGGCGAGGGCGAGGGCGGTGAACGAAGCGGCTATGTGCCGTGCTTGTGTGCACCACGTCAGAGGCTACTAGGAGAGGAAGGTGGTTGACTCTCGCTTGCCTTCCCAAGTGCCCTTAGCAGTCGGAAGGAGCAAGCTGAAGCACTGCTGCTTGTGCTGCTCCTTGGTTCCCTTGCAGCCCGCTCTGAAAGCATTGGCGGTCACTTCTAGGCGCCGAGTTGCACACACACAGCACCACGCTAAGTGCCGCGGAGAAGGGAAATCCAGAGTGCAGCGAGGAGCTTGACGTGGCTTACGTGCAGTAAGGAGAAGGTGAACCTAAGCACAGCCTCTTCAATCTGGCCGCCTCTGCTCTGCTTGCAACTTTTGCAAGTCGGCAAAGGGAGACGCGAGTATGTAGAACGGAGGGCAGCGAGACGCCGTGTGTTATGCGCCCTTTCAGGGCTGCTGACAAGGGGCTACTTTAAGAACGCCTTCTTCGTCCTCGCGTCCTTCTCGCTTCGCTCTAGCTGCAAGGAGTACAGCACAGCGAAGGAGTGAGGACGGGCACTGCCCTAGCTTTTGTCCTGGCGTGCAACGGCTGTGTGCTGCTTTTCCAAGCAGCAAGAGCACTGAGAAGTGAAAGCGATTGTGAAGGAGCTCTTTGGCTGCTCGTGTGCTCTTCGCTGCACTGCGCCGCTCGCAAGCGGCTTCGTTCTTCGGCGTCTGCCGTCCGGAGAGAGCTGAACTGCAGCGGTCAGTTGCAGCTCTGCCCAACAGCGCGCTCTCAGTTCTGCGGACAAGCACGCCCTGTTGCCTTGGCTCCGAGTGCAAAGTCCCTAGCGAGCACTCACTCAGTGCAATGCACCCAGAAAGACGCTCTCGCTCGTCTTTCAAGGAGCGACTCCTAACAGCAGAAGCAGCAGAGGCACAAACTGGATGACGAGAAGGGACAATGTAGAACACGTCTCTGTCCTGGCACATTGTCGTGTGCGATACGTCCCTCCGGGTCTTCGGTCCTTGCGAAGCTCTATGTACTGCGAGCGCAGCTACTTGAAGCTGAGACGGACCGCGGAGCTAGCAGCGAATTCGGAGAGCGCTAAGCACGAAGTCAAGAAGCGAGACGTGTCCCTGCAACGCGGTGCTAAGAGCAGCTTCCTCGCGGCGGGGGCGAGCTCCGGCCACAAGACATTCTCGTCCTAGCAACGGATCTCTGTGAAGGGCGTAGGCGAAAAGCTTTCGATTTCCATTCGAACTGCGAGAAAGGCAGACTGTTACACGGAGCTCTGAGAACAAAGGTGCACGCCCTAGGCGGGCTTGGGCAGAAGCAGCGTTCTCGAGCTCTTGGCTGCCGGCACACTGCTGGGTATGTGGCGCCCCTGCGGCGGCTTCTGGCCGCCGGCAAGTGAAAGCGGAGCAAGGCGTGGGCGAGGGCGAGGGCGGTGAACGAAGCGGCTATGTGCCGTGCTTGTGTGCACCACGTCAGAGGCTACTAGGAGAGGAAGGTGGTTGACTCTCGCTTGCCTTCCCAAGTGCCCTTAGCAGTCGGAAGGAGCAAGCTGAAGCACTGCTGCTTGTGCTGCTCCTTGGTTCCCTTGCAGCCCGCTCTGAAAGCATTGGCGGTCACTTCTAGGCGCCGAGTTGCACACACACAGCACCACGCTAAGTGCCGCGGAGAAGGGAAATCCAGAGTGCAGCGAGGAGCTTGACGTGGCTTACGTGCAGTAAGGAGAAGGTGAACCTAAGCACAGCCTCTTCAATCTGGCCGCCTCTGCTCTGCTTGCAACTTTTGCAAGTCGGCAAAGGGAGACGCGAGTATGTAGAACGGAGGGCAGCGAGACGCCGTGTGTTATGCGCCCTTTCAGGGCTGCTGACAAGGGGCTACTTTAAGAACGCCTTCTTCGTCCTCGCGTCCTTCTCGCTTCGCTCTAGCTGCAAGGAGTACAGCACAGCGAAGGAGTGAGGACGGGCACTGCCCCAGCTTTTGCCCTGGCGTGCAACGGCTGTGTGCTGCTTTTCCAAGCAGCAAGAGCACTGAGAAGTGAAAGCGATTGTGAAGGAGCTCTTTGGCTGCTCGTGTGCTCTTCGCTGCACTGCGCCGCTCGCAAGCGGCTTCGTTCTTCGGCGTCTGCCGTCCGGAGAGAGCTGAACTGCAGCGGTCAGTTGCAGCTCTGCCCAACAGCGCGCTCTCAGTTCTGCGGACAAGCACGCCCTGTTGCCTTGGCTCCGAGTGCAAAGTCCCTAGCGAGCACTCACTCAGTGCAATGCACCCAGAAAGACGCTCTCGCTCGTCTTTCAAGGAGCGATTCCTAACAGCAGAAGCAGCAGAGGCACAAACAGGATGACGAGAAGGGACAATGTAGAACACGTCTCTGTCCTGGCACATTGTCGTGTGCGATACGTCCCTCCGGGTCTTCGGTCCTTGCGAAGCTCTATGTACTGCGAGCGCAGCTACTTGAAGCTGAGACGGACCGCGGAGCTAGCAGCGAATTCGGAGAGCGCTAAGCACGAAGTCAAGAAGCGAGACGTGTCCCTGCAATGCGGTGCTAAGAGCAGCTTCCTCGCGGCGGGGGCGAGCTCCGGCCACAAGACATTCTCGTCCTAGCAACGGATCTCTGTGAAGGGCGTAGGCGAAAAGCTTTCGATTTCCATTCGAACTGCGAGAAAGGCAGACTGTTACACGGAGCTCTGAGAACAAAGGTGCACGCCCTAGGCGGGCTTGGGCAGAAGCAGCGTTCTCGAGCTCTTGGCTGCCGGCACACTGCTGGGTATGTGGCGCCCCTGCGGCGGCTTCTGGCCGCCGACAAGTGAAAGCGGAGCAAGGCGTGGGCGAGGGCGAGGGCGGTGAACGAAGCGGCTATGTGCCGTGCTTGTGTGCACCACGTCAGAGGCTACTAGGAGAGGAAGGTGGTTGACTCTCGCTTGCCTTCCCAAGTGCCCTTAGCAGTCGGAAGGAGCAAGCTGAAGCACTGCTGCTTGTGCTGCTCCTTGGTTCCCTTGCAGCCCGCTCTGAAAGCATTGGCGGTCACTTCTAGGCGCCGAGTTGCACACACACAGCACCACGCTAAGTGCCGCGGAGAAGGGAAATCCAGAGTGCAGCGAGGAGCTTGACGTGGCTTACGTGCAGTAAGGAGAAGGTGAACCTAAGCACAGCCTCTTCAATCTGGCCGCCTCTGCTCTGGTAGCAACTTTTGCAAGTCGGCAAAGGGAGACGCGAGTATGTAGAACGGAGGGCAGCGAGACGCCGTGTGTTATGCGCCCTTTCAGGGCTGCTGACAAGGGGCTACTTTAAGAACGCCTTCTTCGTCCTCGCGTCCTTCTCGCTTCGCTCTAGCTGCAAGGAGTACAGCACAGCGAAGGAGTGAGGACGGGCACTGCCCCAGCTTTTGCCCTGGCGTGCAACGGCTGTGTGCTGCTTTTCCAAGCAGCAAGAGCACTGAGAAGTGAAAGCGATTGTGAAGGAGCTCTTTGGCTGCTCGTGTGCTCTTCGCTGCACTGCGCCGCTCGCAAGCGGCTTCGTTCTTCGGCGTCTGCCGTCCGGAGAGAGCTGAACTGCAGCGGTCAGTTTCAGCTCTGCCCAACAGCGCGCTCTCAGTTCTGCGGACAAGCACGCCCTGTTGCCTTGGCTCCGAGTGCAAAGTCCCTAGCGAGCACTCACTCAGTGCAATGCACCCAGAAAGACGCTCTCGCTCGTCTTTCAAGGAGCGATTCCTAACAGCAGAAGCAGCAGAGGCACAAACAGGATGACGAGAAGGGACAATGTAGAACACGTCTCTGTCCTGGCACATTGTCGTGTGCGATACGTCCCTCCGGGTCTTCGGTCCTTGCGAAGCTCTATGTACTGCGAGCGCAGCTACTTGAAGCTGAGACGGACCGCGGAGCTAGCAGCGAATTCGGAGAGCGCTAAGCACGAAGTCAAGAAGCGAGACGTGTCCCTGCAATGCGGTGCTAAGAGCAGCTTCCTCGCGGCGGGGGCGAGCTCCGGCCACAAGACATTCTCGTCCTAGCAACGGATCTCTGTGAAGGGCGTAGGCGAAAAGCTTTCGATTTCCATTCGAACTGCGAGAAAGGCAGACTGTTACACGGAGCTCTGAGAACAAAGGTGCACGCCCTAGGCGGGCTTGGGCAGAAGCAGCGTTCTCGAGCTCTTGGCTGCCGGCACACTGCTGGGTATGTGGCGCCCCTGCGGCGGCTTCTGGCCGCCGGCAAGTGAAAGCGCAGCAAGGCGTGGGCGAGGGCGGTGAACGAAGCGGCTATGTGCCGTCCTTGTGTGCACCACGTTAGAGGCTACTAGGAGAGGAAGGTGGTTGACTCTCGCTTGCCTTCCCAAGTGCCCTTAGCAGTCGGAAGGAGCAAGCTGAAGCACTGCTGCTTGTGCTGCTCCTTGGTTCCCTTGCAGCCCGCTCTGAAAGCATTGGCAGTCACTTCTAGGCGCCGAGTTGCACACACACAGCACCCCGCTAAGTGCCGCGGAGAAGGGAAATCCAGAGTGCAGCGAGGAGCTTGACGTGGCTTACGTGCAGTAAGGAGAAGGTGAACCTAAGCACAGCCTCTTCAATCTGGCCGCCTCTGCTCTGGTAGCAACTTTTGCAAGTCGGCAAAGGGAGACGCGAGTATGTAGAACGGAGGGCAGCGAGACGCCGTGTGTTATGCGCCCTTTCAGGGCTGCTGACAAGGGGCTACTTTAAGAACGCCTTCTTCGTCCTCGCGTCCTTCTCGCTTCGCTCTAGCTGCAAGGAGTACAGCACAGCGAAGGAGTGAGGACGGGCACTGCCCTAGCTTTTGTCCTGGCGTGCAACGGCTGTGTGCTGCTTTTCCAAGCAGCAAGAGCACTGAGAAGTGAAAGCGATTGTGAAGGAGCTCTTTGGCTGCTCGTGTGCTCTTCGCTGCACTGCGCCGCTCGCAAGCGGCTTCGTTCTTCGGCGTCTGCCGTCCGGAGAGAGCTGAACTGCAGCGGTCAGTTGCAGCTCTGCCCAACAGCGCGCTCTCAGTTCTGCGGACAAGCACGCCCTGTTGCCTTGGCTCCGAGTGCAAAGTCCCTAGCGAGCACTCACTCAGTGCAATGCACCCAGAAAGACGCTCTCGCTCGTCTTTCAAGGAGCGACTCCTAACAGCAGAAGCAGCAGAGGCACAAACTGGATGACGAGAAGGGACAATGTAGAACACGTCTCTGTCCTGGCACATTGTCGTGTGCGATACGTCCCTCCGGGTCTTCGGTCCTTGCGAAGCTCTATGTACTGCGAGCGCAGCTACTTGAAGCTGAGACGGACCGCGGAGCTAGCAGCGAATTCGGAGAGCGCTAAGCACGAAGTCAAGAAGCGAGACGTGTCCCTGCAACGCGGTGCTAAGAGCAGCTTCCTCGCGGCGGGGGCGAGCTCCGGCCACAAGACATTCTCGTCCTAGCAACGGATCTCTGTGAAGGGCGTAGGCGAAAAGCTTTCGATTTCCATTCGAACTGCGAGAAAGGCAGACTGTTACACGGAGCTCTGAGAACAAAGGTGCACGCCCTAGGCGGGCTTGGGCAGAAGCAGCGTTCTCGAGCTCTTGGCTGCCGGCACACTGCTGGGTATGTGGCGCCCCTGCGGCGGCTTCTGGCCGCCGGCAAGTGAAAGCGGAGCAAGGCGTGGGCGAGGGCGAGGGCGGTGAACGAAGCGGCTATGTGCCGTGCTTGTGTGCACCACGTCAGAGGCTACTAGGAGAGGAAGGTGGTTGACTCTCGCTTGCCTTCCCAAGTGCCCTTAGCAGTCGGAAGGAGCAAGCTGAAGCACTGCTGCTTGTGCTGCTCCTTGGTTCCCTTGCAGCCCGCTCTGAAAGCATTGGCGGTCACTTCTAGGCGCCGAGTTGCACACACACAGCACCACGCTAAGTGCCGCGGAGAAGGGAAATCCAGAGTGCAGCGAGGAGCTTGACGTGGCTTACGTGCAGTAAGGAGAAGGTGAACCTAAGCACAGCCTCTTCAATCTGGCCGCCTCTGCTCTGGTAGCAACTTTTGCAAGTCGGCAAAGGGAGACGCGAGTATGTAGAACGGAGGGCAGCGAGACGCCGTGTGTTATGCGCCCTTTCAGGGCTGCTGACAAGGGGCTACTTTAAGAACGCCTTCTTCGTCCTCGCGTCCTTCTCGCTTCGCTCTAGCTGCAAGGAGTACAGCACAGCGAAGGAGTGAGGACGGGCACTGCCCCAGCTTTTGCCCTGGCGTGCAACGGCTGTGTGCTGCTTTTCCAAGCAGCAAGAGCACTGAGAAGTGAAAGCGATTGTGAAGGAGCTCTTTGGCTGCTCGTGTGCTCTTCGCTGCACTGCGCCGCTCGCAAGCGGCTTCGTTCTTCGGCGTCTGCCGTCCGGAGAGAGCTGAACTGCAGCGGTCAGTTGCAGCTCTGCCCAACAGCGCGCTCTCAGTTCTGCGGACAAGCACGCCCTGTTGCCTTGGCTCCGAGTGCAAAGTCCCTAGCGAGCACTCACTCAGTGCAATGCACCCAGAAAGACGCTCTCGCTCGTCTTTCAAGGAGCGATTCCTAACAGCAGAAGCAGCAGAGGCACAAACAGGATGACGAGAAGGGACAATGTAGAACACGTCTCTGTCCTGGCACATTGTCGTGTGCGATACGTCCCTCCGGGTCTTCGGTCCTTGCGAAGCTCTATGTACTGCGAGCGCAGCTACTTGAAGCTGAGACGGACCGCGGAGCTAGCAGCGAATTCGGAGAGCGCTAAGCACGAAGTCAAGAAGCGAGACGTGTCCCTGCAATGCGGTGCTAAGAGCAGCTTCCTCGCGGCGGGGGCGAGCTCCGGCCACAAGACATTCTCGTCCTAGCAACGGATCTCTGTGAAGGGCGTAGGCGAAAAGCTTTCGATTTCCATTCGAACTGCGAGAAAGGCAGACTGTTACACGGAGCTCTGAGAACAAAGGTGCACGCCCTAGGCGGGCTTGGGCAGAAGCAGCGTTCTCGAGCTCTTGGCTGCCGGCACACTGCTGGGTATGTGGCGCCCCTGCGGCGGCTTCTGGCCGCCGACAAGTGAAAGCGGAGCAAGGCGTGGGCGAGGGCGAGGGCGGTGAACGAAGCGGCTATGTGCCGTGCTTGTGTGCACCACGTCAGAGGCTACTAGGAGAGGAAGGTGGTTGACTCTCGCTTGCCTTCCCAAGTGCCCTTAGCAGTCGGAAGGAGCAAGCTGAAGCACTGCTGCTTGTGCTGCTCCTTGGTTCCCTTGCAGCCCGCTCTGAAAGCATTGGCGGTCACTTCTAGGCGCCGAGTTGCACACACACAGCACCACGCTAAGTGCCGCGGAGAAGGGAAATCCAGAGTGCAGCGAGGAGCTTGACGTGGCTTACGTGCAGTAAGGAGAAGGTGAACCTAAGCACAGCCTCTTCAATCTGGCCGCCTCTGCTCTGGTAGCAACTTTTGCAAGTCGGCAAAGGGAGACGCGAGTATGTAGAACGGAGGGCAGCGAGACGCCGTGTGTTATGCGCCCTTTCAGGGCTGCTGACAAGGGGCTACTTTAAGAACGCCTTCTTCGTCCTCGCGTCCTTCTCGCTTCGCTCTAGCTGCAAGGAGTACAGCACAGCGAAGGAGTGAGGACGGGCACTGCCCCAGCTTTTGCCCTGGCGTGCAACGGCTGTGTGCTGCTTTTCCAAGCAGCAAGAGCACTGAGAAGTGAAAGCGATTGTGAAGGAGCTCTTTGGCTGCTCGTGTGCTCTTCGCTGCACTGCGCCGCTCGCAAGCGGCTTCGTTCTTCGGCGTCTGCCGTCCGGAGAGAGCTGAACTGCAGCGGTCAGTTTCAGCTCTGCCCAACAGCGCGCTCTCAGTTCTGCGGACAAGCACGCCCTGTTGCCTTGGCTCCGAGTGCAAAGTCCCTAGCGAGCACTCACTCAGTGCAATGCACCCAGAAAGACGCTCTCGCTCGTCTTTCAAGGAGCGACTCCTAACAGCAGAAGCAGCAGAGGCACAAACAGGATGACGAGAAGGGACAATGTAGAACACGTCTCTGTCCTGGCACATTGTCGTGTGCGATACGTCCCTCCGGGTCTTCGGTCCTTGCGAAGCTCTATGTACTGCGAGCGCAGCTACTTGAAGCTGAGACGGACCGCGGAGCTAGCAGCGAATTCGGAGAGCGCTAAGCACGAAGTCAAGAAGCGAGACGTGTCCCTGCAATGCGGTGCTAAGAGCAGCTTCCTCGCGGCGGGGGCGAGCTCCGGCCACAAGACATTCTCGTCCTAGCAACGGATCTCTGTGAAGGGCGTAGGCGAAAAGCTTTCGATTTCCATTCGAACTGCGAGAAAGGCAGACTGTTACACGGAGCTCTGAGAACAAAGGTGCACGCCCTAGGCGGGCTTGGGCAGAAGCAGCGTTCTCGAGCTCTTGGCTGCCGGCACACTGCTGGGTATGTGGCGCCCCTGCGGCGGCTTCTGGCCGCCGGCAAGTGAAAGCGCAGCAAGGCGTGGGCGAGGGCGGTGAACGAAGCGGCTATGTGCCGTCCTTGTGTGCACCACGTTAGAGGCTACTAGGAGAGGAAGGTGGTTGACTCTCGCTTGCCTTCCCAAGTGCCCTTAGCAGTCGGAAGGAGCAAGCTGAAGCACTGCTGCTTGTGCTGCTCCTTGGTTCCCTTGCAGCCCGCTCTGAAAGCATTGGCAGTCACTTCTAGGCGCCGAGTTGCACACACACAGCACCCCGCTAAGTGCCGCGGAGAAGGGAAATCCAGAGTGCAGCGAGGAGCTTGACGTGGCTTACGTGCAGTAAGGAGAAGGTGAACCTAAGCACAGCCTCTTCAATCTGGCCGCCTCTGCTCTGGTAGCAACTTTTGCAAGTCGGCAAAGGGAGACGCGAGTATGTAGAACGGAGGGCAGCGAGACGCCGTGTGTTATGCGCCCTTTCAGGGCTGCTGACAAGGGGCTACTTTAAGAACGCCTTCTTCGTCCTCGCGTCCTTCTCGCTTCGCTCTAGCTGCAAGGAGTACAGCACAGCGAAGGAGTGAGGACGGGCACTGCCCTAGCTTTTGTCCTGGCGTGCAACGGCTGTGTGCTGCTTTTCCAAGCAGCAAGAGCACTGAGAAGTGAAAGCGATTGTGAAGGAGCTCTTTGGCTGCTCGTGTGCTCTTCGCTGCACTGCGCCGCTCGCAAGCGGCTTCGTTCTTCGGCGTCTGCCGTCCGGAGAGAGCTGAACTGCAGCGGTCAGTTGCAGCTCTGCCCAACAGCGCGCTCTCAGTTCTGCGGACAAGCACGCCCTGTTGCCTTGGCTCCGAGTGCAAAGTCCCTAGCGAGCACTCACTCAGTGCAATGCACCCAGAAAGACGCTCTCGCTCGTCTTTCAAGGAGCGATTCCTAACAGCAGAAGCAGCAGAGGCACAAACTGGATGACGAGAAGGGACAATGTAGAACACGTCTCTGTCCTGGCACATTGTCGTGTGCGATACGTCCCTCCGGGTCTTCGGTCCTTGCGAAGCTCTATGTACTGCGAGCGCAGCTACTTGAAGCTGAGACGGACCGCGGAGCTAGCAGCGAATTCGGAGAGCGCTAAGCACGAAGTCAAGAAGCGAGACGTGTCCCTGCAATGCGGTGCTAAGAGCAGCTTCCTCGCGGCGGGGGCGAGCTCCGGCCACAAGACATTCTCGTCCTAGCAACGGATCTCTGTGAAGGGCGTAGGCGAAAAGCTTTCGATTTCCATTCGAACTGCGAGAAAGGCAGACTGTTACACGGAGCTCTGAGAACAAAGGTGCACGCCCTAGGCGGGCTTGGGCAGAAGCAGCGTTCTCGAGCTCTTGGCTGCCCGCACACTGCTGGGTATGTGGCGCCCCTGCGGCGGCTTCTGGCCGCCGGCAAGTGAAAGCGGAGCAAGGCGTGGGCGAGGGCGAGGGCGGTGAACGAAGCGGCTATGTGCCGTGCTTGTGTGCACCACGTCAGAGGCTACTAGGAGAGGAAGGTGGTTGACTCTCGCTTGCCTTCCCAAGTGCCCTTAGCAGTCGGAAGGAGCAAGCTGAAGCACTGCTGCTTGTGCTGCTCCTTGGTTCCCTTGCAGCCCGCTCTGAAAGCATTGGCGGTCACTTCTAGGCGCCGAGTTGCACACACACAGCACCACGCTAAGTGCCGCGGAGAAGGGAAATCCAGAGTGCAGCGAGGAGCTTGACGTGGCTTACGTGCAGTAAGGAGAAGGTGAACCTAAGCACAGCCTCTTCAATCTGGCCGCCTCTGCTCTGCTTGCAACTTTTGCAAGTCGGCAAAGGGAGACGCGAGTATGTAGAACGGAGGGCAGCGAGACGCCGTGTGTTATGCGCCCTTTCAGGGCTGCTGACAAGGGGCTACTTTAAGAACGCCTTCTTCGTCCTCGCGTCCTTCTCGCTTCGCTCTAGCTGCAAGGAGTACAGCACAGCGAAGGAGTGAGGACGGGCACTGCCCCAGCTTTTGTCCTGGCGTGCAACGGCTGTGTGCTGCTTTTCCAAGCAGCAAGAGCACTGAGAAGTGAAAGCGATTGTGAAGGAGCTCTTTGGCTGCTCGTGTGCTCTTCGCTGCACAGCGCCGCTCGCAAGCGGCTTCGTTCTTCGGCGTCTGCCGTCCGGAGAGAGCTGAACTGCAGCGGTCAGTTTCAGCTCTGCCCAACAGCGCGCTCTCAGTTCTGCGGACAAGCACGCCCTGTTGCCTTGGCTCCGAGTGCAAAGTCCCTAGCGAGCACTCACTCAGTGCAATGCACCCAGAAAGACGCTCTCGCTCGTCTTTCAAGGAGCGATTCCTAACAGCAGAAGCAGCAGAGGCACAAACTGGATGACGAGAAGGGACAATGTAGAACACGTCTCTGTCCTGGCACATTGTCGTGTGCGATACGTCCCTCCGGGTCTTCGGTCCTTGCGAAGCTCTATGTACTGCGAGCGCAGCTACTTGAAGCTGAGACGGACCGCGGAGCTAGCAGCGAATTCGGAGAGCGCTAAGCACGAAGTCAAGAAGCGAGACGTGTCCCTGCAATGCGGTGCTAAGAGCAGCTTCCTCGCGGCGGGGGCGAGCTCCGGCCACAAGACATTCTCGTCCTAGCAACGGATCTCTGTGAAGGGCGTAGGCGAAAAGCTTTCGATTTCCATTCGAACTGCGAGAAAGGCAGACTGTTACACGGAGCTCTGAGAACAAAGGTGCACGCCCTAGGCGGGCTTGGGCAGAAGCAGCGTTCTCGAGCTCTTGGCTGCCGGCACACTGCTGGGTATGTGGCGCCCCTGCGGCGGCTTCTGGCCGCCGGCAAGTGAAAGCGGAGCAAGGCGTGGGCGAGGGCGAGGGCGGTGAACGAAGCGGCTATGTGCCGTGCTTGTGTGCACCACGTCAGAGGCTACTAGGAGAGGAAGGTGGTTGACTCTCGCTTGCCTTCCCAAGTGCCCTTAGCAGTCGGAAGGAGCAAGCTGAAGCACTGCTGCTTGTGCTGCTCCTTGGTTCCCTTGCAGCCCGCTCTGAAAGCATTGGCGGTCACTTCTAGGCGCCGAGTTGCACACATACAGCACCACGCTAAGTGCCGCGGAGAAGGGAAATCCAGAGTGCAGCGAGGAGCTTGACGTGGCTTACGTGCAGTAAGGAGAAGGTGAACCTAAGCACAGCCTCTTCAATCTGGCCGCCTCTGCTCTGCTTGCAACTTTTGCAAGTCGGCAAAGGGAGACGCGAGTATGTAGAACGGAGGGCAGCGAGACGCCGTGTGTTATGCGCCCTTTCAGGGCTGCTGACAAGGGGCTACTTTAAGAACGCCTTCTTCGTCCTCGCGTCCTTCTCGCTTCGCTCTAGCTGCAAGGAGTACAGCACAGCGAAGGAGTGAGGACGGGCACTGCCCCAGCTTTTGCCCTGGCGTGCAACGGCTGTGTGCTGCTTTTCCAAGCAGCAAGAGCACTGAGAAGTGAAAGCGATTGTGAAGGAGCTCTTTGGCTGCTCGTGTGCTCTTCGCTGCACTGCGCCGCTCGCAAGCGGCTTCGTTCTTCGGCGTCTGCCGTCCGGAGAGAGCTGAACTGCAGCGGTCAGTTGCAGCTCTGCCCAACAGCGCGCTCTCAGTTCTGCGGACAAGCACGCCCTGTTGCCTTGGCTCCGAGTGCAAAGTCCCTAGCGAGCACTCACTCAGTGCAATGCACCCAGAAAGACGCTCTCGCTCGTCTTTCAAGGAGCGATTCCTAACAGCAGAAGCAGCAGAGGCACAAACAGGATGACGAGAAGGGACAATGTAGAACACGTCTCTGTCCTGGCACATTGTCGTGTGCGATACGTCCCTCCGGGTCTTCGGTCCTTGCGAAGCTCTATGTACTGCGAGCGCAGCTACTTGAAGCTGAGACGGACCGCGGAGCTAGCAGCGAATTCGGAGAGCGCTAAGCACGAAGTCAAGAAGCGAGACGTGTCCCTGCAATGCGGTGCTAAGAGCAGCTTCCTCGCGGCGGGGGCGAGCTCCGGCCACAAGACATTCTCGTCCTAGCAACGGATCTCTGTGAAGGGCGTAGGCGAAAAGCTTTCGATTTCCATTCGAACTGCGAGAAAGGCAGACTGTTACACGGAGCTCTGAGAACAAAGGTGCACGCCCTAGGCGGGCTTGGGCAGAAGCAGCGTTCTCGAGCTCTTGGCTGCCGGCACACTGCTGGGTATGTGGCGCCCCTGCGGCGGCTTCTGGCCGCCGACAAGTGAAAGCGGAGCAAGGCGTGGGCGAGGGCGAGGGCGGTGAACGAAGCGGCTATGTGCCGTGCTTGTGTGCACCACGTCAGAGGCTACTAGGAGAGGAAGGTGGTTGACTCTCGCTTGCCTTCCCAAGTGCCCTTAGCAGTCGGAAGGAGCAAGCTGAAGCACTGCTGCTTGTGCTGCTCCTTGGTTCCCTTGCAGCCCGCTCTGAAAGCATTGGCGGTCACTTCTAGGCGCCGAGTTGCACACACACAGCACCACGCTAAGTGCCGCGGAGAAGGGAAATCCAGAGTGCAGCGAGGAGCTTGACGTGGCTTACGTGCAGTAAGGAGAAGGTGAACCTAAGCACAGCCTCTTCAATCTGGCCGCCTCTGCTCTGGTAGCAACTTTTGCAAGTCGGCAAAGGGAGACGCGAGTATGTAGAACGGAGGGCAGCGAGACGCCGTGTGTTATGCGCCCTTTCAGGGCTGCTGACAAGGGGCTACTTTAAGAACGCCTTCTTCGTCCTCGCGTCCTTCTCGCTTCGCTCTAGCTGCAAGGAGTACAGCACAGCGAAGGAGTGAGGACGGGCACTGCCCCAGCTTTTGCCCTGGCGTGCAACGGCTGTGTGCTGCTTTTCCAAGCAGCAAGAGCACTGAGAAGTGAAAGCGATTGTGAAGGAGCTCTTTGGCTGCTCGTGTGCTCTTCGCTGCACTGCGCCGCTCGCAAGCGGCTTCGTTCTTCGGCGTCTGCCGTCCGGAGAGAGCTGAACTGCAGCGGTCAGTTTCAGCTCTGCCCAACAGCGCGCTCTCAGTTCTGCGGACAAGCACGCCCTGTTGCCTTGGCTCCGAGTGCAAAGTCCCTAGCGAGCACTCACTCAGTGCAATGCACCCAGAAAGACGCTCTCGCTCGTCTTTCAAGGAGCGACTCCTAACAGCAGAAGCAGCAGAGGCACAAACAGGATGACGAGAAGGGACAATGTAGAACACGTCTCTGTCCTGGCACATTGTCGTGTGCGATACGTCCCTCCGGGTCTTCGGTCCTTGCGAAGCTCTATGTACTGCGAGCGCAGCTACTTGAAGCTGAGACGGACCGCGGAGCTAGCAGCGAATTCGGAGAGCGCTAAGCACGAAGTCAAGAAGCGAGACGTGTCCCTGCAATGCGGTGCTAAGAGCAGCTTCCTCGCGGCGGGGGCGAGCTCCGGCCACAAGACATTCTCGTCCTAGCAACGGATCTCTGTGAAGGGCGTAGGCGAAAAGCTTTCGATTTCCATTCGAACTGCGAGAAAGGCAGACTGTTACACGGAGCTCTGAGAACAAAGGTGCACGCCCTAGGCGGGCTTGGGCAGAAGCAGCGTTCTCGAGCTCTTGGCTGCCGGCACACTGCTGGGTATGTGGCGCCCCTGCGGCGGCTTCTGGCCGCCGGCAAGTGAAAGCGCAGCAAGGCGTGGGCGAGGGCGGTGAACGAAGCGGCTATGTGCCGTCCTTGTGTGCACCACGTTAGAGGCTACTAGGAGAGGAAGGTGGTTGACTCTCGCTTGCCTTCCCAAGTGCCCTTAGCAGTCGGAAGGAGCAAGCTGAAGCACTGCTGCTTGTGCTGCTCCTTGGTTCCCTTGCAGCCCGCTCTGAAAGCATTGGCAGTCACTTCTAGGCGCCGAGTTGCACACACACAGCACCCCGCTAAGTGCCGCGGAGAAGGGAAATCCAGAGTGCAGCGAGGAGCTTGACGTGGCTTACGTGCAGTAAGGAGAAGGTGAACCTAAGCACAGCCTCTTCAATCTGGCCGCCTCTGCTCTGGTAGCAACTTTTGCAAGTCGGCAAAGGGAGACGCGAGTATGTAGAACGGAGGGCAGCGAGACGCCGTGTGTTATGCGCCCTTTCAGGGCTGCTGACAAGGGGCTACTTTAAGAACGCCTTCTTCGTCCTCGCGTCCTTCTCGCTTCGCTCTAGCTGCAAGGAGTACAGCACAGCGAAGGAGTGAGGACGGGCACTGCCCTAGCTTTTGTCCTGGCGTGCAACGGCTGTGTGCTGCTTTTCCAAGCAGCAAGAGCACTGAGAAGTGAAAGCGATTGTGAAGGAGCTCTTTGGCTGCTCGTGTGCTCTTCGCTGCACTGCGCCGCTCGCAAGCGGCTTCGTTCTTCGGCGTCTGCCGTCCGGAGAGAGCTGAACTGCAGCGGTCAGTTGCAGCTCTGCCCAACAGCGCGCTCTCAGTTCTGCGGACAAGCACGCCCTGTTGCCTTGGCTCCGAGTGCAAAGTCCCTAGCGAGCACTCACTCAGTGCAATGCACCCAGAAAGACGCTCTCGCTCGTCTTTCAAGGAGCGATTCCTAACAGCAGAAGCAGCAGAGGCACAAACTGGATGACGAGAAGGGACAATGTAGAACACGTCTCTGTCCTGGCACATTGTCGTGTGCGATACGTCCCTCCGGGTCTTCGGTCCTTGCGAAGCTCTATGTACTGCGAGCGCAGCTACTTGAAGCTGAGACGGACCGCGGAGCTAGCAGCGAATTCGGAGAGCGCTAAGCACGAAGTCAAGAAGCGAGACGTGTCCCTGCAATGCGGTGCTAAGAGCAGCTTCCTCGCGGCGGGGGCGAGCTCCGGCCACAAGACATTCTCGTCCTAGCAACGGATCTCTGTGAAGGGCGTAGGCGAAAAGCTTTCGATTTCCATTCGAACTGCGAGAAAGGCAGACTGTTACACGGAGCTCTGAGAACAAAGGTGCACGCCCTAGGCGGGCTTGGGCAGAAGCAGCGTTCTCGAGCTCTTGGCTGCCCGCACACTGCTGGGTATGTGGCGCCCCTGCGGCGGCTTCTGGCCGCCGGCAAGTGAAAGCGGAGCAAGGCGTGGGCGAGGGCGAGGGCGGTGAACGAAGCGGCTATGTGCCGTGCTTGTGTGCACCACGTCAGAGGCTACTAGGAGAGGAAGGTGGTTGACTCTCGCTTGCCTTCCCAAGTGCCCTTAGCAGTCGGAAGGAGCAAGCTGAAGCACTGCTGCTTGTGCTGCTCCTTGGTTCCCTTGCAGCCCGCTCTGAAAGCATTGGCGGTCACTTCTAGGCGCCGAGTTGCACACACACAGCACCACGCTAAGTGCCGCGGAGAAGGGAAATCCAGAGTGCAGCGAGGAGCTTGACGTGGCTTACGTGCAGTAAGGAGAAGGTGAACCTAAGCACAGCCTCTTCAATCTGGCCGCCTCTGCTCTGCTTGCAACTTTTGCAAGTCGGCAAAGGGAGACGCGAGTATGTAGAACGGAGGGCAGCGAGACGCCGTGTGTTATGCGCCCTTTCAGGGCTGCTGACAAGGGGCTACTTTAAGAACGCCTTCTTCGTCCTCGCGTCCTTCTCGCTTCGCTCTAGCTGCAAGGAGTACAGCACAGCGAAGGAGTGAGGACGGGCACTGCCCTAGCTTTTGTCCTGGCGTGCAACGGCTGTGTGCTGCTTTTCCAAGCAGCAAGAGCACTGAGAAGTGAAAGCGATTGTGAAGGAGCTCTTTGGCTGCTCGTGTGCTCTTCGCTGCACTGCGCCGCTCGCAAGCGGCTTCGTTCTTCGGCGTCTGCCGTCCGGAGAGAGCTGAACTGCAGCGGTCAGTTGCAGCTCTGCCCAACAGCGCGCTCTCAGTTCTGCGGACAAGCACGCCCTGTTGCCTTGGCTCCGAGTGCAAAGTCCCTAGCGAGCACTCACTCAGTGCAATGCACCCAGAAAGACGCTCTCGCTCGTCTTTCAAGGAGCGACTCCTAACAGCAGAAGCAGCAGAGGCACAAACTGGATGACGAGAAGGGACAATGTAGAACACGTCTCTGTCCTGGCACATTGTCGTGTGCGATACGTCCCTCCGGGTCTTCGGTCCTTGCGAAGCTCTATGTACTGCGAGCGCAGCTACTTGAAGCTGAGACGGACCGCGGAGCTAGCAGCGAATTCGGAGAGCGCTAAGCACGAAGTCAAGAAGCGAGACGTGTCCCTGCAATGCGGTGCTAAGAGCAGCTTCCTCGCGGCGGGGGCGAGCTCCGGCCACAAGACATTCTCGTCCTAGCAACGGATCTCTGTGAAGGGCGTAGGCGAAAAGCTTTCGATTTCCATTCGAACTGCGAGAAAGGCAGACTGTTACACGGAGCTCTGAGAACAAAGGTGCACGCCCTAGGCGGGCTTGGGCAGAAGCAGCGTTCTCGAGCTCTTGGCTGCCGGCACACTGCTGGGTATGTGGCGCCCCTGCGGCGGCTTCTGGCCGCCGGCAAGTGAAAGCGGAGCAAGGCGTGGGCGAGGGCGAGGGCGGTGAACGAAGCGGCTATGTGCCGTGCTTGTGTGCACCACGTCAGAGGCTACTAGGAGAGGAAGGTGGTTGACTCTCGCTTGCCTTCCCAAGTGCCCTTAGCAGTCGGAAGGAGCAAGCTGAAGCACTGCTGCTTGTGCTGCTCCTTGGTTCCCTTGCAGCCCGCTCTGAAAGCATTGGCGGTCACTTCTAGGCGCCGAGTTGCACACACACAGCACCACGCTAAGTGCCGCGGAGAAGGGAAATCCAGAGTGCAGCGAGGAGCTTGACGTGGCTTACGTGCAGTAAGGAGAAGGTGAACCTAAGCACAGCCTCTTCAATCTGGCCGCCTCTGCTCTGCTTGCAACTTTTGCAAGTCGGCAAAGGGAGACGCGAGTATGTAGAACGGAGGGCAGCGAGACGCCGTGTGTTATGCGCCCTTTCAGGGCTGCTGACAAGGGGCTACTTTAAGAACGCCTTCTTCGTCCTCGCGTCCTTCTCGCTTCGCTCTAGCTGCAAGGAGTACAGCACAGCGAAGGAGTGAGGACGGGCACTGCCCCAGCTTTTGCCCTGGCGTGCAACGGCTGTGTGCTGCTTTTCCAAGCAGCAAGAGCACTGAGAAGTGAAAGCGATTGTGAAGGAGCTCTTTGGCTGCTCGTGTGCTCTTCGCTGCACTGCGCCGCTCGCAAGCGGCTTCGTTCTTCGGCGTCTGCCGTCCGGAGAGAGCTGAACTGCAGCGGTCAGTTGCAGCTCTGCCCAACAGCGCGCTCTCAGTTCTGCGGACAAGCACGCCCTGTTGCCTTGGCTCCGAGTGCAAAGTCCCTAGCGAGCACTCACTCAGTGCAATGCACCCAGAAAGACGCTCTCGCTCGTCTTTCAAGGAGCGATTCCTAACAGCAGAAGCAGCAGAGGCACAAACAGGATGACGAGAAGGGACAATGTAGAACACGTCTCTGTCCTGGCACATTGTCGTGTGCGATACGTCCCTCCGGGTCTTCGGTCCTTGCGAAGCTCTATGTACTGCGAGCGCAGCTACTTGAAGCTGAGACGGACCGCGGAGCTAGCAGCGAATTCGGAGAGCGCTAAGCACGAAGTCAAGAAGCGAGACGTGTCCCTGCAATGCGGTGCTAAGAGCAGCTTCCTCGCGGCGGGGGCGAGCTCCGGCCACAAGACATTCTCGTCCTAGCAACGGATCTCTGTGAAGGGCGTAGGCGAAAAGCTTTCGATTTCCATTCGAACTGCGAGAAAGGCAGACTGTTACACGGAGCTCTGAGAACAAAGGTGCACGCCCTAGGCGGGCTTGGGCAGAAGCAGCGTTCTCGAGCTCTTGGCTGCCGGCACACTGCTGGGTATGTGGCGCCCCTGCGGCGGCTTCTGGCCGCCGGCAAGTGAAAGCGGAGCAAGGCGTGGGCGAGGGCGAGGGCGGTGAACGAAGCGGCTATGTGCCGTGCTTGTGTGCACCACGTCAGAGGCTACTAGGAGAGGAAGGTGGTTGACTCTCGCTTGCCTTCCCAAGTGCCCTTAGCAGTCGGAAGGAGCAAGCTGAAGCACTGCTGCTTGTGCTGCTCCTTGGTTCCCTTGCAGCCCGCTGTGAAAGCATTGGCAGTCACTTCTAGGCGCCGAGTTGCACACACACAGCACCACGCTAAGTGCCGCGGAGAAGGGAAATCCAGAGTGCAGCGAGGAGCTTGACGTGGCTTACGTGCAGTAAGGAGAAGGTGAACCTAAGCACAGCCTCTTCAATCTGGCCGCCTCTGCTCTGCTTGCAACTTTTGCAAGTCGGCAAAGGGAGACGCGAGTATGTAGAACGGAGGGCAGCGAGACGCCGTGTGTTATGCGCCCTTTCAGGGCTGCTGACAAGGGGCTACTTTAAGAACGCCTTCTTCGTCCTCGCGTCCTTCTCGCTTCGCTCTAGCTGCAAGGAGTACAGCACAGCGAAGGTGTGAGGAAAGGCACTGCCCCAGCTTTTGCCCTGGCGTGCAACGGCTGTGTGCAGCTTTTCCAAGCAGCAAGAGCACTGAGAAGTGAAAGCGATTGTGAAGGAGCTCTTTGGCTGCTCGTGTGCTCTTCGCTGCACTGCGCCGCTCGCAAGCGGCTTCGTTCTTCGGCGTCTGCCGTCCGGAGAGAGCTGAACTGCAGCGGTCAGTTGCAGCTCTGCCCAACAGCGCGCTCTCAGTTCTGCGGACAAGCACGCCCTGTTGCCTTGGCTCCGAGTGCAAAGTCCCTAGCGAGCACTCACTCAGTGCAATGCACCCAGAAAGACGCTCTCGCTCGTCTTTCAAGGAGCGATTCCTAACAGCAGAAGCAGCAGAGGCACAAACAGGATGACGAGAAGGGACAATGTAGAACACGTCTCTGTCCTGGCACATTGTCGTGTGCGATACGTCCCTCCGGGTCTTCGGTCCTTGCGAAGCTCTATGTACTGCGAGCGCAGCTACTTGAAGCTGAGACGGACCGCGGAGCTAGCAGCGAATTCGGAGAGCGCTAAGCACGAAGTCAAGAAGCGAGACGTGTCCCTGCAATGCGGTGCTAAGAGCAGCTTCCTCGCGGCGGGGGCGAGCTCCGGCCACAAGACATTCTCGTCCTAGCAACGGATCTCTGTGAAGGGCGTAGGCGAAAAGCTTTCGATTTCCATTCGAACTGCGAGAAAGGCAGACTGTTACACGGAGCTCTGAGAACAAAGGTGCACGCCCTAGGCGGGCTTGGGCAGAAGCAGCGTTCTCGAGCTCTTGGCTGCCGGCACACTGCTGGGTATGTGGCGCCCCTGCGGCGGCTTCTGGCCGCCGGCAAGTGAAAGCGGAGCAAGGCGTGGGCGAGGGCGAGGGCGGTGAACGAAGCGGCTATGTGCCGTGCTTGTGTGCACCACGTCAGAGGCTACTAGGAGAGGAAGGTGGTTGACTCTCGCTTGCCTTCCCAAGTGCCCTTAGCAGTCGGAAGGAGCAAGCTGAAGCACTGCTGCTTGTGCTGCTCCTTGGTTCCCTTGCAGTCCGCTGTGAAAGCATTGGCAGTCACTTCTAGGCGCCGAGTTGCACACACACAGCACCCCGCTAAGTGCCGCGGAGAAGGGAAATCCAGAGTGCAGCGAGGAGCTTGACGTGGCTTACGTGCAGTAAGGAGAAGGTGAACCTAAGCACAGCCTCTTCAATCTGGCCGCCTCTGCTCTGGTTGCAACTTTTGCAAGTCAGCAAAGGGAGACGCGAGTATGTAGAACGGAGGGCAGCGAGACGCCGTGTGTTATGCGCCCTTTCAGGGCTGCTGACAAGGGGCTACTTTAAGAACGCCTTCTTCGTCCTCGCGTCCTTCTCGCTTCGCTCTAGCTGCAAGGAGTACAGCACAGCGAAGGAGTGAGGACGGGCACTGCCCTAGCTTTTGTCCTGGCGTGCAACGGCTGTGTGCTGCTTTTCCAAGCAGCAAGAGCACTGAGAAGTGAAAGCGATTGTGAAGGAGCTCTTTGGCTGCTCGTGTGCTCTTCGCTGCACTGCGCCGCTCGCAAGCGGCTTCGTTCTTCGGCGTCTGCCGTCCGGAGAGAGCTGAACTGCAGCGGTCAGTTTCAGCTCTGCCCAACAGCGCGCTCTCAGTTCTGCGGACAAGCACGCCCTGTTGCCTTGGCTCCGAGTGCAAAGTCCCTAGCGAGCACTCACTCAGTGCAATGCACCCAGAAAGACGCTCTCGCTCGTCTTTCAAGGAGCGATTCCTAACAGCAGAAGCAGCAGAGGCACAAACAGGATGACGAGAAGGGACAATGTAGAACACGTCTCTGTCCTGGCACATTGTCGTGTGCGATACGTCCCTCCGGGTCTTCGGTCCTTGCGAAGCTCTATGTACTGCGAGCGCAGCTACTTGAAGCTGAGACGGACCGCGGAGCTAGCAGCGAATTCGGAGAGCGCTAAGCACGAAGTCAAGAAGCGAGACGTGTCCCTGCAATGCGGTGCTAAGAGCAGCTTCCTCGCGGCGGGGGCGAGCTCCGGCCACAAGACATTCTCGTCCTAGCAACGGATCTCTGTGAAGGGCGTAGGCGAAAAGCTTTCGATTTCCATTCGAACTGCGAGAAAGGCAGACTGTTACACGGAGCTCTGAGAACAAAGGTGCACGCCCTAGGCGGGCTTGGGCAGAAGCAGCGTTCTCGAGCTCTTGGCTGCCGGCACACTGCTGGGTATGTGGCGCCCCTGCGGCGGCTTCTGGCCGCCGGCAAGTGAAAGCGGAGCAAGGCGTGGGCGAGGGCGAGGGCGGTGAACGAAGCGGCTATGTGCCGTGCTTGTGTGCACCACGTCAGAGGCTACTAGGAGAGGAAGGTGGTTGACTCTCGCTTGCCTTCCCAAGTGCCCTTAGCAGTCGGAAGGAGCAAGCTGAAGCACTGCTGCTTGTGCTGCTCCTTGGTTCCCTTGCAGCCCGCTCTGAAAGCATTGGCGGTCACTTCTAGGCGCCGAGTTGCACACACACAGCACCACGCTAAGTGCCGCGGAGAAGGGAAATCCAGAGTGCAGCGAGGAGCTTGACGTGGCTTACGTGCAGTAAGGAGAAGGTGAACCTAAGCACAGCCTCTTCAATCTGGCCGCCTCTGCTCTGCTTGCAACTTTTGCAAGTCGGCAAAGGGAGACGCGAGTATGTAGAACGGAGGGCAGCGAGACGCCGTGTGTTATGCGCCCTTTCAGGGCTGCTGACAAGGGGCTACTTTAAGAACGCCTTCTTCGTCCTCGCGTCCTTCTCGCTTCGCTCTAGCTGCAAGGAGTACAGCACAGCGAAGGAGTGAGGACGGGCACTGCCCCAGCTTTTGCCCTGGCGTGCAACGGCTGTGTGCTGCTTTTCCAAGCAGCAAGAGCACTGAGAAGTGAAAGCGATTGTGAAGGAGCTCTTTGGCTGCTCGTGTGCTCTTCGCTGCACTGCGCCGCTCGCAAGCGGCTTCGTTCTTCGGCGTCTGCCGTCCGGAGAGAGCTGAACTGCAGCGGTCAGTTTCAGCTCTGCCCAACAGCGCGCTCTCAGTTCTGCGGACAAGCACGCCCTGTTGCCTTGGCTCCGAGTGCAAAGTCCCTAGCGAGCACTCACTCAGTGCAATGCACCCAGAAAGACGCTCTCGCTCGTCTTTCAAGGAGCGATTCCTAACAGCAGAAGCAGCAGAGGCACAAACAGGATGACGAGAAGGGACAATGTAGAACACGTCTCTGTCCTGGCACATTGTCGTGTGCGATACGTCCCTCCGGGTCTTCGGTCCTTGCGAAGCTCTATGTACTGCGAGCGCAGCTACTTGAAGCTGAGACGGACCGCGGAGCTAGCAGCGAATTCGGAGAGCGCTAAGCACGAAGTCAAGAAGCGAGACGTGTCCCTGCAATGCGGTGCTAAGAGCAGCTTCCTCGCGGCGGGGGCGAGCTCCGGCCACAAGACATTCTCGTCCTAGCAACGGATCTCTGTGAAGGGCGTAGGCGAAAAGCTTTCGATTTCCATTCGAACTGCGAGAAAGGCAGACTGTTACACGGAGCTCTGAGAACAAAGGTGCACGCCCTAGGCGGGCTTGGGCAGAAGCAGCGTTCTCGAGCTCTTGGCTGCCGGCACACTGCTGGGTATGTGGCGCCCCTGCGGCGGCTTCTGGCCGCCGACAAGTGAAAGCGGAGCAAGGCGTGGGCGAGGGCGAGGGCGGTGAACGAAGCGGCTATGTGCCGTGCTTGTGTGCACCACGTCAGAGGCTACTAGGAGAGGAAGGTGGTTGACTCTCGCTTGCCTTCCCAAGTGCCCTTAGCAGTCGGAAGGAGCAAGCTGAAGCACTGCTGCTTGTGCTGCTCCTTGGTTCCCTTGCAGCCCGCTCTGAAAGCATTGGCGGTCACTTCTAGGCGCCGAGTTGCACACACACAGCACCACGCTAAGTGCCGCGGAGAAGGGAAATCCAGAGTGCAGCGAGGAGCTTGACGTGGCTTACGTGCAGTAAGGAGAAGGTGAACCTAAGCACAGCCTCTTCAATCTGGCCGCCTCTGCTCTGGTTGCAACTTTTGCAAGTCAGCAAAGGGAGACGCGAGTATGTAGAACGGAGGGCAGCTAGACGCCGTGTGTTATGCGCCCTTTCAGGGCTGCTGCCAGGGGGCTACTTTAAGAACGCCTTCTTCGTCCTCGCGTCCTTCTCGCTTCGCTCTAGCTGTAAGGAGTACAGCACAGCGAAGGAGTGAGGACGGGCACTGCCCCAGCTTTTGCCCTGGCGTGCAACGGCTGTGTGCTGCTTTTCCAAGCAGCAAGAGCACTGAGAAGTGAAAGCGATTGTGAAGGAGCTCTTTGGCTGCTCGTGTGCTCTTCGCTGCACTGCGCCGCTCGCAAGCGGCTTCGTTCTTCGGCGTCTGCCGTCCGGAGAGAGCTGAACTGCAGCGGTCAGTTTCAGCTCTGCCCAACAGCGCGCTCTCAGTTCTGCGGACAAGCACGCCCTGTTGCCTTGGCTCCGAGTGCAAAGTCCCTAGCGAGCACTCACTCAGTGCAATGCACCCAGAAAGACGCTCTCGCTCGTCTTTCAAGGAGCGATTCCTAACAGCAGAAGCAGCAGAGGCACAAACAGGATGACGAGAAGGGACAATGTAGAACACGTCTCTGTCCTGGCACATTGTCGTGTGCGATACGTCCCTCCGGGTCTTCGGTCCTTGCGAAGCTCTATGTACTGCGAGCGCAGCTACTTGAAGCTGAGACGGACCGCGGAGCTAGCAGCGAATTCGGAGAGCGCTAAGCACGAAGTCAAGAAGCGAGACGTGTCCCTGCAATGCGGTGCTAAGAGCAGCTTCCTCGCGGCGGGGGCGAGCTCCGGCCACAAGACATTCTCGTCCTAGCAACGGATCTCTGTGAAGGGCGTAGGCGAAAAGCTTTCGATTTCCATTCGAACTGCGAGAAAGGCAGACTGTTACACGGAGCTCTGAGAACAAAGGTGCACGCCCTAGGCGGGCTTGGGCAGAAGCAGCGTTCTCGAGCTCTTGGCTGCCGGCACACTGCTGGGTATGTGGCGCCCCTGCGGCGGCTTCTGGCCGCCGGCAAGTGAAAGCGGAGCAAGGCGTGGGCGAGGGCGAGGGCGGTGAACGAAGCGGCTATGTGCCGTGCTTGTGTGCACCACGTCAGAGGCTACTAGGAGAGGAAGGTGGTTGACTCTCGCTTGCCTTCCCAAGTGCCCTTAGCAGTCGGAAGGAGCAAGCTGAAGCACTGCTGCTTGTGCTGCTCCTTGGTTCCCTTGCAGCCCGCTCTGAAAGCATTGGCGGTCACTTCTAGGCGCCGAGTTGCACACACACAGCACCACGCTAAGTGCCGCGGAGAAGGGAAATCCAGAGTGCAGCGAGGAGCTTGACGTGGCTTACGTGCAGTAAGGAGAAGGTGAACCTAAGCACAGCCTCTTCAATCTGGCCGCCTCTGCTCTGCTTGCAACTTTTGCAAGTCGGCAAAGGGAGACGCGAGTATGTAGAACGGAGGGCAGCGAGACGCCGTGTGTTATGCGCCCTTTCAGGGCTGCTGACAAGGGGCTACTTTAAGAACGCCTTCTTCGTCCTCGCGTCCTTCTCGCTTCGCTCTAGCTGCAAGGAGTACAGCACAGCGAAGGAGTGAGGACGGGCACTGCCCCAGCTTTTGCCCTGGCGTGCAACGGCTGTGTGCTGCTTTTCCAAGCAGCAAGAGCACTGAGAAGTGAAAGCGATTGTGAAGGAGCTCTTTGGCTGCTCGTGTGCTCTTCGCTGCACTGCGCCGCTCGCAAGCGGCTTCGTTCTTCGGCGTCTGCCGTCCGGAGAGAGCTGAACTGCAGCGGTCAGTTTCAGCTCTGCCCAACAGCGCGCTCTCAGTTCTGCGGACAAGCACGCCCTGTTGCCTTGGCTCCGAGTGCAAAGTCCCTAGCGAGCACTCACTCAGTGCAATGCACCCAGAAAGACGCTCTCGCTCGTCTTTCAAGGAGCGATTCCTAACAGCAGAAGCAGCAGAGGCACAAACAGGATGACGAGAAGGGACAATGTAGAACACGTCTCTGTCCTGGCACATTGTCGTGTGCGATACGTCCCTCCGGGTCTTCGGTCCTTGCGAAGCTCTATGTACTGCGAGCGCAGCTACTTGAAGCTGAGACGGACCGCGGAGCTAGCAGCGAATTCGGAGAGCGCTAAGCACGAAGTCAAGAAGCGAGACGTGTCCCTGCAATGCGGTGCTAAGAGCAGCTTCCTCGCGGCGGGGGCGAGCTCCGGCCACAAGACATTCTCGTCCTAGCAACGGATCTCTGTGAAGGGCGTAGGCGAAAAGCTTTCGATTTCCATTCGAACTGCGAGAAAGGCAGACTGTTACACGGAGCTCTGAGAACAAAGGTGCACGCCCTAGGCGGGCTTGGGCAGAAGCAGCGTTCTCGAGCTCTTGGCTGCCGGCACACTGCTGGGTATGTGGCGCCCCTGCGGCGGCTTCTGGCCGCCGACAAGTGAAAGCGGAGCAAGGCGTGGGCGAGGGCGAGGGCGGTGAACGAAGCGGCTATGTGCCGTGCTTGTGTGCACCACGTCAGAGGCTACTAGGAGAGGAAGGTGGTTGACTCTCGCTTGCCTTCCCAAGTGCCCTTAGCAGTCGGAAGGAGCAAGCTGAAGCACTGCTGCTTGTGCTGCTCCTTGGTTCCCTTGCAGCCCGCTCTGAAAGCATTGGCGGTCACTTCTAGGCGCCGAGTTGCACACACACAGCACCACGCTAAGTGCCGCGGAGAAGGGAAATCCAGAGTGCAGCGAGGAGCTTGACGTGGCTTACGTGCAGTAAGGAGAAGGTGAACCTAAGCACAGCCTCTTCAATCTGGCCGCCTCTGCTCTGGTTGCAACTTTTGCAAGTCAGCAAAGGGAGACGCGAGTATGTAGAACGGAGGGCAGCGAGACGCCGTGTGTTATGCGCCCTTTCAGGGCTGCTGACAAGGGGCTACTTTAAGAACGCCTTCTTCGTCCTCGCGTCCTTCTCGCTTCGCTCTAGCTGCAAGGAGTACAGCACAGCGAAGGAGTGAGGACGGGCACTGCCCTAGCTTTTGTCCTGGCGTGCAACGGCTGTGTGCTGCTTTTCCAAGCAGCAAGAGCACTGAGAAGTGAAAGCGATTGTGAAGGAGCTCTTTGGCTGCTCGTGTGCTCTTCGCTGCACTGCGCCGCTCGCAAGCGGCTTCGTTCTTCGGCGTCTGCCGTCCGGAGAGAGCTGAACTGCAGCGGTCAGTTGCAGCTCTGCCCAACAGCGCGCTCTCAGTTCTGCGGACAAGCACGCCCTGTTGCCTTGGCTCCGAGTGCAAAGTCCCTAGCGAGCACTCACTCAGTGCAATGCACCCAGAAAGACGCTCTCGCTCGTCTTTCAAGGAGCGATTCCTAACAGCAGAAGCAGCAGAGGCACAAACTGGATGACGAGAAGGGACAATGTAGAACACGTCTCTGTCCTGGCACATTGTCGTGTGCGATACGTCCCTCCGGGTCTTCGGTCCTTGCGAAGCTCTATGTACTGCGAGCGCAGCTACTTGAAGCTGAGACGGACCGCGGAGCTAGCAGCGAATTCGGAGAGCGCTAAGCACGAAGTCAAGAAGCGAGACGTGTCCCTGCAATGCGGTGCTAAGAGCAGCTTCCTCGCGGCGGGGGCGAGCTCCGGCCACAAGACATTCTCGTCCTAGCAACGGATCTCTGTGAAGGGCGTAGGCGAAAAGCTTTCGATTTCCATTCGAACTGCGAGAAAGGCAGACTGTTACACGGAGCTCTGAGAACAAAGGTGCACGCCCTAGGCGGGCTTGGGCAGAAGCAGCGTTCTCGAGCTCTTGGCTGCCGGCACACTGCTGGGTATGTGGCGCCCCTGCGGCGGCTTCTGGCCGCCGGCAAGTGAAAGCGGAGCAAGGCGTGGGCGAGGGCGAGGGCGGTGAACGAAGCGGCTATGTGCCGTGCTTGTGTGCACCACGTCAGAGGCTACTAGGAGAGGAAGGTGGTTGACTCTCGCTTGCCTTCCCAAGTGCCCTTAGCAGTCGGAAGGAGCAAGCTGAAGCACTGCTGCTTGTGCTGCTCCTTGGTTCCCTTGCAGCCCGCTCTGAAAGCATTGGCGGTCACTTCTAGGCGCCGAGTTGCACACACACAGCACCACGCTAAGTGCCGCGGAGAAGGGAAATCCAGAGTGCAGCGAGGAGCTTGACGTGGCTTACGTGCAGTAAGGAGAAGGTGAACCTAAGCACAGCCTCTTCAATCTGGCCGCCTCTGCTCTGCTTGCAACTTTTGCAAGTCGGCAAAGGGAGACGCGAGTATGTAGAACGGAGGGCAGCGAGACGCCGTGTGTTATGCGCCCTTTCAGGGCTGCTGACAAGGGGCTACTTTAAGAACGCCTTCTTCGTCCTCGCGTCCTTCTCGCTTCGCTCTAGCTGCAAGGAGTACAGCACAGCGAAGGAGTGAGGACGGGCACTGCCCTAGCTTTTGTCCTGGCGTGCAACGGCTGTGTGCTGCTTTTCCAAGCAGCAAGAGCACTGAGAAGTGAAAGCGATTGTGAAGGAGCTCTTTGGCTGCTCGTGTGCTCTTCGCTGCACTGCGCCGCTCGCAAGCGGCTTCGTTCTTCGGCGTCTGCCGTCCGGAGAGAGCTGAACTGCAGCGGTCAGTTGCAGCTCTGCCCAACAGCGCGCTCTCAGTTCTGCGGACAAGCACGCCCTGTTGCCTTGGCTCCGAGTGCAAAGTCCCTAGCGAGCACTCACTCAGTGCAATGCACCCAGAAAGACGCTCTCGCTCGTCTTTCAAGGAGCGACTCCTAACAGCAGAAGCAGCAGAGGCACAAACTGGATGACGAGAAGGGACAATGTAGAACACGTCTCTGTCCTGGCACATTGTCGTGTGCGATACGTCCCTCCGGGTCTTCGGTCCTTGCGAAGCTCTATGTACTGCGAGCGCAGCTACTTGAAGCTGAGACGGACCGCGGAGCTAGCAGCGAATTCGGAGAGCGCTAAGCACGAAGTCAAGAAGCGAGACGTGTCCCTGCAATGCGGTGCTAAGAGCAGCTTCCTCGCGGCGGGGGCGAGCTCCGGCCACAAGACATTCTCGTCCTAGCAACGGATCTCTGTGAAGGGCGTAGGCGAAAAGCTTTCGATTTCCATTCGAACTGCGAGAAAGGCAGACTGTTACACGGAGCTCTGAGAACAAAGGTGCACGCCCTAGGCGGGCTTGGGCAGAAGCAGCGTTCTCGAGCTCTTGGCTGCCGGCACACTGCTGGGTATGTGGCGCCCCTGCGGCGGCTTCTGGCCGCCGGCAAGTGAAAGCGGAGCAAGGCGTGGGCGAGGGCGAGGGCGGTGAACGAAGCGGCTATGTGCCGTGCTTGTGTGCACCACGTCAGAGGCTACTAGGAGAGGAAGGTGGTTGACTCTCGCTTGCCTTCCCAAGTGCCCTTAGCAGTCGGAAGGAGCAAGCTGAAGCACTGCTGCTTGTGCTGCTCCTTGGTTCCCTTGCAGCCCGCTCTGAAAGCATTGGCGGTCACTTCTAGGCGCCGAGTTGCACACACACAGCACCACGCTAAGTGCCGCGGAGAAGGGAAATCCAGAGTGCAGCGAGGAGCTTGACGTGGCTTACGTGCAGTAAGGAGAAGGTGAACCTAAGCACAGCCTCTTCAATCTGGCCGCCTCTGCTCTGCTTGCAACTTTTGCAAGTCGGCAAAGGGAGACGCGAGTATGTAGAACGGAGGGCAGCGAGACGCCGTGTGTTATGCGCCCTTTCAGGGCTGCTGACAAGGGGCTACTTTAAGAACGCCTTCTTCGTCCTCGCGTCCTTCTCGCTTCGCTCTAGCTGCAAGGAGTACAGCACAGCGAAGGTGTGAGGAAAGGCACTGCCCCAGCTTTTGCCCTGGCGTGCAACGGCTGTGTGCAGCTTTTCCAAGCAGCAAGAGCACTGAGAAGTGAAAGCGATTGTGAAGGAGCTCTTTGGCTGCTCGTGTGCTCTTCGCTGCACTGCGCCGCTCGCAAGCGGCTTCGTTCTTCGGCGTCTGCCGTCCGGAGAGAGCTGAACTGCAGCGGTCAGTTTCAGCTCTGCCCAACAGCGCGCTCTCAGTTCTGCGGACAAGCACGCCCTGTTGCCTTGGCTCCGAGTGCAAAGTCCCTAGCGAGCACTCACTCAGTGCAATGCACCCAGAAAGACGCTCTCGCTCGTCTTTCAAGGAGCGATTCCTAACAGCAGAAGCAGCAGAGGCACAAACAGGATGACGAGAAGGGACAATGTAGAACACGTCTCTGTCCTGGCACATTGTCGTGTGCGATACGTCCCTCCGGGTCTTCGGTCCTTGCGAAGCTCTATGTACTGCGAGCGCAGCTACTTGAAGCTGAGACGGACCGCGGAGCTAGCAGCGAATTCGGAGAGCGCTAAGCACGAAGTCAAGAAGCGAGACGTGTCCCTGCAATGCGGTGCTAAGAGCAGCTTCCTCGCGGCGGGGGCGAGCTCCGGCCACAAGACATTCTCGTCCTAGCAACGGATCTCTGTGAAGGGCGTAGGCGAAAAGCTTTCGATTTCCATTCGAACTGCGAGAAAGGCAGACTGTTACACGGAGCTCTGAGAACAAAGGTGCACGCCCTAGGCGGGCTTGGGCAGAAGCAGCGTTCTCGAGCTCTTGGCTGCCGGCACACTGCTGGGTATGTGGCGCCCCTGCGGCGGCTTCTGGCCGCCGGCAAGTGAAAGCGGAGCAAGGCGTGGGCGAGGGCGAGGGCGGTGAACGAAGCGGCTATGTGCCGTGCTTGTGTGCACCACGTCAGAGGCTACTAGGAGAGGAAGGTGGTTGACTCTCGCTTGCCTTCCCAAGTGCCCTTAGCAGTCGGAAGGAGCAAGCTGAAG